>NC_042997.1:190811443-190846443 GCF_006345805.1 Octopus sinensis
AAGAAGAAAGAAAGAAAGAAAGAAAGAAAGAAAGAAAGAAAGAAAGAAAGAAAGAAAGAAAGAAAGAAAGAAAGAAAGAAAGAAAGAAGGAGAAGAGAGTTGATAAACAAGGAGCGGCTCCTTCTCATTGACTATACAAATAATTGGGTTTATTTCTGCAAAGGCTTATGAAAGCGGATGTGTCTCAAAGAGTGAGTTTCAGTCAGACAAGCAGAAACACTCACACAGACACATACATACAGATTTACACTATTTACATTCGACGGATATTTGTCCTCATCTTGTTTGTTGAGCATACGGCGTAGTGGTTAAGAGTGCGGGCTACTGACCCCAAGATTCTGAGTTCGATTCCAAGCAGTGACCTGAACAATAATAATAATAATAATAATAATAATAATAATAATAATAACATCGAAGAATACCTTAGGAATGAGAACCCGGGTTCGAAATTTCCCAAAGACACCTGATGAAGGCTGGAGGGTATATCAGCCGAAACGTTGTGTTAATAACAAACAAGATGAGGACAAATGTCCTTCGAATGTAATTAATGTAAATAATGTAAATAATGTACATAATTCCTCATCTCTTAAATATAGAACTACATACATACAAACATGCACAAATACAAAAATATATGAACAAACATACAGACAGAGCTTCAGTTTAGATCGTTTATTGATAGATGATTCTTTTAAGTCTACACGTATGTCTACACATATGCTCGTTTGTACTTGGGTATATAAGTCGCGTGCGCGGTCGTACGTGTGTCTTTTATGCGATGTCTTTGAAAAGCGGTGCCGAATTTTACATTTCCGTAAATAATAATATTTGTTATGCGCGTTTTCTGCGACGTTTTGATCACTTATAAGCTTTAAGCTTATAACATATATATATATATATATATATATATATATATATATATATATATTTCGTTTTGGGATTTGGTTTGCAAGATTCTTTATATGAGTTCGTGTGTTGAAACATATTCTTTTGTGTCTGGGGAGAGTCATATTCTTTTGGTGCCTTATAATATAACACACTTTCAATAGTTACTATTGAGAAGGTTGCAAGACGCAACAAAAATTTTAGGAAAATAAAAATAAGAAAAAAGCGGAAATTTTACCGGTGAGTGTGATATATTATAAAGCACAAAAAGAAAATGACTCTCCTCAGACACAACAGTATATATATAGTTAATCCAAACATGAACAAAGAGAAAGCACAACAACGTGAGGGCGTAGAACAAGTATAGTGTAATGGACGCTCAGGAAAGGAAAGAAAGAAGGAGGGTTTAACGTTTCGAGCGGAGCTCTTCTTCAGAAATATAGAATAAAGGTAAAGTCCAAGGAAGGGAAAACGGAGAAAGAAAATCGCCAACGGTACACACGCGGTCACATATTGAAATGACCGGAAGGGAATGGGTGAAGAAAAAGTTCTCTCAAAGACGGGAGAGTGCAAGAGAAAGAGGTATGTGTGGGTATGTGAGTATATATGTGTGGGTATATATATATATATATATATATGTGTGTGTGTATATATATATATGTGTGTGTGTGTATATATACATATGTGTGTGTGTGTGTCCTTATACAAAATAAACCTCTGTGTGTGCATGTGTGTGTGTTTGCTTTTCACGCGAAAACGACTGCGCGAATTACTTCCATACTTGGGATGTATGAATAATTTGACCCCGGACACATAATAGGGTCTTCAGTTTCTATTTATTTTTTTTTAATAAATAATATTGATTTATATATATATGATCCACTTGTTTAAAAAGGTTTCTTAATGTCAACTTCGGTATTGAAATTTTCCGTTTTTATTTGCAAAATATTTCACTCCCTATTTTGACGTTTTCAAGTTTTAATCTACAATTTGCAAACAACTACGATACATTACTGAAAGAAATATTTACTAAGTTCACAAATTTAAATATTCAGTACAAGAGCTTTTATTTATACGATATTTTTCATTTCATGTTTATTTCATTCATTGTCTGCAATGTTCTCCCCCACCTCTCTCTCACACACTCACACACGTCAGTCACACACGCTCACGGGTGTTTTTGTAAGTACGTTTGTATACATTTTATGTGTGTGTGTGTTTGTGGGAGAGAGAGAGAGACAGTCAGTCAGTCAGTCAGTCAAAAGGTGTGTTGTCATGTACACGTACATACATAAATAAATATGCATACATCTTTTTTGTATATATTGGCGCGTGTATGTGAGAGAGAAGACAGAGAGGTCGATATCTAAGTAGCATTTACACACTCTCTCTCTCACACACACACACACAGAAGCACACATACATGCAAAAAAGATGTATGCATATTTATTTATGTATGTACGTATACATGACGACTCATCCCTTTTCTCTCTCACACATACACACAAACGCTCATTTAATTACTCTCTTTTACTCTCTTTTACTTGTTTCAGTCATTTGACTGCGGCCATGCTGGAGCACCGCCTTTAGTCGAGCATATCGACCCCGGGACTTATTCTTTGTAAGCCCAGTACTTATTCTATCGGTCTTTTATGCCGAACCGCTAAGTGACGAAGTTAATGAAGCACTTCGGACTTAGTATAACTATAGATACTAACTTGACGGTTGTCAATTTCTTAGACGTTTCCTTAGATCTTAATAAAATATTTATAAGCCTTATAGGAAGCCCAATGATAGACTAAGTTATATTAATGTAGGTTCATGCCATCCCCCTATAGTATTCAAAAATTTAGTTAAAAATATTAGTAAGAGGATTTCTAGCCTCTCATCTGATGAGGACATCTTCAATAGCGTTGCCCCAGTTTATAATAAGGCTTTAAAAGATAGTGGTTTTAGCAATAAAATAAAATATACACCTATCACTAGCCCAACAGTAAAGAAAAGGAATAATAGAAATAGGAAGGTCATCTGGTTTACGCCCCCTTACTCACCCGAGGTGGCCTTCAATATAGGTAAATATTTCCTAGCACTGATAGATAGACATTTTCCAGTTAACCATACTTATAGGAAACTCTTCAATAGACACAATTTAAAATTTAGTTTTAGTTCAACTACCAATTTTAAAAACATAATCAAACATAACATACAAAAAAACAAGAAGAAAACAGCTGTTCATGCAGGAATAAAGAATGTGCCCGCTAAATGGAGCTTGCATGTCCAAGACCATCATATATGAAGCTACCGTAAACTCTATAACCACTAAAGACACCGTTTCGACGAAGAAATACGTGGGCCTTACAGAGGGTAATTTCAAGGCCAGGTTCAATAACCACACTTTGAGCTTTAGGCACTGGAACAAAAGAAAAGCGACACAATTGTCTAATCATATTTGGTCTTTAAGAGATAAAGTGTCGTCGATTATAACATACAATGGAAGATTTTGGCCAGATGTAAGCCCTATACTAACGGCAGCGGAAGGTGCGGTTTATGCGACATGGAGAGATGGCTTATCTGGAAAAGCAGCTTAGACCCTACTACATGTCTAAATACAAGGACAGAGCTTTTCGGATCATGCCCACATGTGACTAAGTTTCTGTTACGTTTTTGGTCCCCTAAAGAAAACAGATAGAACATGCTTTCTATGTTATGTCCCAAGAAGAATTTATATATTTTCTATATATTTTTTATGTATTTTTATATAATTTTTATGACGAAAAATCCGAGCGATGTATAAGTACGCAGGCAAGCAGAGTTATAACAGAGTAATTTCCCTTTATTTAACGGTATTTTTTCATAACGTTTTCAAATAGCCAGATAACCGAAGAGATGGGTGTGGATTTCCACTTCGGCATCTGAAACTCAGAGTTTTATCTGACTACCGAGTAATGTAACATATTGTATAGATAAATTTCCTCTATTTACATAATATCGAGGTCTCTTTCTTTCTTTTGTTATCTTACCGTTTTATATCAATATATATATATATTATATATATTATATATATATAATTATACATATATACGACAGGCTTCTTTCAGTTCCGTCTACCAAATCCACTCACAAGGCATTGGTCGGCCCGGGGCTATAGCAGAAGACACTTGCCCAAGATGCCACGCAGTGGGACTGAACCCGGAACCATGTGGTTGGTTAGCAAGCTACTTACCACGCAGCTACTCCTGCACCTAAGATTTAAATGCTGCAATATACCCTCTTATGCAGAATGGCAGTCAGCAGATAATTAAAAATGACGAAGACGCAGAGTAAGACAGCGGAAGATACATCGGTACCAATGAGGCGTTTTGGCGTATCTTCAATTTTCCCATTCATGAGAGGCACCTAGCCATCATTCATCTTGGTGCCCATCTAGAGATGGTTATCTTTACAAAACAAACAGCCTTGCAACAAGCACTTTCTCCAAACGAAACTACCCTTACTGCCTGTTTTAAGTTGTGCCAAGTAGATGAAGATGCAAGAAAACTCTCCGCCCACAATTACTCAAGTATTACACCTGGAGAAACAATAAATGGCAGAAGAGGAAGTGTGGTGCTGATGCTCTTGCATCTTTGGGTAGTAAAGAAATAGGTATTCCGTCTGTCTTTACGCTCTGAGTTCAAATTCCGCCGAGGTCGACTTTGCATTTCATCCTTTCGAGGTTGATGAATTAAGTACCAGTTGCGCACGGGGGGCGATCTAATCGACTGGCCTCTCCCCCCAAAATTTCAGGTCTTGTGCCTAGAGTAGAAAAGAATAGTTTATCAAAAATATTTTCGCCAATTGCAATATCTATAACAGTAAAGGTTACATCGTTTGGTGTCGAGCAAAATGTTTTGAGCTATTCAGCTGAGTCCTTTTGTATCCTCGGTTCAAATACTGCAGAAGTGCAATTTGCAATTAATCCTTCCAGGAGGCGATAAATGGCTACCGGTTGCCAGGTAAATTTATATATCATCAGCCAAAATCTAGATTTGTGCCAATGTAAGAAATCATCAATTGCAAAATTGTATTAGAATTTTCATGTGCATGTTTGTATGTATATGTGTGTGTGTACATATGTGTGTGTGTAGATAGAAAGATAACACACACGAGCATGTGCATGAAATCTATATAAATTCTTTGACTATGCATATTCATGTATATGTATATATATATTTATAAGCATAGCTGTATGTGTGTGTGTATATGCATGGATGTGTATATATATATATATATATATATCATGTGTGTGTGTGTGTGTATATTCTGTGTTAATCTCCATGCTTCTATTGATTAAGCTAATTTTAATCTTTTTTTTCTATTGATTTGCGGCAATAGATCGAGTACCTCTCTCGTCAATAATCCAATTTTGCATGATCGCGAAAAGAAGAAACAAAGAAAAATTGTGTATGTGCACATACACACGCACACACACACACAACACACACACACACACACACACACACACACAAACATACATGCACACGCGCGCACGCACACATACACATACATATATATATGTGTGTGTTTGTGTGTGTATGTGTGTATGTGTGTGCGTTTGTGTGTATGTACACACGTGCTTCGGCGAGTGTATGCAAGAATGTTCTTAACGAACAGTTACTAAAATCAATTAAAAGCTAAAGCGAATCACATCACTTTTCGAAATCGCATTTCCTGTTCGAAAAACTGATGTTTGTAACGTGTTAGAATATATATGCTGTTCAAACAGCAACTGCATCACCATCGCCCTATCTGCATTAAAAGCTTGTGTAGTATTCCCATCAATTAGATTTCATTGATTTTCATCCTCAATTAAATGCAACAGTAACGATAGATTTCTGCCAAGCTCTTACAAATCAGAAAGAAAAATTAAATTAGCCGTAACTACTAGCATCAATCTTCTAGAGGAAGTAACGGAGTTAAAACCAGTTTAGTTTCTTATATAATTTACAAGCTATCTAATTCATAGCCGGACATCATGCAACAGATTTTCACAGAATGTGCACCGGAGAAATTAGTGGATAAACATGACTTTTACAAACTGTTTTCTCCAGAGGATAGTAGTTCAGTATGTAGAAAGAATGTATCTGAAACTGTGGTTGTTGCAAAGATGTCATCAAAATTAAATGAGATTATTTGGGATCTTTTCGGTTTGAACGACAGTTTTTAAAAATAATTTCCACGTAACTAAACACTTTTAAACTTCGTATGCTGGTAGAATGTGTTTATAAAATATCTTTTTCTATTGGCTTTATTGAGAAAATTCTATAGTTTGTAAGACATTTGTTGTTTTTTTTCTTCAATTTCTGCAATTTCAACCAATCACTTACGTCTATTGAGGTAAAAAAACATTCTGTGCCGTATGAATATGTCCCTCGTTTAAGAAACAGATTGGGTTTATTTACATTTGTGAAAAAAAAAGATACCCTTCCCCCCACCACTAACCCTAATCCTAACCCTAAAACAGATTGAAATGCAATAGATCGATACTAGGGTCATAATTATGGGTGACAATTTCATATGACACTGCTAGAAAAAACTGCAGTTCAAACCGAGATTTGGTATATTCCATAACAGTGCAGGTTTTTTTGATGTTGGTTTATTTCGTATTTTTTTATTTATTTCTATAAAAGCATTTGGCTAACTTACGTATAACTTGTGGAAGCGTAATGGCCCAGTGGGTAGGGCAGCGGACTCGCGGTCGGAGTGATCGCGGTTTCGATTCCCAGACCGGGTGTTGTGTGTGTTTATTGTGCGAAAACACCTAAAGCTCCACGAGGCACCAGCAGGGGGTGGTGGCGGCCCCTGTTGTACTCTTTCGTCCCAACTTTCTCTCACTTTTTCTTCCTGTTTCTTGGGTTACGGTGCGTTGGACTGGCATTTCCTGTAAGTGTTCGGGAATGTCAACTGTTGTCAAGGTTAAAAATAAGAGTTATAGAAGGGTGTTAAATTAAACTTATCAAACACACTCATAGACGAAACACACTCATAGACCAAACACACTCATAGACCAAACACACTCATAGACCAAACACACTCAGGGACCAAATGTTGCTAACACATCGTCGTCGTCGCCATCATCATCAGTTATCTACTGAAGATTTTGTGCCCTTAGAGTGTATCTATCGAATAAGAACAGAAAGAGTTTTAAATTCGGTACCATTTCTTTGGGCGATGGCTATTAACCTCACTGAAAGTGCTTACTTCTAAATAATGATGTATGGTATTCTAGTAGGGGTATGGAATTCAGAACACATAAACCCGAGATATCGACAGTCAAATAATTCCGCTAATCTATCCAACTCGACTGGGGATAATTAATCAACTCCAAACGGATATAGAAGGCAAACTGACATCCTATTACCTACAGCACCTCATTCTAACTACTTATTAAACAACCAATTAAAACCCAAAACAAGGCTACTTTCTAAAATTTCTTGTTGCAGAACTTACAAGTTTTCTCAACCTTGGGCAGTGTCTTTTTGATTCTCAACAAGATACACACATAAGGTATTTCTCACACATATTCAAATTCTAGGTTTCATTCAAACAACAGGTCGTCCAGCTGATAAACAAGTCCTCACGCACCTGCTTGCTCTAACTACTCTCTCAGTTACAGCAGTTTTCCCTTTTACAGCTAAATGTATACCTATTCCTTTACTACCCACAAAGGGGCTAAACACAGAGGGGACAAACAAGGACAGACAAACGAATTAAGTCGATTACATCGACCCCAGTGCATAACTGGTACTTATTTAATCGACCTCGAAAGGATGAAAGGCAAAGTTGACCTCGGTAGAACTTGAACTCAGAACGTAACGGCAGACGAAATACTTATTTCTTTACTACTCACAAGGGGCTAAACACAGAGAGGACAAACAAGGACAGACAAACGGATTAAGTCGATTATATCGACCCCAGTGCATAACTGGGACTTTATTTATCGACCCCGAAAGGATGAAAAGCAAAGTCGACCTCGGCGAAATTTGAACAAAGAACGTAACGGCAGACGAAATACGGCTACGCAGTTCGCCCGGCGTGCTAACGTTTCTGCCAGCTTGCCGCCTAATATCATTACATTATCACCATTCAATATATTCCTCTTTATTTCATACGTCTAACCCACTGCATTTCATTTTATTTGATCTCATATTAAACTTGTAACCAGCATATTTTTCTCAGAACCGCATCAGTCTGATATTCCATCTATCCCTGTCGTTTCCCTTCGGCCATTAACCTGACAGAATTCAAAGCAAACCTTACCATACTTATATCACCTAGTTATTTCTACTTCGTAGCTTTGATTGCTTGAAAAGCTTTTTGAGTATGTCTCTTCTCTTCATACGAGCTATTATAATAAAGTTTTATTCACTAAAACTGTTTCTGTCGTTTAAATGAGTAGTTTATCATTTTGAGGGGGTTTTTTCGTTATTCTTTTGTTTCCGTTTGATTTCTTTTGTTTTTCTGTAGTTTTATGTGTGTGCTTTTCTGGGGAAACTTCTGTTCATTTATGCAGTTCATTTATGTTTTGTGAAAGAAAAAAGAAACAAAGAAATAAATATTTTATTTCTAAGACGTGGACAGAATGTATATAGACATTAGTAATATGCAATTATTGTCTGCTGAACTCACTAGAAACTTTTATATTGGAAGGCACGATGTTTATTTATTTCTAACTATGTAACAGAACGTGTATATGTGTGTATAAATGTAAGAATGTACGTGTTGTTTGTATATCGTTGTTTATGCTTACAACCTCGTATATAAATGTTTGTATATACTTCTGCATTGTTTATTTTTGAGCAATTATATATGGATATAAATGCCTGATTGATTGATTGGCTACCTGTCAGTGAATCGTCTGCTAGCATTGAAAATATATTAGTCTCACGCGGGAAATAATCTATACTCGAAGTTTTGTTGCTAAAGCATTCGGCAGTTATTTAACAGATTTAATGTTATCATAAACACCATTCTATAAAAAAAATGTTAGTTCTTTTATTCCAATTTATATTCAATTTAGTCATTTAATGTCTAGACACAAAGAACTGTAGTTGCCCTTAACTCCGATCTTCAAATCCCTGTTGCCTCTACAAGACTGGGGAAATATTTCGAATCACTTACATATTCTTTTCTGTCATTTATGCATAAATCCCTAATTTAAATTTTGACCGGCTACCTACATGGTAGCTAAGTTTTGAAGGAAAGTATCTTGTTTTAACCATCATCCTTTCGATCTTAAGAAGGAATTGCAGAGTTTTATAGTTCTAGATATCGTGGTCATTGAAACGTATGAATTAAGGATTTGCGTTCTCGCTTCAAGATACCAAGTTCAGTTATACTTTGCTCCAGACTGGTCGGTATGTATATTGTAGTTCCATTAATAATCGGTATGAAACTGAAGGTGTATCTTGGGTACTGGATTTGCAAACTCCTTGTCAATGGTCCATAGATGTTCTCTTTCTCTTGTGTTTTTCTAACGACATTGGTGTCCAGAGGGCAGTTGATTCCACAACAGAACATATTTTTTCTTTGTGGTTCCTTACAACAATATCTGACCGGTTGGTGGCTGTTTTGATTTTTAATTTCCACCAATATTCTTTTGACCCATCCGGCTCAACATGGTCAACTTCGTCCGACAGTACTTTTATGAATGTATGTATATATGTTAACACCCCAAGCAGACCCACACATGTACACACATACACACACCACACACACACACACACATATATATATATATATAATATATATATATATATATATATATATATATATATATATATATATATATATATATATATATATATATATATATTATATATATATATATATATATATGTATATGTATGTATATGTACATGTATGTTGGGGAAGGTGTTTGCCTTTCTTCATTTTTGCGAGTGGGTTTGTTTAAAGACAATAACACTTCCCTGTGCCTCAAGGAATGCGGTGCCTCGAGCCAATTCCTATCCCTAAAATAGCAATTTCCAACTAATACTCGAGGCATAAATTCTAAAACGATTGCGAAAGCACACTCATTCATTCGTTTTTGTTTTAAACATTCGATAAAATATGAAATGTTCGTATATAAATCATCGACATAAAACCCACAGCACAACATTTGCAGCAAGTAGTATCCGAGGAATATTTACCTATGGACAAGTATCGAATTTTAAGTGCAGCCCATTGGAATATCCAAGACATAATTAGCAGAAGTTCATTTCTTTTGCTTTCTTGTACTATATGTTCCCAAAATACGTTACAATAGTAAAGGGATAGGAACTACTTCTCTAGTGCTCCAGAATGGCCGCAGTCAAATGACTGAAGCAAGTAAAAGAATAAAGGAATATTAATGAAATAATGACAAAACCTGTAGTTACTTGATTTGTGAGGAAAAAAGTTCACTCTGGCTCACACAAGGCTGTCATAATTTTCAAAATGGGAAGACCAAACAAAACAGAATAGTCTTAGGTACACTGTGCCTCTAGAACCCTCTAAACCGGAAAATTTGGGGTAGGAAGCTAATCGATTACGTTGACCCCAATATTCACATTGACTTCGGAAGGGTGAAAAGCGAAGTCGACCTCCGCGAAATTTGAACTCAGACAGTCGAAATTACACTAAGCATTTTATCCGGTGTGCAGACGATTCCACAGCTTGGTAGAATAAAACAATAAATGGCAATGGATGGAACGCTTTTGATCATGAGTCAGTTTGATCTATAATGATCTGCAGCTACACAATATCTGATGCTAAATTTATCCATCCCTGGGAAAGAAGCTGCAAGATCATGTTCAGTGGGATGTGAATGTATGTAAAGAACTATAAAGCTATAATGCCCCATCGCAACTTTCAATCAACAACTAATATTGGTTTCAAATTTTGGTACGAGGCCAGTAATTTCGTAGGGTCAGAGTAAGTCTATTACATTGATCCAGTGCTCGAACGGCACTTATTTTATCGACCCCGAAAAGATAAAAGGCGAAGTCGACCTCGGCAGAATTTGCACCCAAAACGTAAAGATGGACGGAATTGTGCTAAGCATTCTCCCTCGACGTGCTAACGTTTCTTATTTCTTATTTCTTTACTGCCCACAAGGGGCTACACACAGAAGGGACGAACAAGGACAGACAAACGGATTAAGTCGATTATGTCGACGCCAGTGTGTAACTGGTACTTAATTTATCGACCCCGAAAGGGTGAAAGGCAACGTCGACCTCGGCGGATTTTGAACTCAGAACGTAACGACAAACGAAATACCTATTTCTTTACTGCCCACAAGGGGATAAACATAGAGTGGACAAACACGAACAGACAAACGGAATCCTTAGTGACTTTCGTCTGTCTTTACGTTCTGAGTTCAAATTCCACCGTGGTCAACTTTACCTTTAATCCTTCCAGGGTAGATAAAATAAGTACCAGTTGAACACTGGGGTTGCTGTAATCGACTTATACCCTCACCCGAAATTGCTGATATTGTGGCAAAATTTGAAACCGGCATTCTACTTGAAATCAATATAGACTTACTAATGTAAAATATTATCATTAGATTTTCGATAACTTGTGTGTTAGCTACGTATGAATAAATTATGAATTATTCATAATTAACTTGTCTTTATATAAACGGAGTAATTAAGACATCCAAATGGTTAATTAAACTTCATTAGTTGCCACCTTGGTATTTGTATCCTCTAACAAATCTTAACTGGGCTACAGAGAATTTAATTACTAGTTAATTAAGATATTACAAATTAAATTAAAGTTTTCTACATGCTTATATACAAATATATATGCATATGTATGTATGTATGTAAGGATATATAAGTGTCTGTGTGTGCATATGTGTATATATATATATACACATGTGTGTATATATATACATACACACAGACACACACATTTATATTTCAGGTGTACGTATATACATTTCAGAGATGAGTATACTTAATAGTGATTTGATCTCAGGCTGTTTTGAAAGTGAAATAGTTAGATCGTAGAAGAAATACGATAGATTTATGTCAGTTACCTGGTAGTAAAGAGCGACAAAACTTTTTGGCACTTCATAGTAGACAGTATTTTTAGGAAACAAATGAAATGGAAGTGAAAAAATGGTTTTCTGTTCATAGATGGATAAAAGGACTCTTCCACGATATAACTGTTATACATTTTCAATTTAGAAATACTAAATCAAATTTCACAAAATATAATATATATATATATATTATATATATTATATATATATATATATATAGTATATATATATATATAAATTTTAGAAAACACCTTTTATCAATTCAATAACGAAAGTTTAAATTATACCATTTAGAAAATTACATATTATAGAAGTATAAGGTAAAACATATATTTTATTTTGCACATTACTTAATTATTGTTATATGTTTTATCTTATATTTGATCTTTCTATAATATGTCATTTTCTAAATGGTGTAATTTAATTTTTCATTATTGAATTGATAAAAGGTGTTTTTTTCTAATTTATATATATATATTATCGCTATGGGCTCTGTGTGAGCGGTCATCTAAAAGTTTTTTGTGCATCTTGATGTTGACATAAGTTCCTTGCTTTTCCTGACGAAGCGGCATACTATACTCCTTATTCCCTCGCTATTAGGAATATGCAGCCTTCGAAACATATGTCGAAAATAAAGGAATTTTGTTAATTCGTCGTTCAACTCCATTCTTTCATATATATATATATATATATATATATATATATATTATATATATAAGGAAGGACAGAACACGAACACAAATATAAAGAAGGAAAGGAAGAAAAAGGCAAAGATAAAATTGAAACCCTAAAACCCACCAAACAAAATACGGAAAACTCCATGGAGGATCCAATGCAATCCAAAACCATAGAGGAGAGAAGAAATTTGGATGGCACTCAAAGACCTGCAAGGCAGATGTTGGCATGGGGAAGATAGCAAAAACTGCCGGTTTGATCACCCGAGACCACGCAAAAACTACAGGGGCCTTAGGGAGAAAAACTTACCTGAGGAATGACAACAGTCGCCAAAGAAAAAATATACAAAAGAAGTGCACTCCTCAGCGGTCATGCGGAAGGTAGCAGCTGAGCAAGAGTCTTTTTTGTGCATGGCGCAAAAGATTGTGAAGCAGCTAACCTGGCTAGACCAAGCGCAAACAAGGGACTTTGCCCACCCCTACGCAAGACCACCACAGTCAACACTCACGGGATGGCCTCCCCTAACAACTGCACAGTCGTCACGCCAATATTTTTACTAAATATTAGGGGCCTGTTGCATCATAATAAAAGCAAAATCTGTTTCCTGAGAGACCTTGCTGCATGCAATCAAGCCCTATGCATAGCAATTGTGGAAACTCGCCTCAGCCCTGATATAGAGGATGCAGAAGTACACGTACCAAAATATGCCATACTGCGAACAGACAGAAGGGAAAGGAGCCATGGAGGAGTTGCTGTATACATCCGTGATGATCTCACACCCCAGGTCTTACTATCATACTCAAATTCAATATGTGACACTCAAATTGTATGCATAACACAATATAGTCATATGCAATACATATTGCCCACCGGATGCTCCAAACCATATAAGCAAGTTTGAAGATTGCCTCACAAGAAGTGAAGAAATTTTCATGCAACTGGAACACAACCTGAGCGTATTTCTTATGGGTGAATTCAACTTCCCCAACGTCAAATTGCCCGAAGTTGTACTCAGACCAACTAGGGCGAATAACATTTTGGATCTAGTCTTCACGAACAATATGAACATCGTTCATGATGTGAAAGTGACGCTAACATTAGTCTCGGATCACAGCATGATAGAGCTGTCTATGTTTGGGCCGAAAGTAGCCAGAGACATACAGACTAAAGGAAGCACCCGAAATCTCTCTAATCTGAACTTCCACAAAGCAGACTGGAAATCGATCCAAAACGAGATCCTCGGACAGGACTGGCCGACATGTCTCTCCACACCAGACATTGGCATGAAACTAAAATATTTCATGTCTGTTGTGCAAGCCATATGCAATAAATATGTCCTAGAGCACAAGGTCAAAACAAATAAAAAAAAGATTCCAAGGGAGAGGAAGATCCTCATGAGACGACTTATATATATGAATATGTATATATATAATATATATAGATAGATAGATAAATATACATAAACAATATCCCTACATATCTCACATCTATTTTCTTTTCTTTCCTCCACCTCACTCTCTTTTTTGTATCTTATCTAAATTAACTATTTCTTAATCGTCCTCTCACACCATTTCCGATGAAGGGATATAATAAATATCCTGGAAACAGCTGTAAGACCTTATGTCTATAAATGTTCAAATATCTACACAGCCTTGTTTTTTTTATCTCATTACGCAAAATTTTATATATATATATATATATATATATATATATATATATATATATATATACAATATGATACATTACTCGGTAGTCAAGATAAAACTCTGAGTTTCAGATGCCGAAGTGGAAATCCACAACACCATCTCTTCGGTTATCTGGCTATTTGAAAACGTTATGAAAAATACCGTTAAAAATGAAGGGAAATTACTCTGTTAAACTCTGCTTTGCCTGCGTACTTATACATCGCTCGCATTTTTCGTCATAAAAATTATATAGAAATACATAAAAATATATAAAAATATATAAAAATATATAAATTCTTCTTGGGACATAACACAGAAAGCATGTTCTATCCGTTTTCTTTGGGGACCAAAAACGTAACAGAAATTTAGTCACATGTGGGCATGATCCGAAAAGCTCTGTCCTTGTATTTATACATGTGGTAGGGTCTAAGCTGCTTTTCCAGATAAGCCATCTCTCCATGTCGCATAAACCGCACCTTCCGCTGCCGTTAGTATAGGGCTTACATCTGGCCAAAATCTTCCATTGTATGTTTATAATCGACACCTTTATCTCTTAAAGACCAAATATGATTGGATAATTGTGTCACTTTTCTTTTGTTCCAGTGCCTAAAGCTCAAAGTGTGGTTATTGAACCTGGCCTTGAAATTACCCTCTGTAAGGCCCACGTATTTCTTCGTCGCGAACGGTGTCTTTAGTGGTTATAGAGTTTACGGTGGCTTCATATATGATGGTTTTGGACATGCAAGCTCCATTTAGCGGGCACAATTCTTTATTCAGCATGAACAGCTGTTTTCTTCTTGTGTTTTTGTATGTTATGATTGATTATGTTTTTAAAATTGGTAGTTGAACTAAAACTAATTTTAAATTGTGTCTATTGAAGAGTTTCCTATAAGCATGGTTAACTGGAAAATGTCTATCTATCAGTGCTAGGAAATATTACCTATATTGAAGGCCACCTCGGGTGAGTAAGGGGGCGTAAACCAGATGACCTTCCTATTTATATTATTCCTTTTCCTTACTGTTGGGCTAGTGATAGGTGTATATTTTATTTTTTCGCTAAAACCACTATCTTTTAAAGCTTTATTATAAACTGGGGCAACGCTATTGAAGATGTCCTCATTAGATGAGAGGCTAGAATCCTCTTACTAATATTTTTAACTAAATTTTTGAATACTATAGGGGGATGGCATGAACCTACATTAATATAACTTAGTCTATCATTGGGCTTCCTATAAGGCTTATAAATATTTTTATTAAGATCTAAGGAAACGTCTAAGAAATTGACAACCGTCAGGTTAGTGTCTATAGTTATACTAAGTCCGAAGTGTTTCATTAACTGCATAATATCCTTCCTAAAACGATCTTGTGCTGGTCCATTTGTATTAGCTGTTAAGGCGAGGGCATCATCTTTGTAGATGGCGAAATGTACGTTAGGGAATGTCTTACCGAAGGTATCTAGGAGAAAGATCCAATTAGATCACAGATGCCTGCCCCATCATATGAACCCATGCTCACATCGAAAGCGCCCTCCGTGTCGGTGTTTTTTACCCACTTTGCATTCTCACTGAAAAGTAATGTCTTTCTAGCATGGAAGATTATATCCTTATCATTGGTACTAATTTCTATGAAGTCACTAGCGAAGATTAGGGCTTTATCTAGCAGTTCTTTAGAGATAGAGGCATAAAAATCAACAATATCGAATGCGAGCGATGTATAAGTACGCAGGCAAAGCAGAGTTATAACAGAGTAATTTCCCTTCATTTTTAACGGTATTTTTTCATAACGTTTTCAAATAGCCAGATAACCGAAGAGATGGTGTTGTGGATTTCCACTTCGGCATCTGAAACTCAGAGTTTTATCTTGACTACCGAGTAATGTAACATATTGTATAGATAAATTTCCTCTATTTACATAATATTGAGGTCTCTTCTTTCTTTTGTTATCTTACCGTTTTATCAATATATATATATATATATATATATATATATATATATATATATATATATATATATATATATAGGATGGGGAAGCAAAATTTACAATGAACGTTAAGTTGTTTTTTCTCGGCAGGCACTAAGTCAATTGTTTTGAAACCTAGTATATATAGATGTCATAATCATACCTAATACTATTATCCTTACTTTTTCAGAAACTTTACCCATATTAGTAATCAGGAAAGCAAATGTCAAAGTGTGTGTGTGATTTGCTGAATGCACTCGACATACCAAAGGAGATTTCAAGAATAGTTGGAGTGTCCATAAAGACTGTTTATAATGTAAAGAATAGAATGACTATGAGCAAAGCTATTACGAGGAAGTCTGGAAGTGGAGGAATCAACAAAAAACGTACCAAAGCTTTTATTAAAGCTCTCAAATCGAAAATCCTAAAGGATCCAACAAAATCTATGAGAAAAATGGCAATTGAACTTGAGGTAGACAACAAGACCATTAGAAATGCAGTAAAATATGATTTGAGGTTAAAATCTTACACAAGAATACCAAAACACTTGTTGACAACAGCTATGAAGGAAAAGAGATTGGAAAGGTGCAAGATAATTATTACATGGTTCAAGAAAGAGTCCTCCATTGTAATGATCTTTTCAAATGAAAAGATCTTCACAGTCGATACTGTTCTGAACCCCAGAGATGACAGATTTATCGCAAAATCGATAGCCGAGATTAAGGGGACATTCAAAACAAAACATCCTGCTCAAGTTATGGCTTTTGGTGTTGTGGCTTCCGATGGAAAGAAAATGCCTATAAAATTCTAGAAAGCTTATGAAAAGATCAATGTTAATACTTACTACAAGACTCTGAGATGCCAGGTATTGCCATGCCTTAAAGCAAACTACCCAGATAGTAATTATGTATGGACACAGGATGGTGCTCTAGCCCACACAGCTAGAAAAACACAAGATTTCTGCAAATCCAACTTTAGCAATTTTTTGGAATCATGTTTATGGCCGCCTTCTAGCCCAGATCTAAACACTCTGAATTTTGCTATTTGGGGCATTTTAGAACATGCTACCAATAGAACATCACACAGCAATGCCGACTCTCTTAAAGATACTATTAAAGAAGAATGGGAGAAGTTGTCTCCCGAAAATTTGAGGAACATTTGCGCAAGTTTCAGGAAGTGTGTGAAGGCAGTTATTGAGAAAGAAGGAGGACACAGAATAAAAACATTTTCTATTATGTAAATTTTCTTGTGGCAAATAAATTCTCATAACTTTCAATAAACTAATTGGTCATACACTGTCTTTTAATCCCTGCCTCAAAATATTGTAAATTTTGCTTCCCCACCCTGTATATATATATTATATATATATATATATATATTCATATATGAATATTATGTGTGTGTGTGTGTGTGTGTGTGTACATGAACTTAGTCTGCTCTAAAACAAAGGTTGACCACAAATATATTGTTACCTCCTCGAGTGATAACAGGTGTGGCTTTTGAGTCCGGAAACTCTCTTGAAAAAAACTTTCTACATATATTGCAATCGTGTCTCTGTTCTAAATCTGTTATTTCGTAGCGCATTTTATGCATGCTTAGATGTCTTTGTAGACTTCGAACGGATTTACATACGTTTTGATAAAAATTGCATAAAATGATGGTATAGGGGTTTAATGTTGCAGACAGACATATATGGATTGTCTCACCATGCTGATGGAGCAACGTGGTTACAAATTCGGTATGGTATAATAGTGTTAGATAAATATATACCATGATTGATACTGTAACCGGATGAGTTTGAATAATGAATATGTGGAAAAAATTCGTAGAAAGAAAGGATAGAAGGTCAAGAAAAAGAATGTGAATGCTTATTTGATGGTGGTGGACAGGAGAAATGGATGATGAAATCATTGCTCCAGTTAGTTTGTTAAATGTAGGTTGATAAACATTGCCAAAGTGAATGAAATTATTTATTGATTTTGTTATTGTTTAAGTTCATACCGGTATGAATTAAAACACGACAGACAGACAGACAGATAGACAGACAGACAGACAGCAGACAGACAGGTAGGTAAGTAGGTAGGTAGGTAGGTAGGTAGGTAGGTAGGTAGGTAGGTAGGAGGTAAGTAGGTAGATAGATAGATAGATAGATAGATAGATAGATAGATAGATAGATAGATAGATAGATAGATAGAGATAGATAGATAGATAGACGAACGATAGATAGATACATACATACATACATACATACATTCACAGACAGACAGACAGACAGGCAGCCAGGCAGTCAGAGAGACAGACAGATACATATATGTGATATGTACATATATCTTTTGTTTATACTTCTATTTGTATTTTATTAAATAACTTTATCTTTACATTACTTTTTTTATATCCATTTCACAATCATCTCTCACATTTTAAATATCTTCATGCATTATATTATATATATATATATATATATATGTATATGTGTAACACACACACACACACACACATATATATATATATATATATATATATATATATATATATATTATATATATATTATATATATATAGTGGCTCTGTAGTAAGTAGTTTGCTTGCGAACCACATGGGTCTAGGTTCAGCCCCACTGCGTGGTGCCTTGGGCAAGTGTTCACTACCTCGGGCCGACCAAAGCCTTCTGAGTGGATTCGGTAGACAGAAACTGAAAGAAGCCTATCATATATAAATGTGTGTCCGTGTGTGTGTGTGTGTGTGTATGTTAAATAAAATGTGACAACACCAAAGCATGGTGAAATTTTTAGGACATTTGTAAAGAGAAAGGTAGTCTAACAGCTGTTTCTGGAATATTAGGTATATCGCTTCATCAGAGACGATATGAGAGAGTTAAATAGACTGAAAAAGTCTCCGATGAAAGGATATTTCTATTATCCCAGAAACAGCTGTTAGACAACCTTTCTCTTTATAAATGTCCTAAAAAATTTCACACTGCCTTGGCTTTGCTGCCTCATTTTATTTAACATATACATGCTCACACAAGACCCGCTTTAGACTCCTCACTTGTATTGTTATCCAACCAAGAGTCTAACTACGGTCCTTCCATAACACTTTTCTGATGAGAACCTAATGTCCGAAACGTCAAAGGCCTTTTTCCCTTTTCTTTTCAAGCGTGAAACTAATAACGCATTTGTGAAAGTTTATCCCTTTTGTGGTGTTTTTCTTGTTTTTCGTTTATCAAAGAAAGATAGATAGATATATAGATAGATAGAAAGAGAGTTTATACATATATTTAAATGCATGTATATGTGTGTGTGTGTGTGTGTGTGTGTGTGATGTATGTATGTATGTATATGTATGTATGTATGTATGTATGTATGTATGTATGTATGTATGTACATGTATCTGGTTGGTGTTTTAGCATTTACTGTCATTGTAAAGCGAAGATACTTTTTTTAATAGATAACTTATTCTTTTCGCCATCCCTTGCAACTGGAATCAGAGACAACTGGAAAATTATCAAACGCTACGCTAGCATTCAGATAATTCTTTAAATTTATCAGCAGAAAAGTCACAGACGATAGTCTAACACCATGTTCAGGAAGCAGATTTGTCTCTCGACAACGCCGTGAGAAGTGGTATAATCACCGGTCATGTGAACTTCGAATGCCCATGAATAGAACCATAAAAATATTTTTACATACATACATACAAACGACTTAATTGCCATATACATGCAACTTAAAGTCCTATACGTACATATCCTTCCCGACGTAAAGTGCTAATGGTTATGTGTATTATACAATATAAATGCATCGCATACTTATATATATATATATAAAATATAATACAAAACTTGATATATACACATACACTATTAAATTTGCAATGTAATTTGTATTCGTTATAGTTATTTTCAATTACATTAACTTTGTGCTATTTACTGTTTTCTTTTTAATCATTAATTCAACATTTCTAATTGTATTTATTTGTTTTAAGCATTCCACTTCTGAACATTAGAGTTTTCTTTTTTCATCTGCCAAACTTTCAAAACGTTTTGCACCAATTATTCAATGGAATTATTTAAAGTGAATTTCTTATAGGTATTTTTTTCATATCTCTTAACAAATCAACGCATACATACACACATACATACATACATACATACATACATACATACATATATATCCATGCTTTAATGCATCACACATACGCACACGCACACACACACACATACTTATATCTATCTATATATATATATATATATATATATATTATCACTTTTACATGAATTTGTGTAAATATATGTATTATATATTTTTATATTAATATCTCTCATTTTACAAATAAATACACACTCATCAAAATAATTATATATATTAAAATATATATAAAATATGATATCATATTATATATAAAATATATATAAAATATTATATTATATTATATATATATAAAATCAGTTAATATTATATTCATATATTAGCATGTTTAAGTGAGTATGGGGAAATATGTTTAAGATGTGAGTAAAAAAAATAAAACAGAAAAGTAGACAAGAATTTATATGTAACTTACATGCATAAACGCTGGAAAAAATAACTGAATATTATTCGTAATAAATATAAAGAAGAAAAATAAATGTTATTAAAAATATTCGTCACCCTTTTGCCAAAATAAAGGGTTATCATATTAGTGCAAGTGTTATATATAAGTAGATAGATAGATAGATAGATAGATAGATAGATAGATAGATAGATAGATAGATAGATAGATAGATAGATAGATAGGCAGGCAGGCAGGCAGGCAGGCAGGCAGGCAGACAGACAGACAGACAGACAGACAGACAGACAGACAGATAGATAGAGAGATAGATAGATAGATAGATAGATAGATAGATAGATAGATAGATAGATAGATAGATAGATAGGCAGGCAGGCAGGCAGGCAGGCAAGCAGCACAGCACAGACAGATAGATAGACAGACAGACAGACAGACAGAGAAGTAGATAGATAGATAGATAGAGAGATAGATAGATAGATAGATAGATAGATAGATAGATAGATAGATAGATAGATAGATAGATAGATAGATAGATAGATAAAAGAGAAACAGAAAGACGGACAGAGAAACAGACATACACACACACACACACAGATTTTCTATACAGACAAACAGACAGACAGAGAAATAGATAGGTCGATAGACAGACAGACAGATAAAGAGAGAGAGAGAGATGTAGATAGATTGTTAAACAAACAGATTGCTAGACAGATTGCTAGACAGACAGGCAGGCAGACAGACGACAGACAGACAGACAGACAGATAGATAGATAGATAGATTGACAGACAGACAGACAGACATATTTAGATATTCAGGTGAATTTGTGATGCCATCAGACAAAAATATATTGATCTAGTGATGTTCTTATACTCAGTTTCATCAAACCTTTCCTAGTCGGTTTTATGTTACTACGCCTTACGAAGCAGTTACCAATGTAATAACATCGTATTTTTAAATTAAAGATTTAGATTTATGAAAGCATAAATCTCTAAGGGATATATATACTTTTTAATGCTTTCCATCAAGATATAAATATATATATATTTATACAGAGAGAAGAGATAGATAGACAGACAGACAGACAGACAGACAGACAGACAGACAGACAGACAGACAGACAGACAGACAGACAGACAGACAGACAGACAGACAGACAGACAGATAGATAGATAGATAGATAGATAGATAGATAGATAGATAGATAGATAGATAGATAGATAGATAGATAGATAGATAGATAGATATAGGTATGTTTCTGTGAGCAATACCACTTCTCTGTTAAATAAATACTTCTTAATCGTAACTGTAGGCATTTGTTGAAGAAAAGCTCGTTATATGTCGTAGAGGAATGTCTGTGTACATGCATAAGTACACACACACACACACACACACACACACATATATATATATATACTAAATTATGTGAACGCGTGTAATTGAAATGTTTCCAAGCAGAAAAAATAAATAATTTTCCGCCATTTTTCTTATAGTCTGCTGCATGTAAAAAGACGTTGATACAAACATACAAATGTGAAGCCTCATGACTGTTTGCCTACTGCAACAGACTAATGCCAAAACTACCAATTACACAGGGTTATAACTATTGTAAAAAAAAAAATGATAATCTTTCTTAGAAATATAGTTTAATGACGTTAGTGTTATAAACCGCAAAAACAAAATTTTGCAACCTCAACCAAATTCAAACACGGTTTCGTATATACATACAACTGATTGTAGTTTAGCATTGAACTTGAGAGCAATAGCTTAAAGCAATAGTCGTATTATTTTATTAATTCTTTACTAATCCTGATACTTCCTGGATTTCCGAAGCAAGCATAAGATAACACCACTCCGACAGACGTCATAATTATTTTTTATTTACTAGTCTATAAATGTAGGAAATATTATCATGAGTGCATGTAAATATATACTCTTTTACTCTTTTACTTGTTTCAGTCAGTTGACTGCGGCCATGCTGGAGCACCACCTTTAGTCGAGCAACTCGACCCCGGGACTTATTCTTTGTAAGCCCAGTACTTACTCTATCGGTCTCTTTTGCCGAACCGCTAAGTGACGGGGACATAAACACGCCAGCATCGGTTGTCCAGCAATGCGAGTGACAAACACAGACACACAAACATACACGCACACATATATATATATATATATATATATACATATATACGACGGGCTTCTTTCAGTTTCCGTCTACCAAATCCACTCACAAGGCTTTGGTCGGCCCAAGGCTACAGTAGAAGACAGTTGCCCAAGATGCCACGCAGTGGGACTGAACCCGGAACCATGTGGTTGGTAGGCAAGCTACTTACCACACAGCCACTCCTGCGCCTATACTGTCAGGTTTTTTTATAAGTTTATTTATTTTTTTCTTTCTAGTTTCAGCTCAGAGCTGCGGCCATGCTGATGCACCGCCGTTTTGCTACACTGCTATTACTTAGAGCCTCCTCCAATATGTGGCACTTGGTGAAGAATGGAGTTTGATATAGCTACCCTCATTTGCACCTCCTGCCGTAAGGTAGGTTCATCATGGACTCTCGACAGGAAGAGGTCCAGCTTTGATTTAAAAACTCCGACATCTACTTTGTGCAAGTTCCTCAGACTCTTTAGGAGAATATTAAAAAGCTGTGGGCCCTTGAACCCAGGCTGTTGCAGTAACTGGTTCTGAAGCGTAATAGTATTGCTGGGATCTTTGGCACTATGCAGTGTCGTCTCGTTCTGGCATTGGTGTAGCTTTCAATGCCAAAATTTGGCACAATTTCTTCCAGGATCTTCCAGATATATATTACTGCGTACCTCTCCCGTCTTCTCTCTAGGGAGTAGAGTCTTAGCTGTTTCAACCTTTCCCAGTAGCTGAGCTGTTGCAGAAACGATCTTGTTTGTGAATCTTCTCTGGATTGCTTTATGGTCCGCAGTTAATTTCACACTGGTGGGTGACCATAGCTGTGAGCAAACAATTTAAAAAGTGACCCGAACCAAATGACGAGGCACCTCTAATAATGTTTTTAGTCAAGTGTTTGAAGGTATAAGTGTATACTTGCTTTGTATGTGTAGATGTACAAGAGGTGTTTCAAAGTTTTTGAGCTTCATTATAAAACAGAATTCAAATAAAATAAAAAGAGTGGCTGTGTGGTAAGTAGCTTGCTTACTAACCACATGGTTCCGGGTTCATTCCCACTGCGTAGCACTTTGGGAAAGAGTCTTCTATTATAGCCTTGGGCCGACCAAAAACCTTGTGAGTGGATTTGGTAGACGGAAACTGAAAGAAGCCCGTCGTATATATGCATATATGTATGTGTGTGTATATGTTTGTGTGTCTGTGTTTGTCCACCCAATGGTGGTGTGTTTACGTCCCCGTAACTTAGCGGTTCGGCAAAATAGTCCGATAGAATAAGTACTAGGCTTCCAAAAAATAAGTCCTGGGGTCGATTTGCTCGACTAAAGGCGGTGCTCCAACATGGCCGTAGTCAAATGACTGAAACAAGTAAAAGAGTAAAATAAACGTGCCATTTTCTTGCTGACATTAAACATAGCGGGCTCAAAACTTTTGGAACACATTTCGTATGCACTTATATATGTTGTTGCTGTTGGTTCTGTTGTTGCTGTTGTTATTTAACCCTAGGTAGGTACTAACCATACTGACCGATGATCAAATGTATTCCTACCGTAATCATCCCGTAATTTTAAGAATATTTATAACATTCATTTTTCTACATCTTTAAGACGGCAGAGGGTGATTTGAGGAACAATTTGACTACTATTTTAAACAGTTTGAGCAATCACATATAAGTTCCATTGTTGTTGTTAATCTTAGCTCCATGTTAATTCTGATCTAGAATACTCTTGACCAATGACCTTCCAGCAGTAACAATCCCACATTTACCCGTGTAGAGAACCCAAGACTAAACAGTCAAATGTGTCCTTTTCTAAGATGACTTATTAAAGATATTGCAGCTATTTCTAGTGAAAGTGATCAAATTGGATCAGACTGCTTTGGCTTGATTTGATTTAAATGGGGAATGTTCAAAATGTCACTGCATCGATTTTCAGCCTTTCTGTCTCTTTTTAGAGAATTCCAGACTTTCCATGTTAATACGCGAGCAATTTTTCCCACAGCTTACTTGGCCGATTTCTACGAAAAGCTATTTGTCGAAATTTAAAAGCTGGTTATTTACTATCGACTCTCTGTTGAAACTCTCCTCCTCCTCTTACCCAAGTTATTAATATCAACTGAAAAACTGAGCCCACATCTTTGAGTGTTACTTAAATATTCTTTTTCCCGTATAATAATATCAGACCTGATTTTTAAGTGTGGATAATATGTCTCTATCTGGGTGATGAGTTGTACAAATCTCGTTTTTCTACACTATTTCGTAGGACTATCATTACTAGTACAGCTTACTTGCAACAGTAATTACGTTTATAGAGAACACGTGCTATCAATATAAATGTGTAAGTATTCTTTTATTTTTTTAGTCTTTTATTTATTTGTTTCAGTCATTGGACTGCGGTCATGCTGGAGAACCGCTTTTAGTCGAGCAAATCGACCCCAGGACTTATTCTTTGTAAGCCTAGTACATATTCTATCGGTCTCTTTTGCCGAACCGCTAAGTGACGGGTACGTAAACAAACCACCATCGGTTGTCACGCGATGTTGGGGCGGGGGGACAAACACAGACACACAAACATATATATATATATATATATATATATATATATACGACGGGCTTCTTTCAGTTTCCGTCTACCAAATCTCACTTACAAAGCTTTGGTCGGCCCGAGGCTATAGTGGAAGACACTTGCCCAAGCTGCCACGCAATGGGACTAAATCCGAAACCATGTGGTTGTAAGCAAGCTACTTACCACGCAGCCGCTCATGCGTATGGTATGGTAATGCAAACAGGAAAAACAGAACCCAAAATATGAATATATGTATTTCTTTATGAATATTTTGCAGAAGTAATAAAATGGCTCAAGCGATGAGGGTTTCGTACGTTGGCAGTTACCAAATTTGATAAGTACACATGCATGAAACTCTCGGTCGTTGAGTCACTTTCTTGCTTTCGATAAATATTAATATATATGTGTGTGTATGTGTGTGTGTGCGTGTGTGTGTGTGTGTGTGTGTATGTATATTTATGTATTTATATATACGTATGTATTCATATATATGTACATATATATATGTGTGTGTATATATATAAAGGGGTAAAGACTCCCTTCGGTCAGGCACTGACCATGGGTTTGCACCTAGAGAGATACCCTCTGAGGCACAAGTCTGGGCAAGGTTGTTTTATGGAAGACCAGCAGTCGCCCATGCATACCGGCCTCCCCTCTCCACGTCACCGATGTTGTCCAAGGGAAAGGCAAGGGCCGATACAGCTTGGCACCTGTGACGTCGCAACTCATTTCTACAGCTGAGTGAACTGGAGCAACGTGAAAAAAGAACACAACACGCAGTCCCGTCCGGGATTCGAGCTCACAACTCACGATCGTAAGCTCGACGCTCTAACCACTGAGCCATGCGCCTTCACTATATATATATATATATATATATATATATATATATATATATATATATATAGCCATATATAATATGTATGTATATGTATATATATATATGTATATACATTATATGTATGCATATATATGTATATATGTATGTCTCCTTCAAGTAGAGTCGGTAAAATCTGTTGCTCTCTGCCGTTCTCAAAAAATAGCGTTCGTAAAAAAAATTTATCTCGTTTGGCTTAACAGCCCTTCTTGTTTGTGTTACTGTTATTCTCCGTGTCCTGTCTTTTATTGTTTATATTTTGTACTGTCGTTACTGTCCTGTTTTTGTTACATTTTTACCGCTCCGCAAAAAAAATCTCAAATTTTATTTAATTTGATTTTCGCGGGAAGGAAATTTTCATTGAAGTCATGTATCGCCTTGACCTTCGAAACGTGGAGTAGATGAAATTAAGGTGACTGAAGAAGGCGAATTTTCCTTGTTTTGTATGTCCTGTACTCTATTTTTTCGTAGTTTAAAAAAATGTCCATTTCCTTGGTTTTGTGTTTATGTTTTCGTTTCTCATTGTGTTCGAGGTTTTTTGGTGTCCTGTACCCATATATGCATGTATATATACATGTAGAGGTAGGTAGTACATATTTATATGTATATATGCATATGTTTTATTTATTATTAATATATATATATATGTATATGTATATATACATGTATATGTATGTATATATATATGTATTATATATGTATATATATATATATATGTATATATTATATATATATGTATATATATATATGGTATATATGTATGTATATATGTATGTATATATGTATGTATATATATATATATATATGTATTACATTATGTATATATATATATATATATATATGTATATATATATATATATGTATATATCTATATATATATGTATAATATATATGTATATATATATATGTATATATGTATGTATATGTATGTATATATATATATATATATATATATATATATATATATATATGTACATATATGTATATATATAAATATTATATATATATGTATATATATATATATGTACATATATGTATATATATAAATATTATATATATATATATATATATGGTGGTGTGTGTTGTGTAATATATATATATGTATATGCGTGTGTGTGTGTTTGTGTGTATACTAAACAAATATTTGCAAAATATATTTGCATTCAGTATTTTGTGAAAACGCAATTTCCAATTTTAAGTCAATTTAAGCCTGTTAAATATCCAACAGCATAACAGAACCACTGCTTCAAACATAGCATTTATTGATTACAAACAAAGGCACAAGTTTTCAAAATTGGGGAAAAGGAACAGTCATTTATACAGAACCCTTGTAATCGACTGACATTTTAGCTTATCGATCCCGGAAGGATGAAATCTAAATTTGACCTCAGTGTAAACTGAATTCAAAGCAAAATTGCCGCAACAGAATACCGCAAAGAATTTTGTCCCACGCTGTAACCTTTGCGTCAGTTAGTGATTGGATGTGCAGAATTGAGTGACCTCTTCTAATGCGCAAATACTGTAGTTGTAACTCACGCATAGTTTCATACAAAAATGGTGTTTCTATGTAAAAAAAAAAAATAACGTGTTGAAGACTTGAAAACATTTCAAGTTTCCACTATTAAAACAAATTTCACCCAACTGCTTCGAGATCAGAGAAACAGAAGAAGAAATGAAAGAAGACGAAAAGAAGGAAGAAGAGAAGAAAAGAAAAGAAGAAGAGCAGAGAAGAAGAAGAAGAAGAAAAGAGGAAGAAGAAGAGAGAAGAAGAAGAAGAAGAGAGAAGAAGAAGAAAGAAGAAGAAGAAGAGAAGAAGAGAAGAAGAAGAAGAAGAAGAAGAAGAAGAAAAGAAAGAGAGAAGAAGAAGAAGAAGAAGAAGAAGAAGAAGAAGAAAGAAGAAGAAGAAGAACAGAAGAAGAACGAACAGAACAGAAGAGAAAAAGAAAAAGGAAGAAGAAGAAGAAAAAGAGAGAAGAAGAAGAAGAGAAAAGAAGAAGAAGAAGAAGAGAGAAGAAGAAGAAAAGAAGAAGAAGAAGAAGAGAAGAAGAGAAGAAGAAGAGAAGAAGAACAACAACAACAACAACAACAACAACAACAAGAGGAGGAGAGAAGAAGAGGAAATCCTTTCTGCTATGGGCACAGGGCCAGCCTGGAATTTGGTGGGGTGGGAATAGTCTATTACATCGATCACAGAGCATGTCTTGTGCTTATTTCATCATCTCCGAAGAACGAAAGGCAAAAGGTGACCTCAACGAAATTTGAGCTCAGAACGTAATGCCCAAAGAAATGCCGCTAAGTATTTTTGTCCGATGCGCTAACGATTCCGCCAGCTCGCTGCCTAACCACAGCATCATATGAACGTTATTCTAAATGAAAACGAGACTCTCTTTTTTAGAAAGTTACAAATTATGATAGACAGAAACACGGCAAACTTTCAAATTTGTTTTTGTCTCGTTTTGCTTTGTGTTGTTTTTGTTTTTGTTTTTTATTTTTTTATTTTTTTTTGCTTTTTCTATTCTATTCTATTCTTTTCTTCCAGAAAACGAGATACAGTTTCCTGTAACATTTGACATTTTCGAAAAAAACCTTTAGCGGCTGTATTCATTCCAAATGAAATAAAAACCCGTAATATTCCAACAATAACAATCACGCCTTGAAATACTCTTTGAAAAAGAAAAATTCTTCTAAAATAGTATAGCCAAGAAATATTTTGCGCCTAGTATAATTTCCTGGTTATTGGAATATTAATTGCACCCAGGTTGCCTTCACTGGTTCGCTGATGGCCTTCTTTCTTGAATTCCTTGCACTTGCTGTCTTCAGAATTTGGTGTCAGTTCTTCAGTCTGGGAAACGCTATCTCGGGTGGACATTTGCTACGCTAGACTTCATTTACTCGTATTATAAACTAAACGACAGCATAGATCACGCGTGAAAATTACAAATTTGGCATCGTCACATGTTTCACACATACATATACATGTATGTGCGTGTGAGAGTATGTGTGTGCGTGTATGTGTGTGTGTGTGCACTCGCATACACACACACACACACACAAATACACACATGTGTACGTATGTATGCAAATATATACATGTGTATATATTTATATATCTATGAGCATTTTTATTGACATTTAGCAGAAACAAAAGAGTGACTCAAGCGTCGAGAGTTTCGTGCGTTGGCACTTATCAATCCAACATCTATGAATATGTATAGAGACAGGGATAGATAGATAAATAGATAGATAGATAGATAGATAGATAGATAGATAGATAGATAGATAGATAGATAGATAGATAGAGAGATAGATAGATAGATGATAGATAGATAGATAGATAGATAGATGGACGGATAGACAGACAGACAGACAGACAGATAGATAGATAGATAGATAGATAGATAGATAGATAGATAGATAGATAGATAGATAGATAGATAGATAGATAGATAGATAGATAGATATGTTTATTAGCCACACAGGGCTGCACACAGATAGAACAAATTACAAGGTAGAGCTTTTCTTTTGAAGGTTTAAAAAAAAAAAAGAACAAAAGGAAGGGGGAGTTTCGATCAAAAGGGATCGTAAAGGAGAGAGAGAGAAAGGAGGACAAAAAAAGGGGGGTTAAAAAAAAGGGGGAGAGGAAAAAAAAAATTGATCAATAAGGATTGTTATCACAGAAATGTCAATATGAAGTGTAAAGGGAGGACAGGTGAGGTTTACCCGTGAAAGAAAAGCCTACGGAAAATACCACGGTAACCTCGGTCAATGGAGTCACATGTTATATTTCTTTTTTTTTTTTTTTGCGAATAAGCAACTCTCTGTTTTCAATTTCTGGGTTCATAGGATCATGTCAAGGTGGCTTCGTCATTCATACGTGCCATTCTTGCTACATTCACCCATCTTTTTTAAAACATTCGCTAGACAAAATTGCCTCTCTACTCTCACTTTCCTTTTCAAGTGGTACTTGAAGAAGTTGATGAGAGATTGACCAGAGAGGAAAGTGTTTGTCTCCAATCCTTTCAGACGCGTCCACCAGATACATTCTTTCGCCATAGCCACAAGGATGATGAAAATAAGCTCTTCCTTCCGTTTGAAGGAAGGAGGCGTGACAATATTGACGATAGACTCAGCTGATAAACCGACTCGTCCCACACGTGACAGCAGTTGTTCGACATAAGCCCACAGGTCGGAAATTGTTGGACACTGCACGAGTGCGTGCAGAACGGTTTCGTCGCTCTGACCGCATCTCGGGCAGGTCGGCCCCGTGTTTCTCGAGCCATGCCTATAGAGCTTATCCCGAAACGGGTTGCGCTTCTCGGTTAGCATGCCAGGTCAGGGATTCTGGAAGTTGTCCATGGGCCCTAGCCCGAAAGTCGTCCTGAAACCTCGTCGACGTCCAGGTTCGCCCGAGCTCGTCGTCGTACCTCCCCTCCACTAAACCCATATAGAATGCTTTGGTTGTGTTGAAGTCACTCAAGGTCGACCCAGGAGGCAGAGTTGCTTGAGAGCAACGCGACACTCGCGGTGCCATTCGCCCTTCCTCGGCCTCTTTTTGATCCACGACTGCAGTTCGGTCATGGAGACGAGCTGCGGGAAAGCGTGCCTCACAAACGGCGACCACACCTGTTCACCGTCGTTACATAGAGAGCCAGAGATGTCGCAGTCTCAGCGCGTCGTGTCTGCGCATCATCAACCACGGTATGCCCAGCCCTCCTTTTAACGGGTTGTTGACAGCAAATGGATCGCCTGACCATCGGGACGCATCCTTCACCAAGAAGCGAAAGAGAATGCGTTGTAGTTTGGTGATGGTAGGTCGGGCAAGGGGACGACGGTCAGGTGGTAGTAGATGACGGACGGCGCGTTGTACGTGTTCGCCACCTCCGCCCGACCTTTTAGGGACAGTTTCCTCTCGGCCCATTGCGGGCCGAGAGTGACCACCCTACTCGTTATCTCGTTCCAGTTCTTCTCCACTTGGAGGTCCGGACCAAACCAGACCCCGAGCAACTCAACCGGGCGTCGGTCCAGCGTCCCACGACGGAGGCGCTGGTGGACGGCATGGGCTTGCTTCTCCAGGTGCCTAGTCGCAAGCCCACTGACTTTTCCCGGTTGATTTTCGCTCCTGTCACGCTTCGTAGTTTTCAGTGTCTCGCCGACCTGCTCGATGTGCTCGTGGCTAGACACTATGACGGTGACGTCGTCCGCGTATGCAGACACGCTCGTCCCGCATCCCAGTTCTCGCGGGATGCCTCTCAAGGTTGCCAGCTTCCGCAATAATGGCTCGAGAGTCAATACGTATAGAAGCGACGAGAGGGGGCATCCCTGACGGACCGAATGTGCGATGTCGAAGGGTCTCGATAGATGTCCATTCACGCGAATTACCGAACGGATGCCTCTGTACAAAGCGGCTATCCAGCCGCGGAAGACGGGACCGAAGCCAGCCGCCCTACGAGGACCGCCTCCAAGTATCGATGGTCCACCCTATCGAAAGCTTTCGATTGATCCAAATTGATCAGCGCCCCACCCATGCCAGGTTCGTTAACTACCCTGTCTATGATGTAGCGCATCAGGTGGAGGTTGTCATGGATGGTCCGCCTGGCACGGCGCATGTTTGCGCCTTGTCGACCAGTTTCTCGATGACAAGCGCCAACCTCTTGGCCTAGCACCTTGGCCAAAATTTTCAAGTCTGCATTAAGCAGAGTGATGGGCCTAAAGTTATCTATTACATTCCCTTGTTTAGATCTTTCTTCAGCAGTGTTACGGCTCCTCGGCTCACAAAACCAGGAATGCTCCCGTTTTGCTGCCAGTTGCAGTACACCGCCGCCAAGAGATCTCCAAACAAGTCTGGCATACAATGTAAAGCTCGTAGGGTGGTAGACCATCAAACCCGGTGATTTGTCCCCCGAGCATTCTGCCATCGCTTCCTGCACTTCCGCCGAGAAGATAGATAGATAGATAGATAGATAGATAGATAGATAGATAGATAGATAGATAGATAGATAGATAGACAGACAGACAGATAGCTAGATAGACAGACTAATAGATAGATAGATAGATAGATAGATAGATAGATAGATAGATAGATAGATAGATAGATAGATAGATAGATAGATAGACAGACAGACAGACAGACAGACAGACGGACGGACGGACGGACGGACGGACGGACGGACGGACGGACAGACAGACTTGGAGCTGTCCAGAGTTCTAAAATTTGTTCCAAAACATATTTCTTCTACAAACTTAGAAAAAGCATTTTTCATTTATGCTGTTCGTCGACGACTTTTATTTTAATAGAAACTATATATTTACATTAAAAATCTCTAGAAAAGCTGGTACTTCATTGTGGAGTCTCCTACCACTGACGGCAGATGACGGTTCTGAAATTTTTGCTGTATAACCAGAGCAAATGATTTGCTAAAGTAATGAATTGTTATTTGGCTGCACATTGAGCTCACTCACTCCATTAAATCAACAATGACTGTGCAGGGGCACCGTGTGCCACACACCAGATGCCGAAGTAATCGCAGTGCAACATAAGATGAAGTCTTTTGTTCCACCCAGTTCGGGAATCGAAAGTACGATCTCGTGGTCGTTAGTACAACGCCCTACCCAACATACCACGCGCCCTCACATTTCCTATTCAGCTATAGATACCTCGGTGGATTTGAGATTAATGATATGAGTTAGCATGAATCGGTTAGAAAATATAGAGTATATAATGGTTCGTTGATTTGGAGATTAAAATGTTTCTTGGTAGACGAGAGTTCTTCGGTGATGAAAAAATGCAGTGAGAAATAAGAATAAAATAGTGCAATGTCAAGGACTAAACTAGAGGTGGGGCGGGATGCGGGTACCTTGCTTATATTTAAATGCAGCACTGAATTAAGAATAATCTCATAAGGCCTCATTAGAGCCGTATGGTCAAGAAGTTTGCGTTGTCATCTCGTGGCTTCTGATTCGTTACTATTTTAATCTGGAAACTATGACTGAGACGGAAACTATGCGAAATGCCGTCCTTTTGTATTCGTATATGTGCGTATGTGTGTGTGTATTTTTACAAGTGAAGACAACAACGTGCTTATACTGTCTCCTCTCATAAGCTCGTCCTCCTAGCGTTCAGAACAATGTTTCCATTGTCTTGGCTTAACAACCCTCAACGTTTGTTTTTACTGTTTTGTTCTCACTGTCCTGTTCTTGTTACCACTTTCACTCTCCGCAAAAAATCCCAAATTTTATTTAATTTGCTTTGCGGGTAGGACTGTTTCAACGAAGTCGCATATTGTCCTTACCTTCGAAATGCGGAGTAGATGAAACGAGACATACAACTTTATGTTGTATGTCTCGTTTCACTGTTTGTTTTTTCGTTGCTCGAAAAAAAGATCATTTCTCTGTTTTTGGTTTTGTGTTTTCGTCTCTCATTGTGTTCAATGTTTTTTTATGTCCTGTACCCATATATGCATATATATATACATATATATGTAAGCATGTACATATATGTATGTATATATGCATATATTTTTATATTATTTATATTATTATATATATATAATGTATATATTAGAGAGAGAGAGAGAGTGAGACATACATACGTAAAATACATATATACAGTGTGTGTAGATGTGGGTGTGGATGTATGCACGTATATATGTATGTGCAGTCTTATAAATTATGTATACAATGTAAATGTCTGTATAATAGATTGTCTATTTTCATTGTAAAGACTTTATATATATAGAACGCAGAAGAAAAATATACATTAGTAAAAAGCAAAAAAAAATAATAAACTGACAACTGACCTTTTAACGATATTAAGAATTTAAACATTATAATAATTAAAATACTACATAATCAATAAATATTTTGATTAAAAAATCCACACTTCTAGAAGTTCGTACTAAAGCTGCATAAAACCTGACAGGTTTCTGGACTAAAAAGATGTCGGTAATGTTAAGAATTACCTTTAGTCTGTAATATCTCGACTTAAGTTTTGTTCATGGACGTGTAAACGATCATGGAGTTCACCTCTTGCAGGTCGGAACATAAATGAACAATTTATTTTAACTCAAGTTTCATATGTACATATATGAGTGTTTGTGTGAGCGTAAATGTTTAAAAATGCCTTCTTCCTTCTTTCCCATCAGTCTGAAAAGACCTGTAAAGAAGCATGGATGCTGCTTTTCCTCCTGACCAACTGCCAAAAGATACAACACGTCAATGAACAACTTACAAATAAAAAAGAACAAATGGGTTACCAAAACTTGCGAATAATGTGTGTGCGTTTGTATGTATATATATATATATATATATATATATATATATATATATATATACCTACACGCTTATGTGTGCGTATATATATATATATAGTTCAAATTTATAGAAAAACAAACACGGAGACAGGTGTAAGAACAACAAGCAAGTGTGTTAGCTCGATACTCGGGAAAAACAGAAATGTCTTAATGTTTCGAGCCTACGCTCTTCGGCAGAAAGGAATAAGAGGATATAAATAGAGAGAGACTGAAAAAAGCGTGTTGAGTTCAGTGGTCCAACATGGCGCTGATTGGAAAAGAAGCGTTTGAATAAAACAGAGATAATAATAAAGAGAGGTTGAATG
>NC_042997.1:190853943-190888001 GCF_006345805.1 Octopus sinensis
TTGTATGCGAAAATACATATATGATTATATTATATTGTCCTTCTCATTGTTGTTTCTCTTGTCCGCCTTTGTCTAGTCTAACTGTCCGAATGTTTTATTGTCCTCTATTGCGTTATTGTTCCACTTTTATATTTATACTAGCAGTATCGCCCGGCGTTGCTCGGGTTTGTTTCGACCCTTTAGAATTGGAATTTTTGAAAAGTAAAACGTTTTGCATTGTGTAGCTTGTTATTCTCTTTAAGTGAACATTTTTCTGGTTGAAATACACCGAAAAATGGCGACACAACAGTCAAAAATTCGTAAAAAATGGGGATTTTCATAGATTAAAAACCACCTTTTTGATGTAAATAATTTTTAGTGTTAACGTGGTCCGATTTTAATTTTTTTTTCTATGAAGTAAGAGCAAGCCTGCTTCTATCATACTCTCAATTTTGGTCAACTTGCGCCGCAGTGTCTCGGAGGAGATAGTGTTAGTTGAAGGCTACCAAACCTGCCATACACAGACAACTTCAGTTTTATAGAGAGAGATATATACATATAGCGGCGCACGTACACACTTGTGCTCACCTTATATTAGGTATCTATCTAAATTTTGTACAACTCTTACTCTATCTTTTAGTCTCCCTCTTACTTTCTTACTTTTTTCTTTTTCTCGCTCCTCCTCTCTCTCACATTTCTTGGCCCTCTCTTTCGTTAATTCCCACTATTTCCCACTCGTTTATCTCCCCTGTACCTTTCTCTTTGTGTCTGATTTTTTATAATCCTTTCGCTGCCCCGTACCCATCTCTCCTCCTTCCACGTGACCGGTGTCCGGCCAGCCATGATCTTTCTTTCTTGGCCTGACTGTCGACCGCCAATACCTCTTATGTCCATCTCCTATGTTCCTGCCTTTAGGCTTTCACTTCATACACGCCAGCTCAATTTGATTCGTTCTCAGTCGAAAGACACCTGTTGTTATTTTCTTGTTGTTTGTATTCGTAATTGGAGATAACATACACGTATGTATGTGTATATATATTCGGCAAACACGCACACACATATACACGCATACGCACACATGCACACACATACACGCATACACACACATGCGTATTCGTTGATATGTACATATGTATATTCACGTGCATGTAGGTATGCATACTAGTGTGAGGGCACACACGCATGCGCGTTCACATGACCATACACGCACAAAACAAGCATTGAGGATTGGTAAACTTTGGGAATTGGTAAAGGTTAGGGTTGGTATGGGTTGGGAGTTGGTAAACGTTGGGGATTGGTAAATGGCGGTCCTGCTCTTGGTGTTGGTTGGTAGCGGTGACCTTGGTGCAGGCGGTGCTAAGTAGAAGCTGGTGCTAAGGTGATAAATCCGGGTTCTCGGCAGTCAGAAGCCTGAAATTTGCCGGAAGGGCATATCTCTGGTAACAGCAATACGATAAATCGTCTTTCTTGTTGATGGATACTGCAAGTTGTTGGAGGATGGGCAGTCTTTCACGAAGACAGATCTGGCATTTGGGGACACCGGTTGAATATGGTGGCGCTCTGTCGACAATAGTCCACTTTGTGCTGGGTATTTTATCTCGGAGATCAGGGAGTCTCCAGAGAAAACGAGACAGAGAAGTAGTTCTCTCTACTGTCATTATATACCTTAAAAAGTATAGGACTAGCATTGTTGCTTAAAAATATTGGAATCGCTCTATGTTGTACATTCGGTGGCATCTTAAAACGAAAAGAGACCCATGTGTGAATTAATATGTCACAATAATTATTAAAACGAGTTCTTAATAAAAAAAAATGAAAATGTACAAAATATAGGCGCAGGAGTGGCTGTGTGGTAAGTAGCTTGCTTACCAACCACATGGTTCTGGATTCAGTCCCACTGCGTGGGACTTTGGGTAAGTATCTTCTACTATACCTTCGGGCCAACCAAAGCCTTGTGGGTGGATTTGGTAGACGGAAACCGAAAGAAGCCCGTCGTATATATATATGTGTGTGTATGTTTGTGTGTCTGCGTTTGTCCTCCCACATAAACATCGCTTGACAACTGATGCTGGTGTGTTTATGTCCCCGTAACGTAGCGGTTCGGCAAAAGAGACCGATAGAATAAGTACTAGGCTTCCAAAGAATAAGTCCTGGGGTCAATTTGCTCGACTAAAGGCGGTGCTCCAGCATGGCCGCAGTCAAATGACTGAAACAAGTATAAGATTAAAATATGATCTTTAACTTCGTATAAGTAAATTCATTATAATACTCTTCGTACCAAAGTATATAAAAAAAAACATATTTCACACTGCATGTAAATCACCATGATAATAAAAAATAAAACTGGATTTATGATGAAGTCGAATCTATTTAACAGCGAAAGTACGAAACCGGAATAATTATAAGCAAAGATAAGTCGCATTATGATACACATATTAATGGAATAGTAATGCGAATTAAACAAATTATTACTAAATTATTTCTTATCGATTACTTGTAAATTTATTAAAAATTATCATTCATAGATAGAATTATTGCGTAAAGATGACATTAGTATTTGTACACAATTGTTTTGTTAAAATTAAGTATACGATAATTTAACTTAATAGATTTTCAATATAACTTAATTTCGATGAACAAAACACATTTCTTGTGATAAAAGGATGCCACAGAATGTACAACATATAGTGATTCCAGTATTTTTTTGAGCGACAACATTAGTCCCATGCTTTTTAAAGATTTACTAGCAGTATCGCGCGGCGTTGCTCGGGTTTGTTTCGACCCTTTAGAATTGAAATTTTTTGAAAAGAAAAATTTTGCATTATATAGCTTGTTATTTTCTTTGAGTGAACATTTTTCTGGTTGAAATACACCGAAAAATGGCGACACAGTGGTCAAAAATCGTAAAATATAGGGATTTTCATAGAAAAAAAGTAACTTTTTGATGTAAATAATTTTTGGTGTTAACATGGTCCGATTTGAATTTTTTCTTCTACGGAATGAAGAGCAAGCCTTCTTCTATCATACTCTCAATTTTGGTCACTTTGCGCCGCAGGGTCTCGGAGGAGATAGTGTTAGTTGAAGGCTACCAAACCTGCCATACACAGACTGTATATATAGAGAGATTATGACAGTCTATAACCCTTTTGAGCGTGCGCATTTTTCATTTTTATTTTCGTACTTTTTAAGGCAACGTTTGTAATATTTATATATGTACCGTATTTCTCCCAATGGTGTGGCAGCCTCTAATAACACCCGAGTGCCGACCAATTAAAATAGTGTGACAGTCACAATATTTGAAAATATACGATAAAATCGATAATAATTGTATTTGTTTATTATCATACGGAGAAATAAAATGGTTACAACAATCTGGTCGAGTGAAATGACTTTGCAATATTATGTTGAAAATCTCCATAAAAGCTGCAAACCCGACCCGCAACCTCCCAAAAGTCAAAATACAGCAGTCATTCACAACTGAGATGATATACCTCAATGGCGAGACCAGATTCATATTATCCTAATAAATTCAGAAATGCGCTTAAGCGCTATATAGAGATAAAGAGTTATATCTCACCACATCTGTCACATTTCTCGTCTGACCGTCAAGGAAGTCATTCATCAAATAATGATAGTTGCTTAATATCGGCCATAAAAATTGATTTCGTTTCAATTCAATTTAATTCAGTTTTACCAAGAACAGTTTAGACAAGTTATATACCAAAAAAAAAAATGTTCCTTCTCGAGCCATGACAGACTCATAAGGGCCGGTTTCCCGGTTTCAGTGGCGTAGAAATTCCCCACCTGGAGAGGATGCCGGATTACTCATTATTGCCAGCTGAGTGAACTGGAGCAACGTGAAATGAAGTGTTTTGCTCAAGAACACAACGCGTTGCCCGGTCCAGGAATCGAAACCACAACCTAACGATCATGATTTCAACACCCTAACCTATTTCTTTATTACCCACAAGGAGCTAAACACAGAGGGGACAAACAAGGACAGACAAACAGATTAAGTCGATTATGTCGACCCCAGTGCGTAACTGGTACTTAATTTATCGACCCCGAAAGGATGAAAGGCAAAGTCGACCTCGGCGGAATTTGAACTCACAACGTAACGCAGACGAACTACCGCTAAGCATTTCGCCCGGCGCGCTAACGTTTCTGCCAGCTCGCCGCCTTTCAACACCCTAACCACTGATTTCAACACCCTAACCACTAAGCCACGCGCCTCCACCAAGTTATATACTGCTTGAAAGAGACGGCATCGTCAATGATGTCCCATTTGTCCTGGATGCGAACGATGCTGGTGTAGTAGCCGGAGTCCACGCTAGCCAGTGTGTGCAACAATGAGCTGATCAATCGGAATCTCTGGCCGTAAATGTTCTGCTTTTTAGGAGAATAAGTCATCAACTCCGAATTAATCTGACCATCTGTCATAGTCTTTCTATGAGGAAGTATCGAAAGACAATCTAAAACTGTTGCGGGCGATGCTTTAGTATATGGAGACTGATTATAATCGACGAGGTTAGCATAGTCAGTCACTTGCAGCTGGTTCTTATTCACGGCATCTCTGTAGTATATATATAGTGTAATAAATAAAATATATGCATACATACAAACATATATGTACGTACCGACATCTACATGTATATATACATGCATATATAAATATATATACGTACAGGACACCACAAGAAGACGTAAAAATCAACAGAAACGAAAACGGAAAAGTCATTTTGTTACAACAGAAGGACAGAGACGTGGAACAAGACGAAACGAAAACGGGAAAAACAATTATATACAGCAGAAAAACGAAGTACAGGACATGCTGCAGAAGGAAAGATCCCCTTCATCAGCTGTCGCTAGCAGACATAGCGTGTTTCGAAGGCAAGACAGGACACGTCTGGTCATGCTAGGCCTTCCTACGAGAGAATTAAAATAAAATAACCTCGTAGAGGGGTAAAACGAGCAAGAAAAAATGTAACACAAAAAGGGACGTAACAAAGAACTGCACAAAAAAATACAAGAAAAAAATAATACAAAATTAAAGATACATAGAGGCGCAATGGCCTAGTGGTTAGGGCAGCGGACTCGCGGTCGCAGGATCGCGGTTTCGATTCTCAGACCGGGCGTTGTGTGTGTTTATTGAGCGAAAACACCTAAAAGCTCTACGAGGCTCCGGCAGGGGGTGGTGATCCCTGCTGTACTCTTTCACCACAATGGCGGTGCCCCAGCATGGCCACAGCTCAAGAGCTGAAACTGGAAAAACAAAAACAAAAACAAAACATGTACAAGAAAATACAAAACGAGAATTAAAGTACAATACGAGAAATCAAAATAAACAAGAGAACAAACGAAAAAGACGAACGAAGGCCTTTGTTCTGGCGGGGACGAGAAGATAACTGGCGAGCGCTGGGAAACATGACCTTAGGACCTGAATGCAACAGGCGAAATGATTAGCAGTGACGAAAGTGAGGAGGAGTGGGAGAGAGAGAGAGAGAGAGAGAGAGAGAGAGAGAGAGAGAGAGAGAGAGACAGATAGAGGAATACACGCAGCTAGAGAGAAGGGTGAGGCAGAGAGAGCAAGAGAGAGAGAGGGGGGAAGGCAAAGCAAAGAGAGAGAATTTCGCATCATTGTAGTAAACTGTAAAACAAACTGGGAGGAAAGAGACGGAAGGAAGTGAGAATTCGAAAAATCGAAAATTCAAACGAACCCGACGCGAAGCGCTGTCAGACAATAGTGTAATAAATAAAATATATGCATACATACAAACATATATGTACGTACCGACATCTACATGTATATATACATGCATATATAAATATATATATACGTACAGGACACCACAAGAAGACGTAAAAATCAACAGAAACGAAAACGGAAAAGCCATTTTGTTACAACAGAAGGACAGAGACGTGGAACAAGACGAAACGAAAACGGGAAAAACAATTATGTACAGCAGAAAAACGAAGTACAGGACATACACATGAAAACACAAGGAGAAAACACAACAACGCGAGGACGTGGAAGAAGTATAGTGTTATTAAACGCTCAGGAAAGAAAGAGGGTTTAACGTTTCGAGCGGAGCTCTTCGTCAGAAACATAGGAAAAGGAAAGATATATATATATATACTACAGAGATGCCGTGAATAAGAACCAGCTGCAAGTGACTGACTATGCTAACCTCGTCGATTATAATCAGTCTCCATATACTAAAGCATCGCCCGCAACAGTTTTAGATTGTCTTTCGATACAGTTATATATATATATATATATATGATCATGAGCCGAATATTTTAACCAAGCTACGCGTCATCTCAGGTATATATACGTGTGTGTGTGTGTGTTGTGTGTGTGTGTGTGTGTGTGTGTGTGTGTGAGTGTGTTCATTGTATACTATTCATAAAGCTACCTATTTATTGATCTATCTAATCAACGGAACAGCCTTCTCATGAAATTAAGCTACGCCCCTCACAGGTACATACATACATATATACATACATGCATACATACATACATACATACACACATACATACATTCATACATGCATACATTCCCACGTTGTAATTATTAACGTATAGTTATGCGTATATATATTTGCATATGTATGTATATGTGTGTTTTCGTATGCTGGGTTTTTTTTAGGTAACGGCGTGTCTATGTTAGTGTGTTTAGAGTAGATGGGTGTATGAGTGTACAAAATATGTAGACACAAATGTAGAAGAAAGCGTATCAGTATGCAGACTGTTGACGTAGGCAAAAAAAAAATTATCGTATCACGTTTTCATTTATTATTTCGTTATTTTCCATAATAGAAGAGAAAAAAAAACAATAAATACCTTTGCATTCATTTGTGCATATATGCTTCAGAGATAATCACTGCAAAGATACGAAGGTGTGTGACTTACATATAATTTGAAGTGATACTGTTTCCGTCTATCCTTAGAACAAACTCACATTCATAATTTTAAATAGTCTCCATGTATCATTGCTGCTATCATGATCATCATCGTCATCATTATTGTCGTCGTCATCGTCGTCGAGATCGTCATTTAGAATGTCTTTTTCCATTCTGGTATAGGATAGACGTTTGGACATGAACTGACCAAAGAGCTGCGCTGAGCTCCAGTGTCTGCTCTCTTATGGCTTCTACAACTAGATGCCCTTCCTAACAACGAACACTTTACAGAGTGTACTGGGCGGCGGCGGGGGAGGGGTTATTTTGTTAGCATTTTTTTCATTCGTGGCACCAGTACAAGTGAGGGCAACAGGTACCCAAAAGAAAGATTTCCCAACTGAAATTCAGGGACATGAAAGTATAATAGAAAGACAGAAGCAAGTGACTTGTTAAAGATGTGAATACATGGCTGTCTCATCTGGAAAGAGAGATGTCAAGCTAAAGTAAAAGGTGTATATGAATATATATATATATATTATTATATATATAAATATATATATATATATATCTTATATAATATCCGTTCTGTCTGTCTCTGTGTGTGGCTTCTAGGATCTCGGGCATCCTCCATCCGAATGCGCTCAAATTTGATATGTAGATACCGACGGTATCAGGGTGTGTATAAGACTTGAAAAAATCCAGGTGAGAATGCGATCGATAAAGCCGTCGAAAATCGTTTTTCTTTGGAATAGAAATAATGTCTATTGTTATTTCTTCTTTTGCTGGTGTCTCAAATTTAGGTTAAATCAGTGTTTCTCAAAGGGGAGGCCTATGGGACGGTCGGACAAGTTGTTTTGAGAAAACTTGGTTTAAATGTTTGACAACTCAGCACCGTCCATTGGACGGGGGGCGTTTTGCTCGTGTATATATATATATATAAATATATATATATATATCAGGGACGTGCCGTTTAGGTAGGCAAGGTAGTTTTGCAATTCCTATAGATCTTTAATGTAATAATTTTCTGTGAAATTTATGCATAAACGGATGTTCTTTGAAGACTGAAACGATGCATTTTTATTCTTTTATCTTTTAGTCAGAAAGATAAGTAATGGCATTACCTTTCACAGGTCCTCCAATACTGGTGTGAAGGAAGAAGGTTTCTTCAAATTGGAAACCCTGCCCGAATGCTTATCAGAGAGTGAACTCACCTAAAAACATCAAAGGGCCTTGAAATTTACTATACAAATAGTCCTTGGCAGGATTTGGACGTAGCAACCAAAGAGCCGGAACAAATACCACAAAGCAGCCGAACCGATAGTTTCTACAGTTCCACCTATTTACTGTCCTAGTTTGATAATTTTTTTCAGTCAAACTTCAAAAGGATGAACGGCAAAGTTGACCTCGATTGAAATTAAACTCAGAACGCAGACTATCAGAACAAATGCTCATTTCTTTCTGCCACCATGTTCACTGTTGTTCCTTTTGGGTTTTAATTTTTCTGTTAATTGATGGTAGTTTTTCAGGTTTTAACATCTCATTTGTTTTGGAATATTTAATCACAGGATCTACCTTAATTATGTTCATACTTTCAATATAAGTCTGTCGTGGAATACTTTGTAACAGCACATACCATGTTCTACATTAGATTCGTACACTTAACGCCTAAACACATCAGCTATCACTTACACACCCATGTAAAATCCTATTTTATTTTCTTGATTGTTTAATCAAAGCATGTAGGATAGGGTTCATAACCATTGCGGTGTCCCCGAGACAACTGGAAGAAATCGTGACTCATAATTTACTGCTCACCACTGCTTCGCTTGGCGTAAATAGTCCATCTGGAAATCAATGCCTTCGGATGGAACTGCTAGCAAAGCGAACAGTCTCCTGTAATGTTATTTACGAGATTAAGACCCTCGTGTATTTGTTCTGAACCTCTCCTAAAGAACTACTTCCACATTTACCCTTTGCTGTTTACCCTCTAGCAAAATAGCCTCATTTTGTAAGCAATATGTGATAGAAAGCAGTGCGTCAAAATATTAAGTTATTCTTAAACAGGAAACTTGATTGGTATACTTATAGTAATATTAGACCCCTATAAAAATATCCCAAGCTCAAGTCGTGGTGCTAAAACAGGTGGTAGACAGAAATAATTTTGTGGGCAGTCACAAAGTAATTATTAGAAACGAGTTGTAATTTTGAGACGAAGAAGAAATCTTCGTAGCCGTAAAATCTTATATCAACAATATCAATGGATATCTCTGGCTCAATAAAAGCAGTTAAAAGACCAAATACTTTCTCTGCGAATTGAAATGGAATGGAATACATTTTCTCCCGTAAGAAGACAGACATTTACATACAAACAAGGTTAAAAGGTAGTGATTATAGAGAAATACCTCTAATTTTACGGTCGTATCTTACACCATAACATATATGTGAAGCAACATCGTAGAATACATTCTAACTATACACACCGTAAAGAGAACATCAAAGAATTTCCAAATTTTAACCTTGTCTTCTTTATTAGTCACTTTAGTATATATTTATTGTAAAAGAAACGCCAGTATCGCAGACCATTTTACAGAATATGTTCAGAATGTTATGAAAATCATTCACGATTGAATTATATTCACTAGACCACAATTTACCAAATCCGTCCGATTATGTACACTTTCTTCTCAGGAGCATGCCAGCTCTTACATGTAGGAAACGGAAAACTAAGTGTTAAGCCATCCACAGAAATATGCCAGCGTATCATGTATACTTCAAGTGTAAGTAATCATAAAAGATAACTTAAAAGAAGGATTCATACAAAGACACACACATAATAACATTAAATGTTAAATTTTGCCAGTCTCAATGCAGATTTACTCTATTTATTCATCTCTTATTAATAGTTTTATATGGCATCTTGTTAAATCAGGTAGATAGCAACTGTGTTTTGCTAACGCATTAGAAATGTAAGAGAAAATATTCCGACTTGAAACGAAAAGAGATTTTTCAATTCAGTTCACCAAGAACTTACCATCACACCATAAGAGAGCCTTATGACTATAGCTGCTCATAGAGGGAGTCGTGTAACACTTCACCTACACTACACGACTAGAAGACAAAATTACAAAAGAAAAACCTAATAGTATATACGTTGAAATCAAATGAACACAAATTACAAGCAATAATTAAATAAGTCGAGGAAAAACAAGAAGAAAAATCATTTGTAAAGCTGGAGACATTACACAGCAGTTCTTTGTACATCAACAAAGTGACAACGACCGAAAGCAATACCAGATCTGGGGCAAAATAACTAATATAATTTTCTTGCTCTAAATTGCAGTTGCAATAAAATTAATGAATGTAAAATTGAGAAAAATTACGAGAGACTCCAGAGAAAGTTCAACCTACAAGTTTGAGGGAAGATCTTAAAGCACACATCGTAAACGAACATATGAAACCACCAGGCAATATGGCAAACGCTACAGAGTTGACATAAATTCCCCTTGAATCAATTACATTATTTTGGTTCATTTCACGATTCGTATTTAATTTATTGAGAGAGACATAAACATAGCAATGTCCCACTGATCACTATAAATGCCCTACATTTTATATTTATATGAGGAATCTCTAATTTAGTTTCTGATTGTGACAGTTTCACTTCATCAAATTTGTTTACGGCATAAAAAATGATTCGGCAGACACAATTTTAAATATGTGTCCCTATATGTAACTTGAGGCTTTGGAACCTTATGTGAGATTTTTGCATCACTTAGGAAAATGCCTACCTTATAGTAAAAGCTTGCACACCGTACATTATACAAATATCATACTCAGAACAATAGTCAGGTTCTGGTGGAAAAACAAACGAGATAATTGAACGACTCTGATTTGAGACTGAACACTGGAGTTGTTTTTCCAACCCTACCTTCGACCGCCCATTTAAGATTTGGACTTAGTACAAACTACTTAATTATTTGTTAGTTTTAAAGTGTCACCGCTCCGCAGAGCGATGAAATATTTCTACCCTAAGGTACCCATTTACAGTCAAATAAACTCGACCATTTGCATCTGACACAGCAGTACAATGAGGGGTTACAAACGACTGGAATCAGTAACCTTTGCACACGGCTATTCATTCGGTTAATGCTTACTCCTTTACAAGAAAAAAAATGTAAGTTTTATACGTAGACACTTTTTTTATTTAAGCACCCTTTTCAAGCCTAGCCAGGCTCATGGGCCCGGTTTTCCGGTTTCTGAGGCGTATGTGTTCTTCCCAGCTGGACGGGATGCCAGTCCATCTCAGCATTACTCAAGAAACAGGAAGAAAGAGTGAGAGAAAGTTGGGGCGAAAGAGTACAACAGGGTCGCCACCACCCCCTGCCGAAGCCATGGGAATCGAAACTCCGACCGCGAATCCGCTGCCCTAACCACAGGGTCATTGCGCCTCCACATACGTAGACACTGCTTAATACAAAACAACAAATGCGGCAGCTATTCTAATTAATCTTTCTTTTACCTTTTCTTTGTTTCAGTCATTGGACTGCGACCCTTTAAGGGTTTAGTCGAACAAGTCGACCCCGATAACTATTTTAATTTTAAACCCTGTGCTTATTCTATCTCATGCCGAAGCGCTAGATTACAAAAGCGTAAACACACCATTTATCAAGTGGTGGTGGGGAATATGTATAAACACACACGCACACACACACATGTATGTATGTATGTATGTATGTATGTATGTATGTATGTATGTATGTATGTATGTATGTATGTATGTTACACTTCCAGATGGGAAAGGTATTCCTATAATGCAGACATGCAGTGTCTGTGCAAGACCCTGCCTCAGTAAAGCTGAACTCAAGAGACATCTTTGTAGTCATAAAGCGAGACAGATGAGTGACAACCTGGCCACTGGAGGTGGTGTTACACACCATACTAATCATATCTGTCGGGCATGTGGAAGAGAGTGTAATTCAGCAGGAGGACTTAAACGACATGCAAAGGTACATGAAGCCCAGTTACAACTACAGCCGGCTATTACCAGTAAAGGTCTTAGTTGCCAATTCTGTACAAGACATTGTAGATCTTTAGCTGGGCTAAAAAGTCACATTCGATCACAGCACCAGTAACAGTTAAGCTTCGATAACGAGGGGGCAGCCATCATCATGTATGTATGTATGTATGTATGTATGTATGTATGTATGTATGTATGTATGTATGTATGTATGTTGGTATGTATGTATGTATGTATGTACGTACAACGGTATTCTTTCAGCTGACAGAAACGTTAGCACGCCGGGCGAAATGCGTAGCCGTATTTCGTCTGCCGTTACGTTCTGTGTTCAAATTCCGCCAAGGTCGACTTTGCCTTTCATCCTTTCGGGGTCGATAAATAAAGAACCAGTTTCTCACTGGGGTCGATATAATCGACTTAATCCGTTTGTCCCCTCTGTGTTTAGCCCCTTGTGGGTAGTAAAGAAATAGGTATTCTTTCAGTTTCCATCTACCATATCCACCCAACTCACAATCTTCGGTCGGCCCGTGGCTACAATAGAAAACACTTTACCCAAGGTACAACGCACTGAGACTGATCTCGTAACCGTGTGGTTGAGAAGCAGAAACGTCTTGCAAAGTTCCAAAATTATTTAACAACTTAAGAGATTATGAGTGTTACGTAATTTTCTAAGTTATTTACATCATTGTAAGAAAGGAAAATTACAGCGGCAGAGAATAACATGCTTTTAGAGTACCGGGCGTTAAAGACATTTTTACTGTGAAGTTCATGACAGCTATTATGAATGGAATATTAATCAAAAAAACAAACTAGAATAGTGATTCGGTTGCATAGGTCAGGTTTTTTGGTTTTGTTTTTGTCTTTGTTGGGGTTTTTTTTGCATGTCCTCGATACGCAAAGATTATTTTGTCGTTCACTTAGTAAATGTAGGAAGCTTTACGAAGATTCTACATGGGAGAGTCATCAGATATGCGGAAGATATGTAGTTGGTATTTTGTCAAGCGAGTGGTATATTGCCACGAGTTGGTTTTCAGCCTTCTGCTAAGCGGCAAACGAAATTTCATACACATATCTACACACATATATACATACGTTTATATAAACATTCACATACATACATACATACACATACATATATATTTGTGTGTGTGTGTGTGTGTGTGTGTATGTGTGCGTGCGTGTGTGCGTACATGTGTGTGTGTATACAAACTTATTTCAGTGTATGTCAAAGTTTGATACTTGCATAGAAAAGTAAAAGTCGAAAGCTACGGTATGTTCATATTTCTTTACAATCTCTCTCTCTCTCTCTCTCTCTCTCTCTCTCTCTCTCTCTCTCTCTCTCTCTCTCTCAATATATATATATATATATATATATATTCTTTTATTCTTTTATTCTTTTATTCTTTTAAATGTTTCAGCCTTGTGGCTGCGGCCATGCTGGGGCACCGCCATTGTAATCACCTTTTAATTGGCCAGTTCTATGAGTTTGGCTTCTGGTGAAGGAGGGAGTTCAATATCGCTGCCCTTTTTTGAGTTTTCTGCCTTGATATTGGTTCATTTGGGATCTTGGATAGTAAGAGGTCATGTTGTTTCTTGAAAACATCTACATGGAGGACTCTCAGATGTTTTGGCAAGGAGTTAGATAGCTGTAGACCCTTGAATCCCAAGCTATTGCAGTACATGGTCCTCGATCTAGATGAGACAGATGGGACTTTTGGAACAGTGCAGTGACGTCCATTTCGAGGTCTGCTATAACTCTCAATTCCAATGTTTAGTGCCAGCCCCTCCAGTGTCTTCCATACATATATCATTGCGTACCTCTCTCGTCTTCATTCCAAAGAGTAGAGTCGTAGCTCTTTCAGTCTCTCCTAGTAGCTCAGCTGTTCCATTGATGCAATCTTACTTGTGTAGTGTCTCTGAACTGCCTTAAGTTCTGCTATTAATCCTTGTGTGTAAGGTGACCATAGTTGAGAGCTGTAATCCAGACGGCTGAGGGCAAATGTCCTCCATAGGACCAGCATAGATTCCTGCTCCCTTGTTCTGAAGGTTCTCTGAATCCATCCGGTCATTCGCCTGCACACTGTCACCATCTTGGTGACTTGCATGTGAAACGAGGCATCGTTGCTCATATCAATACCAAGATCACGCACCGTATGTGATTCTTGGATTTCCGCTCCTTTTGGTCCAAAGTATCGTTGTTGTATCTCCTGAGCACCAATTAGCTGGTAGCGGGGGGCTTGGAATTTGCTTGCATTAAATTGCATGTTGTTGTCCTCAGCCCATTTATATATGGCATCTAGGTCTTTCATTTCTTGGAGGCTCTCTACTAATGAATCCCCCTGATTTGGAGCATCTGGTGGGCGATATATGGTACATATTATTAGTTCCATCTGTTTAATGTGTACCACCAGTGTGTCAGAGACTGAGTCTGAGTGTGACAGCAGGACCACAGGTGTGACATCTTCCCGGATGTACATTGCCACAACACCATGGGTCCTTTCTTTCCTGTCTGTTCGAAACACAACATACCCTGGTATGTGTATCTCAGCATCTGATATGTTCGCATTCAGATGTGTTTGTGTTAGTGACACACATATTGCTTGATTCCATTCCACTAAGTCACTCAAGTACTGTGTTTTGCGTTGTTGGGATGTTACGAGACCCCTGCCCCTGATGCTCAGCAAGAATACGAGTGTGACATGCAGGGTGTCAGTAACGGCCACCGGTCTGACATGTGAAGAGGTGTCAGAGGTAGCCACCCTGTTTGAGGTGGTCGTGGGCACTGGAACATGTTCCTCATACTGGATGTCTGGTGAAGCCAGGTCAGCTGTCTTACAATCTTCTGGGCGACCTCCAAAAGAGCCTGTTGTTCAGCGGCTGCTATCTGCACTGCATCAACAGTTCGTTTCCTCCTAAGAGCAGTGAGTGGACCATCCACACACTTCTATGGTGGTGGCATTGTATCTTGTGATCTGATGCAGTGTTGTTGGCGGTTGTTCTTCCCGGCCTGCAGGCGAGTGGAACGAGCACTGCTCATGTGGGATTTGGGATGAGCAAATCTGCAGCCTGTCCCAATGTCCCCATGCGAGCAGGTACCCTTTACATAGAACTTGCAGACTGGTTTGGCTTCCTTTATACCAGAGCCATTACCTTTGCCGGTTCTATTTAGTTTTCCTTGTGAATCCACCTTGGGCCCACATCCATTCTCAACCCGCCAGCCCACACTGGTGCCTTTGTTTTTGTTTGTTTCTCCTGCTTTACTTTGCTGCTGTTTTTCTTCTCCGTGCCTGTTAACCTTCCTCTGATATTGCTGCACTTCTTATGTTCATAGCTTGCACCAAATACACTCTACAGAGTTTCTACCTACAACTTTTCCACATATTGAGCAGGGCCTTCTATCTGAAAGGATTTGTGTTTTGTCTGCTTTCCTACCAATTAAGACTTTGGTTTTTGCTAAATTAACTCTTTGATTCTAGACCTTGCTTCCACACCTGAATTTTTTTCTACAGTTCTGGTAGTGATTTAGCTATGAGAACAAGGTCATCAGTGTAGAGGAACTCCCAGGGGCAGCCTAACTTAAATTTCTCTGTTATTGCCTGGAGAACTATGATAAACAAGAGGGGGATAAAGACCGACCCTTGGTGAATCCTACTCATATACTGAATTCATTACTATATTTGTTGCCAGACAGCATCCCTGTATATGTCTTGCAGAGCTCTCACCAGCCTCTTCTTTATCCCTTGTTTTGTTCCTCTCTTTGAGCCTTATCCTGACCCTTTTCGGATTCTATGTGGTCACTAGCTTCCTTTTCTTTTTCACACTTTTTTCACACTTCACCACTACTTTATTTTCTCTAAGTCCAAGTGTGATTGTATTAAGGTTGTATAAGGTATATATATATATATATATATATATACACACACATATGTCATGGGTGTTTATATATATGTGTGTGTGTACGTATTTATTTATTGGGGTGTATATTTATATGTATATATACATATAACCCCATAGATAAATACGCACATACGCATACACACACACACACATACATATATATACGAGTATATATATATATATACACCCATAATAAATACGTACATATATATATAGAGAGAGAGAGGAAGAGAGAGAGATTGTAAAGAAATATATAAACAAACGCACACACACAAATAGATATATATGTATGTGTATATATATGCGTATATATATATGTATATATGTATATATATATCTGTATATGTATGTGTGTGTGTGTGTGTGTGTGTGTGTGTACATACGGTACTTGTCTGCATTTTTTTCCGTTTATTTATTTTTTTTTTTGTATAATTATTTTTAAGGACGTTGAAACAGAATAATTATTTCAGGCGATTTGTGCTAATGAGAGTGGGAAGTCGTTAAACAAATTGGATTCATGTTGTTTTTTTTTTTTTGTTTTTCTTCTTATTTATCATCTTTTAAGATTCAGTGGCCGTGAAGTAAACTGCCGGAATTTTTTAAGTTCGCGTGCACGTGCGTGTGTGCGTGCGTGCGTGCGTTCGTGTGTGAAGAGGAAGGGTTTTTTTTTTTTGTTGTTGCTTTGTGTTATTTCTTTCTTTTGTGTTCTATACTTTTGTTTTTTGTTGTTTGTTGTTTGTTGTTTTTTTCTTTCATTTGTTTTATGCGCGTCAATAAAGTTTCTGCTTTGTTGTAAGAAATTAATAGCCATACAAGTAGCAAGGAATGAGTCAACGTAGAAGCCTTTAGAGCGTCGGGTTTACAATCGCTGGGTAGTGAGTTCGATTCCCTGACCGGACTATACTCTTTTTTACTCTTTTACTCTCTTTACTTGTTTCAGTCATTTTGACTGCGGCCATGCTGGAGCACCGCCTTTAGTCGAGCAAATCGACCCCAGGACTTATTCTTTGTAAGCCCAGTACTTATTCTATCGGTCTCCTTTGCCGAACCGCTAAGTGACGGGGACGTAAACACACCAGGATCGGTTGTCAAGCAATGCTAGGGAGACAAACACAGTTTCCGTCTACCAAATCCACTCACAAAGGCATTGGTCGGCCCGGGGCTATAGCAGAAGACACTTGCCCAAGATGCCACGCAGTGGGACTGAACCGGGAACCATGCGGTTGGTAAGCAAGCTACTTACCACACAGCCACTCCTGCGCCTATGTAGTGTGTGCTTGAGCAAGACACTTTATTTCACGTTGCTCCAGTTCACTCTGCTATAGAAATGAGTCGCGATGTCACTGGTGCCAAACTGTGTTAGCTTTTGTTTTTCCTTTGGATAACATCGGTGGCGTAGAGACAGGAAGCTGGTATGCACTGGTGACTGCTGGTCTTGCACAAACAACCTCGCCAAGAACTTTCTAGGTGCAATTTCATGGCCTGTCGTGACCGAGGTGTTTTTACCTTATATATTTATGCATATCTTTATATATAAAAGTGAAGTTGTGTGTCTGTCTCCTACGATTTAGATTCCTAACTACTCCCACATTTTGCGGTGCAGTTTAACCAAAAGCGGGTATCTTATAGTCGCGATTTATATCGAGCCCTTCTGGGTATTAGCGCGCGTCTACGATGAGTCTACGATTTTAAAAATAAATTACCATCATTTTTTTCCATTTTAATGCATTTTTTTCGTTATTATATAAGGGAAGTAACTCTCTAAAAATGTCTACGATGAGTCAACGATTTTTAAAAAAAATTACCATCATTTTTTTTCCATTTTTAATGCATTTTTTTGCTATTTTTTGGCTAAAACTCTCTAAAAATGCTTTATAGTTATTTCCCTTACAAACCCGAGCAACGCCGAGCGATACTGCTAGTCTATTATATAAAATCCGTTTTGTCTGTGTGTGTGTGTCTTCTAGGATTTCGGGCATCCTCCATCCGATTGCGCTCAAATTTAATATGTAGATACCGACGGAATCAGGGCGTGTATAAGTCTTGAAAAAATTGCAAAAATCGATTCCAGGTGAGAATGCGATCGATAAAGCTGTTTTTGTCCTGCTTTTCTTCCGTCAACTTGTACATAACTGCACCTTCCATTTTTTTCTGTTTTTGTACTGCTTAAAGGCACGTTTCTTTCCTGCCAAGCTCACTATTTAAACCATGTTTGTGTTCTCCCAGTCAACAGCCTTATCATTACTGGTACTTTAAACTCTTCGGTTACATATTTGTGTCAATAAAATCGTTTTTCTTTGGAATAGAAAAGGTCTATCCTTATTTGTTCTTTTGCTGGTGTCTCAAATTTAGGTTAAATCAGTGTTTCTCAAAGGGGAGGCCTATGGGACGGTCGGACAAATTGTTTTGAGAAAATTTGGTTTAAATGTTTAACAACTCAGCACCGTCCATTGGACGGGGGGGGGCGTTTTGCTCGTTAATTATAATTTCATTTTTTTCCTCGATTACATCATTGTGCTTATACAAAATGCATTCCACATAAAAACTTTTATTAAAATAAAATCAGCAAAACAAAATTTTCTGTTGTATAGTTACAATCAGTATGTTTACACTGATAGTAAAATCGCTTAACTATCAATTTCATATAGAAGTAACATGACATTCGCAATAGTAGCAAAAGTACAGTCATTTGACGGGTAAAACTCTAGTTAGTATATAGTAATCAATGGAGACGAGACTTATCTCCCTTTGCAAGTCTATGGTAATGCATTACGAAAATCCAACGATCCTATCAAGAAACTAAAAAGTGGTTTATGAGACATTACATCTTCCTCTCCTATCAGCTTCTCTCGGATATTCTCAGCGTGCATCTAAAATGTCACTTCAGTTGGCCACTAACACTTATGGGCGACATGTTCTTAATGTCTCTAAACGTCTAAAGAAATTTGGTTACCCAACTCTCGTCAGGACGTATTGGGCCGCCAGACTAAAACACCACGACCGCCCAGCTTCACGTTTTTGTTCATGACCATCGAATTACCATACGAGTCTAGAAAATTCGTGTTTATCACTTGATCCATGCCTTTCCAAAACATCTTTAACCTGGCACTGTATTCGACCAGTATAAGAGGAACAAAAATCTCGTGGCCGGCAAAGGAAGGCATCTCGGAAATCCAGACCTCGCTAATGACTACCACATCTAAAATTAACAACTTGTAACCGTCTGTCTTCATGTTCTAGGTTCAAATTCCGCCCTGGACGACTTAGCATTTCATCTTTTCTGTCTCGATACAATAAGTACCAGTTGAACACTGGGGTCGATGTAATCAGCTTACACTCTTACTGGTGGCTTTGTGCAATATTTGAAACCATTATTATTGCTGTTGTTGTTGTTGTTAGGGCCGCAAACTGGCAGAATCGTTAGCACACTGGACGAATTGCTTGGCGGTATTTCGCCCGTTAGTACGTTCTGAGTTCAAATTCCGCCGAGGTCGACTTTTTTCATCCTTTAGTTGTCGATAAATTAAGTACCAGTGAAACACTGGGTCGATGTAATCAACTAGTCCCCTCCCCCAAAATTTCAAGCCTTGCGCCTTTAGCAGAAAGGATTATTATTATCATTATTATTATTATTATTATTATTATTATTATTATTATTATTATTATTATTGAGTGAGAGAGCAGTGCATGCCATCAAAGTGACGCTGGGGTAAAATATACGAAGCCAAGTATACCCATCATAACCATCCGTCTGATAAGGGTACACTAGGTACATGCATCACAACCAAATGTGCGCGACATGGTGATCTTATATCAAGATAAACAGCACATGACCTTGCAGGTGGGGCCCAGTTAGAATTTTCTTCAGGTCAAGTAGTCTATCCCACTCAAAAGGTCCCTGAATAAGGATTGTTTAAGGTTGTTGAATAAAATACCCATGCTTCTAAAAGTGAATTACCCAAACCCCAATTCCTCTCAGCACATGGCTATGATGCTCCCCCACTACTTCTGCTCGTGGTCAGAGATGCACATATCGTCAGCCACTAAGGGACACGCTCAACTGGTTAAGGTCAAACAACTGACAAGCAAATCTGTGGTATTGAGCAGAATATTTACTGTAGCCCATCATTTATGCCAAGACAAAATCACGTACATGTTAACACTTCCAACCAGTTAAGATCAGAAGTCATGAGAGCCACTGTCTGGTATTGCATCAGGGCATATTATTATTATTATTATTATTATTATTATTATTGGCTGAAATGGTGAAGTTGGGGGTGGAGAGTGTTATTAATTTGATAACCATGGAAATTTATTTTACCGTCAGTTTAGCCGTTTTACTACTGCTTCGTCCTTAAAAGGAGTCAAGTTTATTTCTGTTAGCCATTTTTTTAAAGAAACTGACGCACAATATTGAATTTAACGTAATCTAACATAAATTCCGGTTCCTTTGAATTTGTGTGTAATAAAATTCAAGAATGCTCAGTATTTTAATAGTTAAAGCCAAAAACTAAAATTTGAAGATACGTATACAGTTGGGCATAAATATATATGTGGATAGTATTAAATATAAGTAGATGCATGCAGTACGTGTTATTCTTTTTGAGCGCGAGAGATCACGCGTTGTGTATTTTTTTTTTTATAAATTTGTGTGTGTGTTAGTGTATGTGAGAGTGTGCGCTTATATGTGAGTGAGTATGTGCTTGTGTGCGTGTAGTTTAACACATGTATTAATTTAACCTCGTTTTCTTCATTAGAAAACTAAAGGAAATTAAATCAAGTTGTCGTGCCGTTATTCTTTGCATCACCTCTTAACACCAACGTTATTTGACACATAATAATTAAATATAACTCACTGTCTAACTTCCACAGAATCCACAATATCAAAACACATTTAAAAAAAAAATAACCAAGTTTGTCACCCACTGTTATAACAACAATATTTTTTATCTAATCTAATTACCACAGATCCAAAAACATAACTTCATACAATAAGGTATCACAATTATTTTTCTAATAATCGCTGCTCTAAGCGTTCTGTTGAAAGTTAACAGAAAATTAAAGACATTAACTGCAAACTTGAAAAAATACAACGAAATGAGAAGAAAGATCGTTTTTCACAAATAGAATTATACCTTTGATCACTGTTTTCAATCCTTCTTCACAAGAAGCTCTATACTTCTTAGACTAGCAAACATTCTACTTTGTTTAATCACAATTTACTTGGAATTATTACAAACAAAATAACTCACCACCCTGTCTCGCGAGAAAATAAACTACGCTTAATGACACACTCATTGGATACTATACTAACAAAGATTAGAAATCACTCTTTGATAGTATCCTGTGAAATAGCAAACAAATATCGACTCTAAGGTACTTCGCATTTTTATATACTTCTATTCCTTTAGTCTTTTATTTGTTTCAGTCGTCCTGACTGCGGCTATGCTGGAGCACCGCCTTTAGTCGAGCAAATCGACCCCAGGACTTATTCTTTATCAGCTTAGTACTTATTCTATTGGTCTCTTTGCCAAACCGCTAGCTTACGGGGACGTAAACACACCAGCATCGGCTGTCAAGCGATATTGGAGGGGGACAAAAACAGACACACACACACACACACACACATATATATATATATATATATATATATATACAACGGGCTTCCCTATATCTCAGTGTTTTAGCAGCACATTGAAGAACTGGTCTCGAAAATCTTCCCATGCTGCAGTATTTTCAATGCTGGACATGCGAGTCTGAAGCTCTTTCCTCAACACAGTATCATATATCTTGTGGACATTCAGACGCCGAGGAATGCTGACTGGCGCTCTTCTCTCTTTCACTCTAATCATCATCCGGAACTTTGATCGCACCAGACTGTGGTCTGTCCAGCATTCCGATCCATGAAAGGACTTAACATTCCAAATGTCATAGATGTTACGCTTGCGGATGATGACATAATCCGGCAAGTGCCAAACTTTAGACCTTGGATGCATCCACGTTGTAGTGTGATCACCTTTGTGTATAAAATGAGTGCTTGCGGTGTAAAGTCCATGTTCATCGCAAAGCTCCAGCAGCATGAGACCATTGATATTCATTTTCCCTCAACCAAAACTTCCTAGAGAATTCCATGTTTGCCAGTCTGTTCCAACCCTGGCGTTGAAATCCACCAGTAGAATGACTTTATCAGAACTGGGGATTTTCCTAAGTATGGCTCTCGGCTGGGTATAAAAAATAGTTTTATCTTCATCAAAGCTAGTCAAAGTAGGTGCATAGGCACTTATTAGAGTAGTAAACCGCCCACCTTTCAAGTGCAATCGTAAAGTCATTAGACATTAATTTATAGGCACAGGAAGCTGCTCCAACTTTTTAAGGATATCAGATCGAACTGCAAAGCCAATACCAGCCTCTCTGCGCTTCTCCTTCTGCCTCCCCTTCCAGAAAAAGGTGTATCCACCTCCTACTTCCTCAAGCTTCTATGCGAGTCTCTGAAAGTGCAGCTATATCAATGTTATAACGGTTCAGCTCGCGAGCAACGAGTGCAGTACGTTTTTCAGGCCTACAATAACTCTTGTTATCCAAAAGAGTGCGTATATTCCAACATGAAATGTTCAAATTCCATCCAGATTTTGTAAATAAAAGTCTTCACGAATTCTCGTGTCATCTTTGCGCAGGGGTCATGCTAATCTTCTTTGTATTGTTCCAGTTTTAATTTATGTAGTATTATTATTTTGTTTTACTACAAAATTACAAACCGTAAAGCAAAGATGATGTATTTGCATATGCAATTAAGTTATAAATTTTCCAAACATTTGACGCTCAATGTGTGTACATTTATACATATTTATATAAATATCTAGTCGCCATGATAGGTCGTTAGCCACTACACACATTTTTTCTCTCTTTTTTTTTTCTCTCCTTGTTTCTCTCCTTGTTTTTTCTGTGGCCCTTTCTGTAGAAGAGCGTAGGCTCGAAACATAAAAGACTTTTTCTATTCCTGAGCGTTATACTAATACATCTGTTTGTTGTCTACACCACCTGTCTTCGTCTTTTGTTTTGTTTTTTGTTTGTTTGTTTTCGTAAACTCTCCCTATAAATATACGAACTGAATTCGAACTAAAGAGCTTTATTTCCGAACGACGTTGATGAAATTCCTCAAGAAACAGGAAAATTTATCAATGTATACGGATACACTGCAAGGCATTGAAGCTTTCCTTACAAACAAATTGCTCACGTTTCTTGCACTTACACTTTTCCTACGTATAGAACGTTGTAGGCTTATCTACACACATTGTTTCATTGAGGGAAACGAAACACTCGTTTTAATAAACAAGGAAAACAGACTTCGTTCTTATTTCTACACATTGAAGGAGAGCGGTAAATTGGTAAACTCATTACAATGTCAACAAAACATAATATGGTATTTTGTTTCGGCTCTTCTGGCAGAAACCATTTTAACACCAACTTAGTCTTTCATACTTCCAGAGTCGACAAAATAAAGTAATAGCCACGTACGAGGTCGATGGGGGGTATTTAATTGACTAATTCCATCGCAAATATATATGATCTTGTGTTTTGTATTCGAGGTTGAACAGGCAAAGTGCTGAATGAAATATCGCAATGCATCTTATTTTAACTAAAGGAAAAACTAAACGAAGTATTAGTTTCGACGGCGGTGAGCTGACAGAATGGTTAGCACGTCGGGCAAAATGCTTAGCGGCATTTCGTTCGTCCTTACGTTCTGAGTTCAAATTCCGCTGAAGTCGGCTTTGCTTTTCATCCTTTCGAGAACGATAAAATAAGTAGTATTTGAGCACTGGGGTCGATGTAATCGACATAACTTCTCCCCGAAATTGCTGGCTTTGTACCAAAATTTGAAATCAATATTAGTATTAATTTAGTAATTAATAACTCTTTTACTCTTTTACTTGTTTCAGTCATTTGACTGCGGCCATGCCGGAGCACTGCCTTTAGTCGAGCAAATCTACCCCTGGACTTATTCTTTGTAAGTCTAGTACTTATTCTATCGGTCTTTTGCCGAACCGCTAAGTTACGGGGAAGCAAACATACAACCATCGGTTGTCAAGAGATGTTGGGGTCACAAACACAGACATACAAACATACACACACACACACACATATATATATACGACGGTCTTCTTTCAGCAAACACACCACCATCAGTTGTCAAGCGATGTTGGGGGCATAAACACACACTCACACACATATATATATATATATATATATATATGACGGGCTTCTTTCAGTTTCTGTCTACCAAATCTACTCAAGGCTTTGGTCAGCCCGAGGCTATTATAGAAGACACTTGCCCAAGGTGTCACGCAGTGGGAATGAACCCGGAACCATGTGGTTTGTAAGCAAGATACCACACAGCCACTCCTGCGCTTAAAATTTTTTATTAGATCTCTTGTGAGTTCTGGAAGAATTTGAAACCACCACCTACGTGTTGTAATACTACTTAGCAACACCCATGCCAACTGGGCCATCGAAGTAATTGCAGTATGTGTCAATGATTTCATGAATGAAGATATTTCGTAGAATTTGTAAAATATTCTATTATGACGTAATTTCAGTCTTAGCTTTTCAACACAGAAAATTATATGCTGTTAACAGATTTGGTAAATATTTGGGTTTAAATACTCCGTTAGAAAATTGCAATACATTTCAATTATGGCGTCATAATACACTGATTTCCCTTGCGAATACACAGAACAATTTTACTTTCGTCTTCACGCCTTCAATACTTCAGCAGACACCATCACTGGATTTATAGATAGTCTTGTCTATAATCAATATAGCAGTGAAATATTCCAATGACTGTGTTAAGTAAGCAGTTGATTCTACAGTCCCATAAACAGGCACGCACATACAAACACATATTTCTGCTAGCTCGAAGACGAGATCATCAGCTGTTGATTAGGATTTCGGATTTTATCCGTTTGTTTATATCGACATGAGGATTCCGATTTGTAGCACTGATTAGTAAATGTGATATTTATATACCACTGACACTGTAATGGGAGAAACATAGACATATGGAAAGCGTTGCTTGCGTGCGTAAGATCTTAAAGAAGCATCTATATAGTCAATCTAGATACTAGACATAGCAACCAAATCTCCGTACATCACACCTTAACAACTGAAAAAAAAGAAGGACGCATTGGGTAATAAATTTTGTTAAATGAAAAACCTCTATTGATAGTCACAGCCGAAATATTTTAACTTTCTCTTTGTCTTTAGGATAAGTAATAATAAATCTACGCTTAGATGTGGGCGGGATAGGGAAAACATCCCGCACGTTATTGTTCAGTATTCGGAGGTGTCAGACGTGTGGGTTTATGCCGAACAACTGTTGTCAAGTACTCGAAGAGTACAGCTATCGACTGAGTCTATAGTAAAATTTGACCCGCCTGATTTCTCGAGACAGAAAGGATTAAAGTCAGCCACTTTCCATCTCCGGCCGTAATTTGGTGAATTATTTCACCTTTCACCTTAAAAGGAAGATAGGGCAGGAAAGAAAATGCCTGACTGTGAAAATGTTTGAAAATCGATGGAAGAATGTAGCACGGATGTTGCGAGTGAATGTAACCTAATGAATGCGACGCAGGACGTATCTGAGGTATCAGTGGTGAGGCGGGGCTCGTGGGGTCCGAATTGAACCCGCCTTCCCACTCCATCCGTAATGTCTTCCGGTCTGTCCTATCATTCCCTATATCCCAGTGTTTCAGCAGCACATTGAAGAACCGGTCTCGAAAATCTTCCCATGCTGCAGTATTTTCAATGCTTCTTTCAGGCTTCTTTCAGTTTCTACCAGCCCGAGACTGTAGTAGAAGACACTTGGCCAAGGTGCCACGCAGTGAGACTGAACCCAGAACTATGTGGATAGGAAGCAAGCTTCTTACTACACAGCCACTCCTGCACCTATACTTATTTAAAAATCAAAATTACTAAAAATAATAAACATAGGCGCAGGCATGGTTGTGTGGTGAGAAGCTTGCTTCACAAGCACATGGTTCTGGGTTCAGTCCCACTGCGTGACATCATGGGCAAGTGTCTTCTACTACAGTCTCGGGTTGACTAAAGCCTTGTGAGTGGATTTGGTAGATGGTAACTGAAAGAAGCCTGTCATATATATATATATATATATATATATATATATATATATATATATATATATATATATATATATATGTGTGTGTGTGTTCGTATATATTTTAATATATATATGTATTGTGTCTTTGTGTCTGTGTTTGCTCCCCACCATCTTCTGACAACCGATGTTGGTGTGTTTACGTCCCGTAACTTAGCAGTTTAGCAAAAGAGACCGATATAATAAGTACTAGGTTACAAAGAATAAGTCTTGGGGTCGATTTCTTCGACTAAAAAACCCCTGTGAGTGGATTTGGTTGACGGAAACTGAAAGAAACCTCTGTGTGCATGTATGATGTGTGTGCGTTTGTCCCCCCCCCCACCACTGCATGAGAATTGGGGTTTACATCCTCATAACTTAGCATTTTGACAGAAAACACCGATAGAATAAATACCAGGCTTCAAAAAATAAGAGTGCTAAGATCGATTCATTCGACTAAAAATTCTTCAAAACTATGTTCCAGCATAGCAGCAGTCTAGTGACTAAGATAAAAAAAAAAAAAGAATAAAAACAGGTAAGTATTGTAATAACTTTCAAGGATTTCATGAATGAAAATATTTTGTAGAATTTGAATACAATTTCATTATGATCTAATTTCAATCGTTTTTTTTTTTCTTTCTTTTCGACACAAAAAGAAAAACTAAAAGCATGTAACAGATTTGGTTAATGTTATGGCTTCAATGTTCCGCTTTAAAATTTTCCATACATTTTTACTATGCCGTCATAATAGATTTGAGCAGACATTAACAGCTGGATTTATATATAGCCTGGTTGGTATATAATCAATATAGCATTGAAATTTTCCAATGACTGGATAAGTATCACATACATGCATGCATCCACACACACACATTCTCCGACACAGAGTCATTATTAATGATAAAGCAGAATACTTTAATATATAAGTATTCTCTATTTTTAATATATATATATATATATAACAAAATTTTATATAGAGTTACCCAAGGTTTTGCGCCTTGTTCTAAAATATCTACGTCGTAGACGTGAAGAGACGCTCTCATTGTCTCTCTCTCTCTCTCTCTCTCTTTCTTTCTCTCTCTCTCTCTCTGAATATATATATACCAGTAACGCTTAATTACAGAATAAAACTATTATAATTACCTAATACGGACACACACACACACACACACACACAAACATACATACAAATGCCTGTATTGGAGAGCCTGGGATGGAAACAGGCACGGTAACTTCAATCATACATTCGAGACCGATAAAAAAAAGTATATTGAGCTAGAGCATAGATTAGCAGAACTGCAAGAGCATCGGACAAAAGGCCTTGTTATATATGTTCCGGCTCTTTGAGCTCGGATTTAAATCCCTCCATAGCCTACGTGGCTGAAAGATTTAAAGCCGTTGTCACGTTTAACACTACCAACTGAATCAGTGGATGACTAGCGGAATTCACACTGTTGCAATCATTCGAACAAGTTTACAGATTTGAGAATACTCTTCCGTCTCTCTCCCACTTTTTTCTTTCAGAGGCCCTTTAAAATGTCATGGATACAAACTTCCCACCTGCGCAAGTGATATGAGAAAGAAACTCAATTCTGAATAATCCGTCACTGGTCCTGATCTTATATTGTCCGACGCCCTTAAGGAACCGCCTGAACTTCTTTAGTAGCGGGATACTTCGCAGGATTATGGGTTACCATTGGTTAGATTTCCTATCTAACCAATGACTCTATTCAGAAATTGGGATGCATCCTGTTATTTGTATGATTCGGGAACATCAGTTCAGACGGTTTGGTCATGTTGCTCAATTTTCCGAGTTAGATCTTGCGTATCATGTTCTCTTCTCCGAGGGCTCGGATGGGGTGGTGGTTCGTGTTTGGCAATTACATGCCACATGGTGACGGCGGATGAAGAAGTACCTATTTCTTTACTACTCACAAGGGGCTAAACACAGAAGGGACAAACAAGGACAGACAAACGGATTAAGTCGATTATATCGACCCCAGTGCGTAACTGGTACTTATTTAATCGACCCCGAAAGGATGAAAAGCAAAGTCGACCTCGACGGAATTTGAACTCAGAACGTAACGGCAGATGAAATACGGCTACGCATTTCGCCCTGCGTGCTAACGTTTCTGCCAGCTCGCCGCCTTGTGGAGATGGAGATTGAGTGTGACACTGCTCAGAGGGTTACCCGGAAGCCCTCGAGCAAATACCGACAAATGATGGATGCCACGACACGCTACATCAGCGCATGTTCCCATACTTGACTTGACCTGGTCTTTATGATATGACATGATTTGACACTGCCTCATAATATCATACTTTCAGGATCGATAAAGAAATTGGTAGTCAGCATTTATTTCACGCATTTGCAAATGTGTGTGTGTATGTATATATATATATATATATATATATATTATATATATATATATATATATATATATACATATATATAATATATATATATATATATACATATATGAATATTTTCATTGATGTCTTCTATGAATTTAAGCTCGTTTATGTCAACGTAATCGTAATTTTAAGGATGTATAAATATATATGTAAGAGTTCATATGTGCATATACGTGTGAGTGTATAGATATTTGTCATACCTTTCAACTATATATTGGGTGTACATGTCTTCAGTGTATGTATGAGTGAACGTGTGCTTGCTTTATATGTATGTATATACGTTTTATGTATGCATGTATGCATTGTGCGCGCATGTGAGTGCATGTGTATGCGCATGCGTGTGTGTGTGCATGTGTGCGTGTGTGTGTAAATATGTTTGCATGTATGTATAATATGTACGTAGGTTGCGTTCTTTGGATGTCTTTGAACCGCTTTCTTGTCTGGTAACAAATACATAAAAATAGTGTTTCGTTCGGCAACGTCCATTCATATTCTTGAAAAATCATAAACATTTTACACTACTTTTGAATTGAGAAGCTGAAAATCCTACAAAAATCCAAGTGTGCTGGTACACAGAGTGATCGAAATAAGATCGATATCGGCAAATCAAAATATGCCTTAGAAAGAAAAATTTTTACGAAAATCTCAGATTTGCTATTTTTCAGTTGATACAATTACTGTAATTTTGAAAATGAAGTTATTGTAGTTTCATTGTAGTTCTCTTGTTATATGTACGTACACATCGACTCAATGACACGAACACGTACACATCCAGAAGCAACAGAAAATAGATATCACTGGAGTGACAGAGAGAAAGAAAGAGAGAGGAGAGAGAAGGAGAGAGGAGGAGGAAGAGAGAAAGAAAGAAAGACAGACAGAAATTCAAATTCAGAGAGAGTGGAAGTCTATAAGACAACGATAGAAAGAGAGGTTTTTTTTTAAGGGAGGTATAATGAAATTGAAGAGTTACTTATTTCTTTATTGCCCACAAGGGGCTAAACATAGAGGGGACAAACAAAGACAGACAAAGGGATTAAGCCGATTACATCGACCCCAGTGCGTAACTGGTACTTAATTTATCGACTCCGAAAGGATGAAAGGCAAAGTCGACCTCGGCGGAATTTGAACTCAGAACGTAACGGCAGACGAAATACTGCTAAGCATTTCGCCCGGCGTGCTAACGTTTCTTATTTCTTTATTGCCCACAAGGGGCTAAACATAGAGGGGACAAACAAGGACAGACAAAGGGATAAAGCCGATAATATCGACCCCAGTGCGTAACTGGTACTTAATTTATCGACTCCGAAAGGATGAAAGGCAAAGTCGACCTCGGCGGAATTTGAACTCTGAACATAACGGCAAACGAAATACGGCTACGCATTTCGCCTGGCGTGCTCACGTTTCTGCCAGCTCACCGCCTTATTTAAGCGTTTCTTGCCTACATAAAAATATGTAGCAGAAGTATTAAATCTTTATTACAGGCCCAAGGCCTAGACACAGAGGGGATATACAAAGACATGCGGAAACATAAAACATATGATGTGACGGATGATGTGAAAATAAAAAAGAAAAAAGAAAAAAATATGTAAATGATACGGCTCACTCGCTCCCGCTGCGATATGAAACCGTAGATTCATTTTTACTTAACCTTTTAGATAACCTCTAGCCTTGCTCCGAGACGAAACCGTAACTTCCCTTTTCGGATCTTTTCGGTTTGACCGACAGTTTTTTCTAGCGGTGTCATATGAAATTGTTACCCATAATTATGATCCTAGTATCGATCTATTGCATTTCAATCTGTTTCAGGGTTAGAGTTAGGGTTAATCAGGGTTAGGATTGCAGTTAGGCTTAGGGGGAGGAGGGTATCTTTTTTTTCTTCAGAAATGTAAATAAACCCAATCTGTTTCTTAAACGAGGGACATATTCATACGGCACAAGAATGTTGTTTACCTCAATAGACGTAAGTGATTGGTTGAAATTGCAGAAATTGAAGGAAAAAAAACAAATATCTTACAAACTATAAAATTTTCTCAATAAAGCCAAGAGAAAAAGATGTTTTATAAACACATTCTACCAGTATACGAAGTTTAAAAGTGTTTAGCTACGTAGAAATTATTTAAAAAAGCTGCCGGTCAAACCGAAAAGATCCCCCTATTCAATTTTGCCTTTAAAAAAAATTGAGAAAACCTGTTCTTTCAACCTTTAAAAGTTCAAAACATTTTTTTTTCTTGCAGTTGCAGTCTTTACAGAATTATTTCGACCTACCTCTTATGTCTCTCACAATGTTTTTCACTTTTACGTTAGGGTGTCCTATCTCACTATAAATGTATTTTTGCTTGTTTTTCATGTCTCTTTTTGTTTCTTTTTTTTTTTCCTGTTCTTTTGTGTGTTCTTGTATTTGTGTTTGCGTGTTCCTGTATGTGTGTGTCTGTGTGTTCATTTGACAGCAACTCCATGTGTTTCATCTGTGTATCTATGTTTTTCGAATTCTGAAGTATTTTTACGATTCGGTTGTCTAACCTTAAATACCCAGAAATTGGCTCATACGCATGTTTTCTACAAGTGGTCACATGACCTGGTCACGTGATGGTCGAGTCCTGGTTTTACACGGGCTATCCAATTCCAACACGTGACAGACCAGCCTAGCGCGGGAAATTATGTCGGCTAGCTGGAGCCTAACAGGTGGGATCTCGGCAAAGATGAGAGTTGCTTTGCAGATAGTCTTAACGCGCTGTTGTATTCCGTTTGGTCAAGCATACATCACCCAGTTCCAACTGCATGAGAAACCATATGTATATTTTCTTCAGACAGTATCATTGATTTAGCGGTTGAATAAAGTGTGGCAGTCAATTGCAACTCGTTTTCTTGTATTTCTTTCCGCTGGTATACCTGACTCACTGGAACCAAGAAATTGTAATTATACCCGGGCCAGAGCTACTCTAATCATTTCGCTAAAAATGCATATAGGCGTGGGAGTGGCTGTGTGGTAAGTAGCTTGCTTACGAACCACATGGTTCCGGGTTCAGTCCCACTGCGTGACACCTTGAGCAAGTGTCGTCTACTATAGCCTCGGGCCGACCAAAGCCTTGTGAGTGGATTTGGTAGAACCCATGCAGAACTTTAGAAAAAAACTATGTTGCATCAATTTTAACTGAAATATGTATCCTCATGTATATATTTCAAAAGTCTAAGCAAGCTTAACGTTTCATAAATAAAATATATCCTTTTTAGGGGACAATATTTATTGCACGTGTATGCAAGGGTGTATAATCTGCGTGTGTATATTTTTATTGATTTATATTAATCCTTCTCTGAATTTAAGCCCGCTTCAAACAGTGTCAAAGCGTTTTTGTTTATTTGTGAAAGGGTGTATAACTATGTATGTCCGAATTCATGTGTGCGTATACGTGTGAATATGTAGGTAGTTGTTATGACTTGTGTGTGTATGTTTGTGTGGTTGCTTTTATGTAAATATACGTGCATATATATTTGCAATCAAATATGCATGCATGTATGTATATGTGTTTGTTTGGACTCAGTTTACGTGTTTTGGACCGTTTTCATGTCTGGTCACAAACTTATAGAATTCAAATACATCAAAGTAGTATTTGGTTCGACAATGTTCCTTCATAATGGTTTCATACAATATTGTAATTGAATAACGTCAAAATGTATTAAAATCCATATGTGTGGCTACACAGAGAGCGTTCGAAATAACGAGTGGCTGTGTGATAAGTAACTTGCTTACCAACCACATGGTTCCGAGTTCAGTCCCACTGCATGGCACCTTGGGCAAGTGTCTTCTACTATAGCCTCGGGTAGACCAAAGCCTTGTGAGTGGATTTGGTAGACGGAAACTGAAAGAAGCCCGTCGCATATATGTATATATATATATATATGTGTGTGTGTGTGTGTGTGTGTGTGTGTGGTCTGTGTTTGTCCCCCCCCCCCAACATCGTTTGACAACCGATGCTGGTGTGTTTACGTCCCCGTAACTTAGCGGTTCGGCAAAAGGGACCGATAGAATAAGTACTAGGCTTACAAAGAATAAGTCCTGGGGCTGATTTGCTCGACTAAAGGCAGTGGTCCAGCATGGCCACAGTCAAATGATTGAAACAAGTAAAAGAGTAAAAGAGTAAACCAAAATAGTTACCCAATTTGTAACACACTATCGTAGATTTTCTGTCGTGAAAAACGGATTGAAAATAAGTCAATGGAATATTTTTCAAATTCTATAAAATGTCTTTGTCTATGAAATCATTGAAACTTACTACAATCCTTTATTATTTACAAATCTACTAATGATAACTACGAATCTTTTCTGTTGAACTCACCGTTGTTCTATTTTTTTTTTTTCTTGTTTTGTTTTAATTGTTTTCAAATTTGGTATACCGATTTAGTTTTATATACTAGATATAAAAATGAAATTCGTTTTTGCTGTACATTAATAAATAAAAAGTCAGTAGCTTTTAAATCTTGCAAATTTTGGGTAATTTTAACCAATCGAAGGCCACAGATACGTTGGTGCCTGTTTCCACAGTAACAAGCGAAGCTATTGTCTGCTGCCCGAATCACCACCGCCACGTGTATTTTCTTTTTGTCAATGAATTTTCTTTGATGGCAAGTTCCTGTGCATTTTCGGGACTTTTGTTGTTTCATCTTTTTCACCTATGTTTTCTAGAAACAGAGGATCTTTTTAGTTGCTGTCACCACGACTTTGTTTGAAATTTTGGTAATTTTTTTGAGTAACACCCGCACGATTTTCATGGTTCGTTATTGAATATATATATATATATATATATATATATATATATATATATAATATATATATATATTATTATATAGAAGGAGCTTCTACAGGACTAGTACTGTTTCATTCAAGAGAAATCTTCAGGAAGCTATTTACAAGAATTGTATTAGCATTTATACATATAGGCAGGTTTATAAGGAGTGGTGGTGGGGGACTTTTTGGGGGTAGGCATAGCGCAAAATATCATACTTGGGGAGTGGTCAAGGAGTCAGTGGTAGTAGTTAGATGAAAAAGGATAAATAAAATAAAAAAAAATAAAAAAAATTAAAAAATAAAAAATAATATATATAATATATATATATATATTATATAATATGTAATGTTGCGTATGTGTATGTACATGTATATATATATATATGTGTGTATATGTATATATGTTTATATATGTGAGTATGTAGAGATATAAGTATATGCATGAGTGTGTGTGTTGTGTGTATATATATATATATATATGTATGGATATGTGTATCAGTGTATATGTATATATGTATGTGTGTGGGTATGTATTGTATGTATGTGTTATATGTATGTGTATATGTGTATATATGTGTATATATATGTAGTATGTGTATGTGTATGTATATGTTATGTGTATGTATGTGGTATGGTATGTATGTATATACATATATTGTATATATATATATATATAATGATTAATATATGTATATTAATATATATATATATAATATATGAGTGTTCGTGTGTGTAGTAGGCATATATGTATGTATGCATGTATATGTGTATGTATATTATGTGTGTAAGTGTGTGCATATATGTTATGTAAGTATGTGTGCGCGTATGAGTATGTATGTATGCTTGCAACGTGTATATATATGTGTGTGGTGGTATATATTGGATGCGTGTGCGTGTGTGCACGTGTATGGGTA
>NC_042997.1:190893101-190905601 GCF_006345805.1 Octopus sinensis
TGCTATTAAGGTGGAAATGCGGGTAACTATATACATTGTGAGTGGAGGCGCATGGCCTAGCGGGTTCGAATCTCAGACCAAGCGATGTGTGTGTTTATGAGCGAAACACCTAAGCTCCACGCGGCTCCGGCAGAAGGTAATGTCGAACTTCTGCTGACTCTATCGCCACAACTTTCTCTCACTCTTTCCTCCTGCATCTTGCAGCTCACCTGCGACGGACCGGCGTCCCGTCCAGGTGGGGAACCTATACGCCAAGTAATCCGGGAAACCGGCCCTTATGAGCCAGGCGTGGCTCGAGAAGGAACAAACATATGCATTGTAAAATTTACTTACAGTTAGAGGATTCAACTACTTAAAACTAAGACTTTTGGCAATGGATCTGGCGCGTCTTGCGAATAACAAGGAGACAAACTAGCGTTTGTCCGTTAGCTAGTCGACCAAGCCACTGCCGGAGAAACTTCGAAGTTTATCATACTCTTTACTCTTTACTCTTTTACTTGTTTCAGTCATTTGAATGCAGCCATGCTGGAGCACCGCCTTTAGTCGAGCAAATCGACCCCAGGACTTATTCTTTGTAAGCTTAGTACTTATTCTATCTATTTCTTTTGCCGAACCGCTAAGTGACGGCGACGTAAACACACCAGCATCGGTTGTCAAGCAATGCTAGGGGGACAAACACAGATACACAAACACACACATACATATATATATATGCATATGTACGACGGTCTTCTTTCAGTTTCCGTCTACCGAATCCACTCGCAAGGCTTTGGTCGGCCCGAGGCTATAGTAGAATACACTTGCCCAAGATGCCACGCAGTGAGAATGAACCCGGAACCATGTGGTTGGTAAGCAAGCTACTTACCACACAGACACTCCTGCGCCTATCAGCTTGTATTTCGCTCAAATAGAAATTACCGATACCTAACTTTGGAACAGGACTACATTATATTAAAACCCGTAGAGACAAAACGGTTGAAATCGATCTGAGACAATCTGGCACAGAGCTACATTTATATCAAGCAAGAAAGAATGAGTGGTCAAAGACGACTCCAGTGAGATTTGAACTCGGAACTTAAAGGACATCAATAAATATTCCCAAAGATTGACCCTTTATTGCTTCAGCAACTCCAACACTCTGACTCACAGAATAGACTTCTTGTATTTTGTTATATTTAACAAGCCCAAGGGATAGAGGTGCATTCCATGCTCTATAAATGTTCTTGTTTCAATGTTAATGCAAAAATCAATCAATAGCTTTTCATATGATTGTTTTATTATGTTTACGCTTTGGCTATGTCTTCGATTTTTATCCATAGTTTATGTTTTATAAAGCGCAACACGCGAGCTTCTGTCATTGTGTTGAAGTTTTCGGTTAAGTCGTCGATTTCATCTCATTGATTTGAGTTATAGGAAGTGTATCACCTGAACATACATTGTAACAAATAGAATAATTAAGATTTCAAAACACTGATTATATGTGTGTGTGAGTGCGTGTGTATGTGTGTACACATACATATATACATGTATACATACATACATACATACATACATGCATACATACATACATACATACATACATACATACATACATACATACATACATACATACATGATAGGAGAATATAGTGCTGAATTATTTATTTATAGCATTTCGGGTTCAGTCCCACTACGTGGCACCTTGGGCAAGTGTCTTCTCCTACAGCCTCGGGCCGACCAAAACCGTGTGAGAGGATTTGGTAGACGGAAACTGAAAGAAGCCCGTCGTATATATGTATATGTATATATATGTTTGTGTGTGTGTATATGTTTGTGTGTCTGTGTTTGTCCCCCCAACATCGCTTGACAACCGATGCTGGTGTGTTTACGTCCCCATAACTTAGCGGTTCGACAAGAGCGACCGATAGAATAAGTACTAGGCTTACAAAGAATAAGTCCTGAGGTCGATTTGCTCGACTAAAGGCGGTGCTCCAGCATGGCCACAGTCACATGACTGAAACAAGTAAAAGAGTAAAAGAGCATCTTTTCATGTGTTTCAGTGACAGTTACACAATGATCACGTATGACTAACTTTATAATACTTTATGATCACGTCATTTCATCTGAATTTTTATGAAGGGTGAAGAGTTGTGTTTATTTATAGTAGTCTAGAAGTTTCAGAGAGAATTATTATAGAATATTACTAGACTACCCATTACCCGTTGGAGCACCTGGAAAGTCTGAGTTTCCCAGCAACAGAGTTTTGTTTTGTGGGTATTTATATTCTTTTCCAGGTTATTTCGCATGCTTTCAACAAATGTTATATCGAAATAACGCGTAAACGGCTCCTTTCCCCAGAAAAGAAAAGATTTGGCTGATATTTCTTGCACGCCCTGCTACCACGTAACAGGTATTGCGGATCCTTTATCGCAAATAGCTGTTACATGGTAGCAGGACGTGCTAGAAATAGCAGCCAAATCTTTGGAGCTGAGATATGTCGAATGTACTCGAAAAATTTATTGTAGTGGTATTCCCTTGGGCCTATTTTTTACTTTGACTCTCAGAACTGTCATCCGGATCAGCTGGTTTTGTTCGTTAATTTCCGTAAAAACTTTTTGGTTGCCTATTTTTGTTTTAAAGTGAAAGAGAAGAGAAAGTGTATATGAAAGTTTATATGACATGGACATGTGTGAGAGAGCGAGAGAAAAAGAAAAAAGTACTACTTACACATACATGAGAACTCACACGTTGACTCACTCTCTATCTCTCTTTCTCTCTCACACACACATACATACACACACTCACATACACATGTACATACAAAAAAGATGTACGCATATGTATTGATGCATGTACGTATACCTGACAACACATGCCTTCACTCACTCCCTCTCTCTTTCTCTCTCTTTTTCTCTCTCTATCTCTTCCTCTCTTTCTCTCTCACACACACGTCCATTTCATATACACGTACATACATCTTTCACTTTAAAATAAAAGTAAATAAATAAAAAATTTCTGCGGAAATTAACGAACTCCGGATGATAAGCGAAAGATTGCCATTCACTTGAAAATAATTTTTGAAAAAAAACATAAAAATATTGTCTGTTTAAAGACAGCTAAAATATGAATACTTACTGTACAAACAACTTACATTTTTGAAATTACATTCAGTTAAAAATATTTCTAAATGATTAAAATATTGTGTACGTCAAAAAGTCGATGTTTTTTTTCTTTTCTTAGAGAGCGCAAAGAGTATGTGTGTGTATATATCACAGATAGCGGACGTGTGCTTGTGTTGATTGACACGCCATGACATTCATTATGTGTGTGTATTCTGTATGTGTGTATGCATGTTGACGTCACGGCAGTGATGGGTTTTTTTTCGTCAAGAAATAAACAAAAATTGTGTTTAATCGTTTTCCTTAATATATAGAGTCTCAAGTATCACAAAAATTTGTACTGCACTGTCGAAGGTAAGTATGAAAATAAATATGCAAAGAAAATTAAGATGAAATATACTATTTCAGAGATATTTTGTGTACACACAGACATCTCTTGAGTTTTAGTATTATCAAAATTGTAAAGAGGTATTGTAGAAGAATATTAAAGAGAGTCGTTGTGTAAAGTTAATCATACGTAAACATTTTATAACTTTCATTCGAACATGTGAAAAGTTTATATAAATAAATAATTTAATACTATATTCTCTTGTCTTGTGCCGCTTATTTTACTGTACAAGTATTGTAGTTAACAAATCTGTAACAAATTTATCTGTGTAATAACGTGGATTTTCTTTTCAGACGTCTGCTGCAAAGTGTAATGAAACATAAAGTGCTCTAACACAATGGTTATGCCTTACACTTTAAAAGGGGCTCTACACACGCGCGCGCACACACATTATATATATAAGAGAGAGAGGGGGAGAGAAAGAGAGGGAGAGACAGAGAGATAGTAGAAGTTAGTTCTTGATTTCTGAGTTCATATTTCACTAGGGTCGATTTTTGCCTTTCATCTTTCTGGGATTAATGACGGATCGATTTAGTTGAGTGTGCTTTTACCAATACGTATTGCCTGAGGACAGTTAGAAATCAATATTTTTCCACTGGAACAATTATGATGAAATGTATTGAATGCTGAAAAAAGAAATACTTCGAGGGATATGGTTTCATCCTTTTTTTACATTCTGTGTTCAAATCAGGCCAACGTTTTCTTTCACCGATAAAACAAGTATCTGTCAAATACTGGAAACGCCTAAAGGTGATTCTCAAACAATGACGGGAACCAGTGAAAAAATAACCGAAAAAAATTATTCTTTCTCCTTTTAACATTCCACAGGAGACCGTGGTGGTAGGTTGGCAGAATCGTTAGAGCGTCGGACAAAATACTTTGCGGCGTCTAGTTACGGCTCTTTACGTTCTAAATTTAAATCGTGCCGAGGCCAACTTTACCTTTCGTCTTTTCTGAGTTGGTAAAATAAAGTGTCAGTTAAGTAGAGATGAGATATCGACTTAGCCCCAGCCAGCAAAACTGCTGGCCTTGTGCCTAAATTAGAATCTATATTATAGAAAAATCTTCATTGCCAATATTTCATCCTTTTTCTGATTGTGTAATTTATTTTCTTTAGGTTATGCTGTGCTGAAGATTCAAAACAAGGATGAAATGGCGTTATACATACAACGTCTGAAAAATTTAAGACTTTTATGATGTGTAACGAAAAGAAAAGGAAATATTAAATATTCTGTTCGCCTTCTTTACTCTTTGAGTTAAAATTCAAACTTCCAATCCCACGTTAAGGTAATCTAGAAAGGATTATCTCCCTTATGATATACTGATTACCTTGTTGGTAAAATTAAGTGTCAGTTAAGTAGTGGAGATGAGGTATCGACTTAGCCCCAGCCAGCAAAACTGCTGGCCTTGTGCCTAAATTAGAATCTATATTATAGAAAAATCTTCATTACCAATATTTCATCTTTTTTCTGATTGTGTAATTTATTTTCTTTAGGTTATGCTGTGCTGAAGATTCAAAACAAGGATGAAATGGTGTTATACATACAACGTCTGAAAATTTTAAGACTTTTATGATGTGTAACGAAAAGAAAAGGAAATATTAAATATTTTGTTCACCTTCTTTACTCTTTGATTTAAAATTCAAACTTCCAATCCCACGTTAAGGTAATCTAGAAAGGATTATCTCCCCAGTGATAAACTGACCACCTAGTTGGTAAAAATAAAGTGTCAGTTAAGTAGTGGAGATGAGGTATCGACTTATCCCCAGCCAGCAAAACTGTTGGCCTTGTGCCTAAATTAGAATCTATATTATACAAAGTATTCATTGCCGATATTTCATCCTTTTTCTGATTGTGGAGAGGTGGTATCGACTTATCGCCATGCAGCATTAACCTATTAAACATAGGAAACTTACCGACCTCTTCAGAGTTTCTCACGTTTTGTTAATCATTATTCTTTTAATCGAAGCGTTCGAGAGTGGCAGATTCACTTGAGAACGGGACTAAATGAGTATCGATATTTAAGTAAAACCCAAGGCGGCGTGCTAGCAGAATCGTTAACATGCCGGGGAAAATGCTTGACGATATTTCATCCAACTTTACATTCTGAGTTCAAATTACGCCGAGGTCAACTTTTGCTTTTCATCCTTTTGGGGTCCATAAAATAAATACCAGTTGAGTACTGGGGTCGATGTAATCGACTTACTCTCGGAATTGTTGGCTTTGTGCCAAAATTTGAAATCGATATTTAAGTAAAACCCTAGACCAAGAATGAGCAAATTTTTTCGAGAATCGGGCCGCATGAATCACGACTCATCATCAGTTGGGTCACAGGGATCTTTGCCACTGACAGATTTTTAAAATAATTTTTTGCAACTAAACACTTTCAAACTTCAGACACTGGTAGAATGTGTCATATAAAATATCTTTTACTCTTAGCATTTTTGAGAAAAGCTTATATTTAGGAAATTATTTCACGTTCAAGTTGTCGCATTACGGTAATTTCAACCAATCAATGACGTGTATTCAGCTAAATAAAATTACTGCCATTGCTTGTCAACAAGAACTTCCGGCGGTGTATATTTCGTTTGTCACTGTTATTTATAACAACCCTAACCCTAAAACCTTAAAGCTAAAACGCATGAACGATGTCATAAATAACAGTGTCAAACGAAAAATACACCGCCGATAGTTGTTGTTGACAATTAATTTTATTCAGCTGAATACACGTCATTGATTGAAATTACCGAAATACGACAACTTTAACGTGAAATAACTTCCTAAATATAAGCTTTTCTCAAAAACGTTAAGAGTAAAAGATGTTTTATATGAGACATTCTACCAGTGTCCGAAGTTTGAAAGTGTTAGATACAAAAAATTATTTTTTAAATTTGTCGGTCAAGATTTTTTTAATTTGTCGGTCAGCTTCAGAACTAAAAATAATTACCGTTTTTTTTTTGTATTATTTTGTTTCGTTTTTTTTGCATGACACTCGGGAAGTTCCGCAGACCGCAACTTGGCCATGACTGACCTAATCTATCATCTCATGAGATTCAGGTTTTCATTACAACAAACTTATTTATTTTCACTGCACTTCAATCAAAGAAAGAAGCAACGAACTCTCCGACAAAAACATTAACTGAAAAAAAGTTTTTGGCTCTTCCTCAGTATCACAAGAGTTAACTTTGCTCTTTCATCATTCCGAGATCAATAAAATAAATATCACTCAAGTACTGGGATCAATTGAATCGTTACTGCCTTTCATCAATATTTGTAACCTTGTGGCAATATTAGAATTTAGAACTTTTTTTTTCTTTCCCAATAGAGACTAAGAGACGAGGGAAAAGATGAACTTTGTCCGAAGAATAAAAACAATCATGTCCTCATAGCACATGATTTTATTTTTTTTTTTTAAAGAATTCTGTTAATTGGAAGAAGGTTTGTTTTGATTTGGGTTTGAGGTGGAGGCGTTCTTTAAACGAACATCACTTCAGAATTCATTTATATGTGTAATTTCAATGGTTTGGTGACAGATTTAAAAGATGATCAATTAGTTACAGGACGTTCTTATTTTGAACGCACATCCGTACAAAGACACACACATGCCTGTGCACATATATACATGTGTGTGTGTGTGTGTGTGTGTGTGGTGTGTGTGTGTGTGCGTGTGTGTGTGTGTAAAGTACCGATGAAATACTGGGTCAGTATAATAGACAAACCCACCCTCCCAAAACTGATTTTGCACATATATATATATATATATATATATATAATATATATATATATATATATATATTACGGTGATGTACTTGCATAGCAATTGACCTGATCTGAGATCGTGCGCTGGAACGAAAACAATTGCAGCGTGGAAGGTGTTTATAAGCCATTTAAGAAACACACAAAACCATTATATTCACTTCAACATTTAAATTTAATTTGTCGAAATATTTTCGTCGCTTTGAGACCGCGACCTGTTGTGTGTGTGTGTGTGTGTATACATATACATGTATGTGTGTGTTTGCATATAGTATATATGAATGTATGCATATATATATATGTGTGTGTGTGTATGTGTGTGTGTGTTTGTGTGTGTCTGTGTCTGTGTGTGTGTGTGTCTGTGTGTGTGTCTGTGTGTGTGTGTGTGTGTGTCTGTGTGTGTCTGTGTGTGTGTGTGTGTGTGTGTGTGTGTGTGTGTGTGTGTGTGTGTGTGTGTGTAGGCAATTTAGCTTGGCCGAATCAGTCACCTTTTACACTGAAATTTCCCTGGCGACTGGTTTATCAAATATTACCTGGTAGTTTGAAGAACAGACAACGGCACTCAAGACGCATACAGCTGATTGGTTAGATGCAACTGAAGTCGTTCCTATGCAGAATAGAACATCACACGGCAGGGGAAAAAATTACTTCCTATGTTAATTGTAAAATGGTAGATAGCTCTCAATGTATAAGACTTAAAGAGCGAGTAATGACTCTTTGACCAACAGGACTTTCTGAACTGCACGCCTAATGAAATGTTGCCTTCAATTTTTTTAGTAGTGCAGCCCACCTGACGATGATCTATGTCCCATGCGACCCACTTCTCGAAAAATGTTGCCCATGCCTGGTTAAATTAAAATATAATGGGAGAACGGAAAAAATTATTACATGCTTGGTATATTATGGGGTTGTTGAAGCACCCGGGTCGTTAATATCTAAGCTTAACTTTCAATTCCGTATAAAGTATTGAATAGTTATGCAAATGTTGCCAATCTTGCACCCCATCTTGAAGGGCTATCACCCTGTACAATCATCGTTAACACTCTAGCTCTTTCATGTTCGTTTAAACATTATGATACACTTGATGATAGTATATTTAGACCTTAATTATGATAAAATCGCAGACTACAGCATACACGTGATCACAAAAACATAAATTTCTCAAGTAAGCCCGGTGAAAGAATCTTCGTAAACTGTCTCAAGAAAGTCACTACTAGCTCTCACTAGGTATGCGGCCGTGTGCTGCCATCTGTTGACGCGCTACAGAACTAGTCCGGGAACTTTTTGATACCACCTCGCAGACAGACAGACAGATAGATAGATAGATATAAACACACATACATACATACACATAGGTTGTTAAATGCTCGAAATACGAGAGTAGAAAAAGAGCCAACAACTTTATGTTGTTTGTCTTGTTTTCCATTTATGTCTTTCGTTGTTCGAAAAACTAGCTCATATTCCATGTACTCGTACATCGTCTTTTTTTTTTGTACACGCTTCATGACGTCCTGTTTCCACATATGCATATATATATATATATATATATATATATATATAATATATATATATATATAGTATAGATGTGAGTATGCATGCATATATATATACTCTTTTACTTGTTTCAGTCAATTGACTGCGGCCATGCTGGAGCACCGCCTTTAGTCGAGCAAATCGACCCCGGAACTTATTCTTTGTAAGCCCAGTACTTATTCTATCGGTCTCTATTGCCGAACCGCTATGTATATATATATATATATATATTATATAAACACCCATGCATATGTACACATATGTATATCTACATATATATATATACATATTTGCACACACACACACACACACACACCCACATATCCATACAAACACTTATACATACGTAGACATATGTAGATATACATAGATATACATATATATGTACACATGTATAAATACCTATACATAGGTATACATATGTATATATACATATATATATTCTTTTATTCTTTCACTTGTTTCAGTGATTTGACTGCGGCCATGATAAAGCACCGCTTTTAGTCGAACAAATCGACCCTAGGTATATATATATATATATATATATATATATATATATATATATATATATATATATATATATATATCTTATTATAAAAGGCAGATTATATCTGCCTCCCTTTGGGAGTTATACAAATCTACAATATAGGATTTCTTCAATTACAATTTACCTAGCAATTTTAAGAGTACAATGCATCGCGTCATGCCAGGTCCAGTTTTTAAAATTTAAACTCCAATTAAGCAAAATTTACAGAAAACTCACATTCTGTGTGTGTGTGTCAAATGCTTTTCTTAGTCTGGTTTACACCACACGCAAACGCACACACACAGTGGGCAACGAATAAAGTGAAACTAGATGTAATATTTGTTTCTCTCTATCACGCTGATAGATACATGAGTAAAATGTATGGGAAGCTAACACATAAGTGTGAGTGAAAATGTTCTTGGAAGAGAGTAAATAGCCAGAGATAGTGATTTGAGGAAGACTTTACATAAATAACCGTAGTGGCTTGTGTTAGTAATAAAGTAAACATACACTCATACATACATACATACATACATACATACATACATACATACATACATACCACACACACACACACATACATACATACACACACACATACATACACACATACATACATACATACATATACATACATACATATACATACATACATACACACACACACACATACACACACACACAGTATTGAAGCTTGAGAACAATCAGATACATTTGCAACACATCTGTTGAAAATATTATTGTTCACAAACATACATATACATATATACAGACAGACAGACAGACAGACAGATAGACACACACACACACACACATGATCCAGCCTGGCCACAACCTCAAGGCTGAAACATATAAAAGAATAACAGAATATAAATGTGTGCATGTGTGTGAGAGAGAGAGTGTGTGTGTATATGTGTATGTATGTATGTATGTATGTATGTATGTATGTATGTATATATAATAATGCGGTTTTTTCAACAGCTTGAACTAAAAGTCAGAGGGGAATGGGATAAACTACTTATATTAACTTGCTAAAAAGCAGGTAGGTAGTAATTTTATCTTGTCCTTATTCATAGTGCAAGTTTTGAAGAGTGCATTTCGATTTTAACAGCTATTTTTTTCAAAGCTATATTGGAACAGCCTAGAAGACGAGCCTCATCCTGAAAGATCTGTAGAACTCGACAAGGACATCCTGAAAACCCTGGTGGAACAAAATCTCATCGTAACTGTTGAGGAACTAGCAGAGAAGCTTGGATTTGGTCATTCAACCATTCATTGAGACCTGTGTGCTATCGGAAAAGTCAGCAAATTGGGTCAATGGGTTCCTCACGAACTTTCCGAGTCTAATTGCATGCGAGAGTGAATGTATGCTTTTCTTTGCTGTCACATCTCACCACTACTGCGCTATGTATATCTATATATATAAAACTGTCGTTGTGTGAGTGTCTGTCCCCTTCGATTTAGATTCCTAACTACTCCCACATTTTGCGGTGCAGTTTAACCAAATTCGGGTAGCTTATAGTCGTGATTCATATCGAGCCCGTCTGAGTATTAGCGCGCGTCTACGATGAGTCTACGATTTAAAAATAATTTAACATCATTTTTTATTCCATTTTTAATGCATAATTTTTCGTGTGTCGATGGCGGCGGAGTTGGCGTCCACGCTCACACCTGCACCTGTGGGGAAGGGAGTGTAAGGAAATCAACGTCGTAATGCGTTGTCAAGGAGACCAGCGTTCTTTTAGAACAACGACTTCATGGCTTGAAGACACCACAAAACAGAAATGGCTAAGAAAGCGTCTACATGAGTCTACGATTTAAAAAAAAATTTACCATCGTTTTTTTCCATTTTTAATGCATTTTTTCGCTACTATATAAGGGAAGTAACTCTCTGAAAATGTCTACGATGAGTCAACGATTTTTCAAAAAATTTACCATCATATTTTTTCCATTTTTAATGCATTTTTTGCTATTTTTTGGCTATAACTCTCTAAAAAGCTTATATAGTTATTTCCCTTACAAACCGAGCAACGCCGGGCGATACTGCTAGTATGATATATATATAATATATTATATATATATATATATATATATATATCAACACTATATATAAACGTGCATATATTTAGTGTTCTTGTGTGTGTGTGTGTGTGTGTGTGTGTGTGTGTGTGTGTGGTGTGTGTGTGTGTGTGTGTGTGTTGTGTGTGTGTGTGTGTGTGTGTTGTTGTGTGTGTGTGAAAGTGCAATAGAGAGAATGAGAGTTCTATCGATCGAGTCAACATGGAAGGAGTCAACCAGTCGCCATCTCACCAGTGTTTCGTTCCCTTTCATTGTAGTCCCACCACCGAGGGATACAACTTCAATGTTTGACGACTGTGTTGTTAAATTAAGTCTGCCTTGTAATCAAACACACCTTGGCAGAAAATCAATATGTGGCATTAATCTGGAAACAGATGTTGCTGCTTATATTCTAAGAAGCCTACCCATTGCAACATTGCTCATCAATGGTGTTTTACGTATTGGGAAACTGATAGGCATATGATCTAGATCCGTGGTTCTCAACCGGAGTCCATATAAGATTTCTTTGAGTCCACGCAGCAAAATAATAAACTGGGGATCCACGATAGTATTTTTATTTTAAGGGTCCCTAAAAACTTTTTGTATACTGTCAACATAACGTGGCAGCTCCGTAAAGGGAATTACACTACCGCTATTTAGCCCTAGGAAGCATCGACGCTTCCTGTCGGCTTTGACACATTTCCTGTGTCCTTATATGTGTCAAAGCCGACAGGAAGCGTCGATGCTTCTTAGGGCTAAATAGCTATAGTGTAATTCCCTTTACAGGACTGTCACGTTATGTTGACAGTATACAACCAGTCCATCACTCCACCACCGCTTATGACTCTTTGAGACATTTAGAAATTCAATATTTCTAAAAACTTTTTGTTTTAGATCTATGTATTGCAAGAAACACCAAGATTTCTTTCTCTAAAATTTCAATTAGTTTAAGCGATGCGGAGTATGCGGAGGCGCAATGGCCCAGTGGTTAGGGCAGCGGACTCGCAGTCGGAGGATCGCGGTTTCGATTCCAAGACCGGGTGTTGTGTGTGTTTATTGAGCGAAAACACCTAAAAGCTTCACAAGGCTCCGGCAGCGGGTGGTGGTGACCCCTGTTGTACTCTTTCGCCACAACTTTCTCT
>NC_042997.1:190913101-191045601 GCF_006345805.1 Octopus sinensis
AAGTCAATTACATCGACCCCAGTGCGTAACTGGTACTTAATTTATCGACCCCGAAAGGATGAAAGGCAAAGTCGACTCGGCGGAATGTGAACTCACAACGTAACGGCAGTCGAAATGCGGCTACACATTACGCCCGGCGTGCTAACGTTTCTGCCAACTCGAGGATAGCGAATGAACTGTAGGAGAGACATGAAATAAGAGCTGATACAGATCAAGGAACATTGATAAATCCTATTTTTAAAAATGTACCCCTTCACTGAAAAGGTACTGCATAAGCACGAAAGACACAAACCATAGTCGGAGCACTGCACCCTTCAAAACTTCCATGCTTCCTGACATTCGCCAACACTACACCTGATTTTCTCCCCTCCATACACACGCAAGCATGTATCTGACTCATACACTGTTCACCCCTCAGGCATTTGTACATTACTGCATATGCTTTATACGCACTTTTTGAGAAGTTGTGGTGCACCTGAGCACTGTATACAATAATTTCATTATTATATATAGAGGGAATGTCCCTCTATATATAATAACAGCCACCAAGTTAAAACACAAGCAACCTGATATTGTTGGAAAAGATATAACAATGAAATTATTGTATACAGTGCTCAGGTGCACCACAACTTGTCAGAAAGTGCATATAAAGTACATGCAGTAATGTAGAAATGTCTGGAAAGCGAACAATGTATGAGTCAGATACATGCTTGTGTGTGTATGGAGGGGAGAAAATCAAGTGTAGTGTTGGCGAATCTTAGGAAGCATGGAAGTTTTGAAGGATGCAGTGCTCCGACAACTAACAACTGATGCCGGCAGTTTGTTCCATGCTTCAGCAACTCTCAGCGTGAAAAAATGTTTCCTGAAGTCATGGGAGCTGTGCTGTTTTCTTACTTTGTAAATATGTCCACGGGTGTTAGATGGGTGGAGTTTGAAAAGGTGCTCAGAGTTATTGTATGTTCTTTTGCATTGGAAACCAATGTAGTAAGAAAAATACAAGAGAAAGAGAACATCTATGGACTATTGGTTAGGCATTTGAAAACCTAGTACAAAAGATACACTTCCAGCTTCATATGTATTACTATTCGAACAACAGGATACATACCAACCTGTCTGGGCTAAAGTATGGTTGAACTTGGGTTCATGAGGAGGGAATGTAACTCTTTAATTTATACATTACCAATGACCGTGATATCTGAGACTGTAAAAATCTGCAACGCCTTCTTCAGAGTTAAAGGATTATGAACAAAAACAAGATGGTTTCCTTCACAAACTTGCTATGAAGCAGGTGGCCAGTCGAAATTTACTCCAAATTAAAAAGAGAAAGAGAACATACAGATGCATGCATGCATACATGCATACATACACATATATACACATATACATATACTCATACACATATATATATACACATATACATATATACACATATACATACATATATATACACACACATATATATATATATATACACATTTATATATATATACATATACATACATACATATATACGTATATACATACATATATATGTGTGTGTGTGTGTGTGAGTGTGTGTACACATATATGTATATGTATGTGTGTGTGTGTATATATATATATATATATATATATATATATATACACACATATAAACATATACATATACATACAGATATACATATACACATATACATACATAAACACATATACATATATATATATACATAAACACATACATATATATACATATACACATATACATACATATACACATATACATATACACATATACATATATACATATACACATATACATAATAATATATATATATATATATATATATTATATATATATATATATATATATATATATACACATAAACACACATATATATATAAATATATACTTTACACTCTAAGTAGTCAAGAAATAAACTGTAACTTCGCATAGGAGTTAAAAGAAGTTTACCATAAAACACACATCTGAAGGAACCATTCTTGACATTTTACATAGGCCACAACAGATAGATAAAATGCTCTTGAAGCCGAGAATTTGAATTTATGGAGGCAATATTTACATATTGCTTTAGAAAACACAATGAGATCTCATAATGCAAGGAAATGGTTGCATAACCAAGTATCTGCAAGCCTAGAGAACTACATATATATATTACCCTACTGATGCATCTAAATCCCAATGCAAAAGTTTTTGCTTTGAAGCCAGAACACAGCTCCTTCTCCATAGGTCAGAAATTCAAAAAATAGTCTCAAATTTTGGCACAAGGCCAGAAATTTTAGGGGACGGGCAAGTTAATTACATCATCCCTAGTGCTTTATTCGTACAACATTTAATTGGCACCAAAAAAATGAAAAGCAAAGTTGATCTCAGCAGGATTTGAGCTCAGAACATAAAGAGCCAATAAAAAAGTTGTTACTCTTTACTCTTTTACTTGTTTCAGTCATTTGACTGTGGCTATGCTGGAGCACCACATTTAGTCGAGCAAATCAACCCCAGAACTTATTCTTTGTAAGCCTAGTACTTATTCTATCGGTGTCTTTTCCCGAACCACTATGTTACGGAGATATAAACACACCAGCATCAGTTGTCAAGCGATGTTGGAGAGACAAGCACAGACACACAAACATACACACACATACATATATATATATATTTTTTCAATATGTGACTGCGTGAGTATCGTTGGCAATTTTCTTTCTCCGTCATCCCTTCTTTGGACCTTTCCTTTTTCTATGTTTCTGAAGAAGAGCTCCACTCGAAACGTTAAATAAGATGCACCATCCAAAGGCAGACGTGGATTGCCTTTACCTTCCCAGAGCTCAGGGAGGTTGAGATTTGATCCAGCTTGAACTTACATACAAAACCACCACAATCGGACTGGCCAAATACCTTGAAGCAACCAACGATTGGATGCTAAAACTTGTTGAAAAACATGAAGGACCGAATTAACTTCACTCTATCCTCAAAGAGAGCAAAAAATTCGCTGCTGATCTCTTAGATACCCGCCAGATTGAGCAGGCTGAAGGAAATGCACCAACTGCAGCTGCAAAGAAAATAAAATTAATTGCAAAGACAAAAGCACATGAAAATTTAGCTAGCAGATGGGAACAGAAACCTCTCCATAGCAAGTATGTGGCCCGTAGCAAACAAGCTGATGTCGACCAGAAACACATGCACCAATGGTTATGAAGCTCAGGGTAAAAGCAGAGAGTGAAGGTTTCATATTAGCTGCTCAAGACCAAAGCTTATTAACCCAGAACTACCAAGCCAATGTGATAAAAAATGGAGCTGTAACGACGAGATTGAAACAATAGACCACCTAATCTCAGAGTGTAGAGTCTTAGACCTGCAGAATATAAAGCAAGACATGACAGAGTCGGCCAGAGTCAGACATTGGACAATATGTTGGTATTATGAAATCAAAACCGCTGACAAATGGTATAAACACCATCCTGAAGCTGTGACTGAGGGAGAAAATGTGTCGATTCTATGGGACTTCCCCGTACAGACCGACAAGACTATAAAAGCTAATAAACCGGATATTTTTATAAAAGATCAGACAAAAAAGATGCGTTTATTAATTGACATGAGTATCCCTTGTGATCACAATATAGCGGCGAAAGAATTTGACAAGATTAGTAAATATAAAGACCTGCTAATAGAAATTGAAAAAATGTGGCATCTCAAGGCGACTACAGTACCAGTGATTGTAGGATCTCTAGGAATGATAAAAAAGGTACTGAAACCTATTTGAAAATGATTCCAGGCTTACCATCCCTACAGGAAGTGCAAACAATCGTATTAACTGGAACGGCTCATGTACTGAGAAGAGCATTATCGCTGTGAAAACAACATCCATCCATGAATTTATTTATTTATTAATTTTTATATACATACTTAATCTGTGAATTTGCTTGTGTAATCTGGGAATGCATACAATGAGCTTCTCTGCCCTAGGTGTATGGAAAACACTCGTCGAGAAACGGGAGAAAATTTGAAGAAAGAAGGAAAAAACATAATAATCATAATAATAATATTTCTGTTGTGTCTGGGGGGGGAGTCATTTTCTTTTTGTGCCTTATAATGTAGCACACTCACCGGTAAAATTTCCACAAAAAATTAAAAAATAAAATAAAAAATAAGAAATAAGTGGAAATTTTACCAGTGTGTGTGTTACATTATAAGGCACAAAAAGAAAATGACTCTCCCCAGACACAACAGAATATGCTTCAACACACGAACTCATATAAAGAATCTTGCAAACCAAATCCAAAAACGAAAAATAATAATAATAATAATAATAATTTATTCTTTTTATTGGCCACAAAGGCTGACATGCATGATTACATAAAGGGACAAAACAGGACGAAAGGTTACAAAGGGTTTTGTCCGTTTTTGAAAAATCCTAGTAAAAACTTTATAACAATTAATAAATTAACAATGAAAAACTCCCAAAAGGGGGAGGCGTTACGAAAGGTTCCTGGTGGAAAAAACCCTATAAAAGCCAACGGGAGCCTGGTCAAAAAAGGGGTGTAGAGAGTCCCTTTTTTCTCCTTTTATATTACCCTTTTGAAATCACAGGCGAAACCTGAGAACTGGTCCATTTATACTGACCAGTCTCGCACAATTCACCCACCTTTCATAAAACTTGCTATCGGACAGCACTTTCCTCTCTAACCTCATCTTCCTTTTCAAGTGAAACTTGAAAAAGTTGATGAGGCCTTGACCAAACAGGAAAGTGTCTGACTTTAGCTTCAAACGAGTCCACCACACCACCTCTTTCGCCACAGCCACTAGGCACAAGAAAACGGCCTCGCCCTCCTTGTTAAAGGAGGTCGGCGGGGCAATCTTCACTATGGATTCGGCCGATAGTCGGATCCGTCCTACACATGACAGTAGCTGTTCGACATAAACCCATATTTCAGCAATACTCGGGCACTGGACGAGTGCGTGCAGAACGGTTTCGTCGTCCTGGCAACACCTCGGGCAGGCCCGGCTGATGGCACTTCCATGCTGGTAGAGTTTATCTCGAACAGGCAGAGTTCCTCGGTAGCACTGCCAGGCGAGCGACCTCTGGAAATTATCCATTGGCTCCAGCCCTTCACAAGTGAATTAGCAAATTATCTAATTTACTGGATTTGAAATCACACTTATTGCTCATACTTCAAACGCACAAACTATTTATATTCGCCTTACTGCTACTTGTTTGTTTACATCTTCTTTATATATAAAAGTGAAGTTGTGTGTCTGTCTCCTACGATTTAGATTCTTAACTACTCCCACATTTTGCGGTGCAGTGTAACCAAAAGCGGGTATCTTATAGTCGTGATTCATATCGAGCCCTTCTGGGAATTAGCGCGCATCTACGATGAGTCTACGATTTTAAAAAAAATTTACCATCATTTTTTTCCATTTTTAATGCATTTTTTTGCTATTATATAAGGGAAGTAACTCTCTAAAAATGTATTATTAAATCTCAGAACGTAAAAAGCTACAGTAACACCCCCCTTTGTGGTTAGCCATATTGAGATGGCTATTATACTTTACATCTCTAAAAATGCTTATATAGTTATTTCCCTTACAAACCCGAGCAACGTCAGGCGATACTGCTAGTCTATATATATAAAACTCTAGTTGTGTGAGTGTCTGTCCCCTTCGATTTAGATTCCTAACTCCTCCCACATTTTGCGGTGCAGTTTAACCAAATTCGGGTATCTTATAGTCGTGATTCATATCGAGCCCATCTGAGTATTAGCGCGCGTCAACGATGAGTCTACGATTTTAAAAATAATTTAACATCATTTTTTATTCCATTTTAATGCATAAAATGCATCGTGTGTCGATGGCGGCGGAGTTGGCGTCCACGCTCACAGCTGCACCTGTTTGCTTCTCCCCCTTCCCTCCTTCGTGAAGCTGTGGGGAAGGGAGTGTAAAGAAATCAACGTCGTAATGCGTTGTGAAGGAAACCAGCGTTCTTTTAGAACAACGACTTCATGGCTTGAAGACACCAAAACAAAAATGGCTAAGAAAGCCCGAATTTATAAGGGAAGTAACTCTCTAAAAATGCTTATATAGTTATTTCCCTTACAAACCCGAGCAACGCCGGGCAATACTGCTAGTTATATATAAAAGAAAGGTTGTGTGTCTGTCTACTCCGAATTAGATTCCTAACTACTCCCACATTTTGCGATGCAGTTTAACCAAAACCGGGTATCTTATAGTCGTGGTTCATATCGAGTCCTTCTGGGTATTAGCGCGCGTCTACGATGAGTCTACGATTTAAAAAATAATTTACCATCATTTTTTCCATTTTAATGCATATTTTTTAATAAAGGGAAGGAACTCTCTAAAAATGTCTACGATGCGTCAACGATTTTTAAAAAAATTTACCATCATATTTTTTCCATTTTTAATGCATTTTTTTGCTATCTTTTGGCTATAACTCTCTAAAAATGCTTTATAGTTATTTCCCTTACAAACCCGAGCAACGCCGGGCAATACTGCTAGTTTAAATATAAAATGCGAGTTAGCCTTTATAATGAAAACAATTTGGTGGCACACTTGTGTAGTTATGCCCAGATGCTAAACAGAATTTGCCTACCTCAATTTAACAATGAAATGAAAATGTATTTTTATCTCCTGCCTAAGTAACGAAATTCGAATCTGCCAGAGAAAAAGAAAAAATAATAATAATAATAATAACAACAACAACAATAACACAAATAATAATAATAATAATTAAACACTTTCACAGGTGAATTAGCAAATTATCTAATTTACTGAATTTGAAATCACATTTATTCCTCATACTTAAAACACACAAACTATTTATTTTCCCCTTACTGCTACTTGTTTGTTTACATTTAAATATAAAATGCGAGTTAGATCTTTTTTAAACGAAAACAACACACAAAATTAGAAGCACGAAAATTGTTGATAAAATCTTTATTATGATCATGAGATCTAACACAGAAAGGGACATAACAAGACAGACAACTACAAAAATGTTACACGAGTTCGAATGAGACTTTTTAAAATTTAATTATAATATGACATCAACGAAACCTTTGCCTTTACAACGAGAACTTCAAGGTAACAGTCATGTATACAACTTGAACTGACACATATCATTACATAAACATGTACAAACACACAGATACGTCTACACACTCTCCTAAATACTCACATACATACGTAAGTACATACATACATGCGTATAGGCATGCACACACACATACATAAATACATACGCACATACATACATACATACGCACATACATACATACATACATATATATACACACATACATACATACGTGTGTATATATATATATATATATATATATATATATATTATATATATATATATAATCATGAATTAACTGTTACTTTCTCAGATGCAGCATGAAGCTTTGTCAGTGAACAGGTCGCGGTCTCAAAGCGACTAAAATATTTTGAAAAATTAAATTTAAATGTTGAAGTGAATCTAAACAGTTTTTGAGTGTTTCTTAAATGGCTTTATAAACACCTTCCACCTTCCACGCTGCAATTGAGAACTTCTATGTTTTAGGACGAAAGTTGTCTGATTTCGTGAACTTCTGAACTCGGAAGTATTTATCTGCCCTTCTTCCCGAAACCAACGGAAGAGGAGGAACCGGAATAGGTTAAGCACTTCTCTCTAATATATTATATAAAACCCCATCAAAACGTCAGCGAAGTGCTGGTGGGTTTCTTTGCTTTACCTGCTGCTGGGAATACTTTTTTACAAAATATTTACGAATGTTCTTCGACCAAGATGAAGACGAGCAAGATTTTATGTCCCCCTCGGCAGGGTAATGTATTTCGAATTTTATTTGCCGCCCTTATTCTATAATTATAATAATAGATCTTGGTCGATGGTGTTTAAACTTTGTTTAAATAAGTTCAGGCAATAAATAATGCCAAAAAATATAATCAACATCAGGAATATACCCTCTCCCAAATTTGTTTTCCTTATGTATAATTTCACCTATGTATAATAAATACTAAAATATTAAGATGTAAATAAATAAACCACTGTTTCGGTCTTTAATACTTGGCTAAATACACATAGCATCGTTCTATGGGTTTTTTTCTATTGCTGAGTTTTGGGATCGGAGTAATTAAAAATATCTAAATTTATAAGAATTGCTTCGATATCTTTAGGCAAAGTTATTTATTTCTAAAATTGTCGTTAATGTTTAGCCCCGGATTAGATCGAATATATAAGCTTCCTTTTTCTTTGTACATGAGTATATCTATTCTTACATATCCATAATTGTGTTTTGGACAACATTCACACCATCGATCTAATTAAAAATTGACTATGTAGTTAACTATACCGGCCTTGTAATATATATATATACACACACACACACACATATATATATATATATATATATTATATATATATATATATAATGCACACACTAATGTTCTTATAATTTTAGGAAAACAAAGTATCAGTCATCTATCGTTTTGGGCTACCACCAAGTGGGCGTGATAATTTCTATTTCAACTATCAATGTTTTCGTCCTCATATTTAGCATTTTATCGTGTTACATATGTCCTTAATGTGTTGTGTATGCAAACTAAATTAGATCTCCAGTTAGATTTTATTTTTAATTAATTAAATAACAGTTTTAATATAAAGTTTTATAGTTTTCACTTTAGTAATTTGCTTCTGAAATACCATATTCTGTGAATCTCCGGTTATTTAAATAGCTCGGCATATTTAAAACTAATTGCGTCTGAAAATTAACCCAAGTTACCGAAGTAACTTTTAATGTTTATAAAATTGTTGGTTTTTATAACAAATCGTCACTTATCTTTCATTCTGGTGGAACGAAAACAAACTTTTTTAACGTTTTGGATTTTCTGAAATTCGCTTCCACACTCGTGACAGACTAAATAAACAGTTAACTAGATTGTTGTTTATCCCCATGATCTACGCCTCAGATGTAATATATATCTAGGACTACGTTCTGTAGTGTGCTCTTCCTTTAGTAATTTGCTTCTGAAATACCATATTCTGTGAATAACAGGGAAACCTCCTACAGATCACATCCAGTCGCTTTAAAAATAGAACTGATACATTGAACCTTAAGACAAGAAGTTGCCTTCTATTTCTAGCAGGTTCAACGACCGTGCAGAGGGTCCCCTCCTCTGAAATTTCTCTGGGTAGGGTAGAAGTAAGAATGTTTCTCTAATCAAAGAAGGAACCTCTAAGTTGTCGTTCGGCTCACTAGAAATAACAGGGAAACCTCCCTCCTACAGATCACATCCAATCGCTTTAAAAATAGAACTGATACATTGAACCTTAAGACAAGAAGTTGCCTTCTATTTCTAGCAGGTTGAACAACCGTGCAGAGTTCTTACTTCTCTGGGTAGGATAGAAGTAAGAATGTTTCTCTAATCAAAGAAGGAACTTCTAAGTTGTCGTTCGATTCACTAGAAATAACAGAGAAGCCTCCCTCCTATAGATCACATCCAATCGTTTTAAAAATAGAACTGATACATTGAACCTTAAACAATAACAGTATGGTCATTATTTTGAACGTCGTCGTCATAAGTTTGCCACTAAATTCTTTATAATTCTTACTTTTGATCAGTTTTGATTTTTTTCGTTATTGCTCTAATGAAAGAATTTTAATATCTAGTGTCTTTTGTAATTATCTTGAGAATCCAACTCATCTAGGTGCAAGAAATATATGGCACCCAGTGAAAATGTATACTCTCTTTTACTTGTTTCAGCCATTTAGTCGAGCAAATCGACCCCGGGACTTATTCTTTGTAAGCCCAGTACTTATTCTATCGGTCTCTTTTGCCGAACCGCTAAGTGACGGGGACGTAAACACACCAGCATCGGTTGTCAAGCAATGCTAGGGGGACAAACACACACACATACACATATATACATATATACGACAGGCTTCTTTCAGTTTCCGTCTACCAAATCCACTCACAAGGCATTGGTCGGCCCGGGGCTATAGCAGAAGACACTTGCCCAAGATGCCACGCAGTGGGACTGAACCCGGAACCATGTGGTTGGTCAGCAAGCTACTTACCACACAGCCACTCATACGATTATATCAAATTTTATTTAACATATTTATCAAACTCTGTAAATATACTATTTTAAGAATTTCGGACTTTGGGTATTTCAAGTGGGTTCAGCTGGTACCAAAAGCTGGTATATCACATTTTGATTACTAAGTACCAGATAGTTTTTTCAAAATGAACCCATCCCATAATTCCTGTCATTATTGATGATGAAGTCTTCTACTAACCATTTCATGACAGTGTTCCAATTTTAGAATACGTGCTGCTACCAAAGCTGACCTCTTTTTTTTTGAATAACCTTCCTCAATCCTCAGAAGAGGAGAGGTTGGTAAAAGAAGCCAAACTCGCTATCTTCAGCTAGATTTCTGTACCTTTCCCTACCTAAGGTCATACTTGTTGGATAATGACTGAAATAGTATGATCACAAATACAAGCAGCTGAAGTGGGGTGCCTCCAAAAGGATCTCTGGAGTAACACTGTTCAAGAGGGTGCATAGTTCAGAGATCAGGGGGTCTCTCCAGTTTGAGCTGCTACTTCTCTGCATTAGAAATCACAGCTCTTGTACTATGGACAGGTGATTAGAATTGCATTGGCATTAGGAAGGGCATCCAGCTGTAGAAATTCTGCCAGATCAGATTGGAACCTGGTGCAGCCATCTGGTTTGCCAGTCCTCAGTCAAATCGTCCAACCTATGCTAGCATGGAAAGCGGACATTAAACAATGATGATGATGTTGATGATCAACTGCAAGACGGATTCTGTAAGCCGAGTCAACCAACAGGAGACCTTAGGGTAGACTAAGAATGAGACGGTTAGATAAAAGAATATAGCTTTCAAAGATATTCTCTCCAAAGACTACACCTTCAGTACCACATGTGTGAACATTTACATTTCAACAATCAAACGTTGCAGGAAAAAATGTAATTTTGAAAGAAATTACATAGTGGCTGTGTGTCAAGTAGCTTGTTTACCAACCACATGGTTCCAGGTTCATTCCCACTGCATGACACCTTGGGCAAGTGTCTTCTAATATAGCCTTGGGCCGACCAAAGCCTTGTGAGAGGATTTGGTAGACGGAAACTGAAGGAAGCCCGTCGTATATATGTATGTGCGTGTATATGTTTGTGTGTCTGTGTTTGTCCCCCCAACATTGCTTGACAACCGATGGTGGTGCGTTTACGTCGCCGTAACTTAGCGTTTCAGCAAAAGAGACTGATAGAATAAGTACTAGGCTTACAAAGAATAAGTCCTGGGGTCGATTTGCTCGTGTACCTCTTTCTCCCAGTCACTTCAACATGTGGAACCATTAGTCCTGACATTTTTTCTCTCTCTTGTATTTTTCCCTCTCATCCCTTTTTGTTAAAGTGTGTAAACTCAAAACGTCCAAGACTATTTTCATTCTTCTCGAGCATCAAACTGATACACCTTGTTGTTCCCTCACATGTCTGTCTTTTGTTTTCTGTACATTTGAAGCATATATATATATATATGTATATATATAAATGCACAAACGGAAAACAGACACAGAAGGTCACCAAATCCCCATCAGTTATCAGCCAGAGGGTCAAATGCAATTTCACACCTTTAACAATATTATTGATCACCTCTGGTACCACTCCAAGAAGCCACCAGGAAATGGTGAGCCAACAATGTTTGTGTATATGTATATGTATATTTATTTATATATATATATATATATATAATCATTGTTTAACATCTGCTTTCCATGCTAGCATGAGTTGGACAATTTGACTGAGGACTGGCAAACCAGATGGTTGCACAAGGCTCCAATCTGATCTGGCAGAGTTTCTACAGCTGGATGCCCTTCCTAACACCAACCACTCCGAGAGTGTAGTAGGTGCTTTTATGTGCCTCTGGCACGAGGGCAAGTCGAGCGGTACTGGCAACGGCCATGCTCAAATGGTGCTTTTTACGTGCCACCTGCACAGGAGCCAGTCCAGCAGCACTGGCAACGAATTCACTTGGATGTTTTTTTCATGTGCCAGTAAGGCGACACTGGTAACGATCATGCTCGAACGGTGCTTTTTACGTGCCACTGGCACAGAAGCCAGTTAGCCGCTCTGGCAACGATCACGCTCAGATGGTGCTTTTAGCGCTCCATTAGCACAGATGCCAGTCATCGAATTTGATTTCGATTTCACTTGCCTCAACAGATCTTCGCAAGCAGAGTTTAGTGTCCAAGAGATAAGCACCATCCGTTCGTGGCCGTTTGCCAGCTCTGTCTGGCACCTGTGCGGGTGGCACGTAAAAAGCACCCACTACACTCTCGGAGTGGTTATTGTTAGGAAGGGCATCCAGCCGTAGAAACACTGCCAGATTTGACTGGGCCTGATGAAGCCTTCTGGCTTCACAGACCCCAGTAGAACCGTCCAACCCATGCTAGCATGGAAAACGGACGCTAAACGATGATGATGATGATGATGATATATATCCACCAAATCCACCCACATGTCTCTGATCAGCTGAGATTTCTAGTAGAAGATACATACCCAAGATGCCATGCAGTGGGACCAAACCAGAGCAATCACACAGCCACAACTGCTTCTTATCCACCCTACTTTAATATATGCATATTTTTCATTCTATTCCTCTAATCTCCCACCTGCTACTCTATATCTTCTCAGATAATGTCATCTACTTCTTTCTTCACCACTATTTCTCTATGGCTTGTTGCTATTGCAATTTGCCTTGTCATATCTTATCTCAAAGACCTATCAATGAATGTATATCATATTCCAGGGCCATCATAGCATATAGATATAACAAAAACACTATTTAAATACTTAAGAAGTTATATTTAAGAAGAGATGTACAGACTATTCTCAAGTTATTCTATTTATTGCATTGTGTCAAATCATATAAGCAGTTGATGCTGTCTGTCTGGTATAGGCAAAAACATCTGTCAGTGGGTGTCATCTCTATTACTTATCAATATCTTTACATATTTCGGTGTCAGCCTCTCAATCAATCTCTAAATATTGTTTTAGCTTAACTGTGTTTATTTAAATATATTGTCTTAATCAGTATCCATAAAAGTTTTCTCTATTTCTCTTTTTATGTGTATGCCTTATATACAAGTGTGTGGTATGTGTGTGTTTGTATGACTGTGTGTATGTATATATGTGTATCATCATTTTGATTACTAAGTACCAAATATATATATATACATATATACACACACACACACATATATATATATACATATACATACACAAATATATATTTGGCAAAACACACAGATTGAATAAGTACTTGGCTTAAAAAGAATAAATCCTAGTAGCACTTTCTTCAACAAAAAGCGGTGCTCCAGCATGGCCACAGGCGCATGACCAAAACAAGTATAAGAGTTAAAACCTATGCCATTTTAATCCTGAGCAATGTCGGGTATCTTTGCTAGTATATATATATAGATATATATAGGACTCGGTCTTTCATCATAGCCTCTGTGAGGCTCAAAGTACAAAGGTTCCTATGACGAAAGGACTTTCATATTTTGAGCCTCACAGAGGCTATGACGAAAGACCGAGTCCTCTGGAGATATGCTGTGACTTCGAAGACCCGACAAATGAAGTGAGTTCATGCTCGTAGGACAGCCTGCTGTGCTAACCTTGGATCGTAGAGTGACCCGCTGTTCTTGAGGAGACCTGTTGAGTCAAGTTCGTCAACATCAAAAAATTCGAATGGTAATTGTAGTTAAGACACCTGTGCTGGTGACACATAAAAGCACCGTTCGAGCGTGGCAGTTACTAGCGTCGCCTGACTGGCGTCCGTGTCAGTGACACGTAAAAGCACCAACTGATCGTGGCTGTTTGCCAGCCTGCTCTGGCTCCTGTGCTGGTGGCACATAAAAAACACCCACTACACTCACGGAGTGGTTGGTGTTAGGAAGGGCAACCAGCTGTAGAAACACTGCCAAATCAGACTGGAGCCTGGTGCAGCCTCCATGGCTTACCAGACCCCGGTCGAACCGTCCAACCCATGCTAGCATGGAAAATGGACGTTAAATGATGATGATAATATATATATGGCTATGTATGTGTGTATGAATGAATGCGTGGGTATGTGTTACTGTTTCCTTGCTTTGACATTACATGATGTAAGCAAGTGCAAGTGTCATGCAGCTGACATTCTTAATTTCCAATCTTCTGAGGGAGAAATATTACTTCACCTGGAAACAAGTGAGGGTTAGTGACAGGAAGGGCATGCAGCCATAGAAAAAACCCACCACGACAAATTCTGTCCAACCTGTGTGAGCATGGGAAAGTAAATGTTAAAATGATGCTGATGATGTTGATGATGCATAACCACGATATTATTAAAACAGGATTCAGAGATATTGTGGACATTGCTCCACAATCCGAGCATCCAGATAGTAAAATTTTTGTATTTTTTTGTCTGAGTAAGATAACGGAACTTGCTAAAAATCATGAGACTAATCAAGAAACCATTGTAATTGGTTATTTTTTTGTGTTTTTTTTTCCACTTACTCTTTTACTTGTTTCAGTTATTTGACCGAGGCCATGCTGGAGCACCGCCTTTAGTCGACCCCAGGATTTATTCTTTCTAAGCCTAGTACTTATTTTATCGGTCTCTTTTGCCGAACCACTAAGTTACGGCGACGTAAACACACCAGCATCGGTTGTCATGTGATGTTGGGGGACAAACACAGACACACACATACATATATATATACGACGGGCTTCTTTCAGTTTCCATCTACCAAATCCACTCACAAGACTTTGGTCGACCCGAGGCTATAGTAGAAGACACATGCCCAAGGTGCCACGTAGTGGGACTGAACCCGGAGCCATGTGGTTAGTAAACAAGTTACTTACCACACAGCCACTCCTACTTAAATACTACTTGACATTAATTTATTTGATATGCAACATTTTATAATTTTGAATTGTTAGATTATGTAAATGTAACTTTACTGTCCAAGATTTACACTACATGACCAGTAGAACATATTTTTTGATCCAACAAGAGGGCTTCTGTATCAGACATGGGCAAGCTTTGTCGGGAAGTGAGTTGCATGAGGCATGGATCATCATTAGATGGCTTACTCTACTAATAAATCCGAGGTAATTTTTCATTAAGTGTGCCATTCAGAAAACCTCATGGGCCAGTTTGCCTATGACTGGTCAGTGTGGTACTTGGCCTGCTAGAGTTAACAGCAAAATATTTCTTCATTAAAAATAAGGAACACCACATTTTAAAATTCAGTCCTAGATACACTATACCTGAACACTAACATGGGAGGGTCAGAAGTGGAATGGCTTAGATCATAGATTTGCCCTAAAGGAATGATGAAACTTGACTGGAGAGGTGTTGTATGGGTATGAGGCAGACACCTATTTGCCTGTATGGCAAGTCAGCCCTGTATGACTCCATAATTTGAATGGTGGTAATGATCTTGAAATGGACTTAGGATTGAATAAGTCAGCTGAACCACTAGGGAGGGTCTTAGTAAAGCCATTGAGAAGAAGGTTCCAAAATGGTGTGCACTATCTCTTGATGAGCTTTGAAACCTACTAGCATCTGGTATGCAAAGTTTTCATTTGATTGCACTTGCTTAAGCAAGCTGTTTCTTAGTCTGTTGTATTTGCTATCAAAACTTCACACCTATCTCTTATCTATTACCTGACTTGTTTCCAGGTGAAGTAATATTTCTCCCACAGAAGATTGGAAATTAAGAACGTCAGGTGCATGACACTTGCACTTGCTTACATCATGTAATGTCAAAGCAAGGAAACAGTAACATATACCCACGTATTCATTCATGCATACATGTAGTTTGTAAGCAAGCTACTTACCACACAGCCACTCCAATGCCTATTGGTGTCATTTGCTAAATTGCTAAGTTATGGGTGAAATAAACAAATCAACATTGGTTGTCAAGTGGTGATGGGGGGGGGTTCAAACACAACACAAAGATACACACATGATGGGTTTCCACACAATTTCTGTCTACCAAATTCACTTATAAAGCAGTAGTTGGCTTGGGGCTATAGTAGAAAACACTTGTCCGTGGTGGTGTGCAGTGGTACTGAACCTAAAACCACATGGCAGCAAAGTATGTGCATGTGTTTGTCTTCCCCACCACTTGACAGCTTGTGTTGGTTTGATTATGTCTCTATATCTTAGATGATCACCTAAGAGACTAATAAGATAAGAAGCAGACTTGGAAAAAAAAAAAAGTACTGAAGCCAATTAGTTTCACTAAAGCCTTGAAGTGGTGCCCCAGCATGGCTGCAGACGGATGACTGGAACAATGAAAGATAAAAAATACATTCTACGTATTATTGTCTTGCCCCAAACCACCCTTGATTCAGCATTTCTAAGATCAAAGGTATTGCATCTGTGAATATCTCATCATTTTTGGTACATAGTATATTTGGGACTATATCCAATGTGTTCTTTCTTTAAAGATGGCAGTGTATAGGGGCTCTCTCATGCTGCATTAGTGAGTGAGTTTCAATCTGTATATAATAATGAGTGGTTAAAATATTCACATATTACCTCTTAGATAAAATTCACTAAGAACTTTAGACATGTTCCATCATCATTTAATGTCTGGAAAAAACCCAAGCAGGAGGTCTTACAAGCAAATAAATGCAAGTCTAAGCTCATTGCAAATGTTTTTGTATTACCCTCTCATCAAAATTAGATAGCTGTTGATGACTATGACCCTAATCCTCTTTTCAACTACAAACATTTCCACTATTATATGTATTAACCCCTTACCCGGCAGAAACGAATATATGCGTTTTGACCGAAATCGTTTTTTTCTATCTCTGGCGAGTTAACTCGTCAAAAGATAGACTCGCCAAAATCGACAGCAAACGAGTTCCTTTGTCTATTATAAACTCTTTTTTGACATATACGAGTAGATTCGCTCACTTTATACGTCTGGCAGTGAGGATTTCTGCCACCTTTCGCTTGAGTAAGGCATTGAAGACCGAGTATGATTTAGTCACCTGGAGACAGTCGAAGGGTTGGAAGGCACATTTTATGAATAATAAATAAGGTTTGACATATACCTCGAAATCACCATTCAAAACATAGTAAAATAAAACAATTAAAAAATATGTCTGAAAAAATACATTTATTTTCAAAATAATTGTTGGGTAAGGGGTTAAAGAGAAAAGCCTCTATGTAGTTGAGTGATATGCTAGAAACAGTAACCAAATTCTTTCAAATACCATGGGCTGGATGGTTTAACAGGATCTGATAAGCAGACAGCTAACACCAGGCTCCAATCGTCCATTTTTAAAACAGGCAAACAGAGCCTGGAGTAGCTCTCTGACTTACCAGCTCCAGTTGAACTGTCCAACACATGCCAGCATGGAAAGTGGACATTAAATGATAGTGGTGGTGATAGTGATGATTCTTTTGACCTGATTTAATTCAGTTTACTTTTGATGTCCTTTTATATCTTAACCCTTTAGCATTTAAATCGGCCATATCCGGCCAAAAGTATTCTGCCTGTTTTATGTTCAAATTGGCCAGATCTAGTCTCTCACACCAACCCTACAATATCGTTTTAAAAATTAACAGCTACCTCGTCAAAATCTCATAGCTACAAGATAATGCCTGATTAGTTCAAAACAATGTGGATGAAAAAACATCAATTTTGGCAGAATAATGTGAACACTAAAGGGTTAATGAATTTCTTTCTACTGCCAAGAAAGATGATGAGTTGTCAGCATCTGTACTTAAGTTTAAAATTTACATCTAGACTTATTTAGATTACTTTTCATTTTACTTTTCTAAATGTAAATTTAACCAATGAAATACTTCGTATACTGAACATTTGCTTATAATTTTCATGAAAAGAACAATAAAAGTATATTGTTATATTTAGTCATACATTTGCAAATTAACCACATGTACAATATATCTGGTCTTCAGTTCAGCTTCATTATTATTTTTATTTTAGTGTCCTTTGTCAGACCTCTTTCGTAATCGCACATCCTCCTCAGTACGACCTCCTCAGTGAGGTCATGCTTTTATGTTTAGTCCATTCTGTCTTTCTGAAGAGGTCTCCGGATGTGTGATGAAAGATTTCAGACAAAGGACACTAAAATGATAATGAAACTAAAGTGAAGACCAAGTATATAGTGTGAGTGGTTAATTGGCAAAAATATGACCATCCCCAAACATAACAATATCTGCTTCAACGCAATTTCACATCAGGAATCTTGCACAACAAATACATAAACAGAATAATAAACAATTTGATGTAAGGCTGTGTGGTAAGTAGCTTGCTTACCAACCACATTGTTCTGGGTTCAGTCCCACTGCATGGCACCTAGGGCATGTGTCTTCTACTAAAGTCTCGGGCCGACCAAAGCCTTGTGAGTGGATTTGGTAGACGGAAACTGAAAGAAGACCATCGTATATATGTATATCTATATGTGTGTATTTGTGTGTCTGTGTTTGTCCCCCCAACATCCCTTGACAACCAATGCTGGTGTGTTTACGTCCCCGTAACTTAGCGGTTCAGCAAATGAGACCGATAGAATAAGTACTAGGCTTACAAAGAATAAGTCCTGGGATCGATTTGCTCGACTACAGGCGGTGCTCCAGCATGGCCACAGTCAAATGACTGAAAAAGAGTGACAGCTAAGTTCACTTATCATGGCTTTTTGATTGAAACAGTTGAGAATTCTTATTCACAATGTCTTCTTGACAGTCCTTAGAATTGATTTTTTTATTAACCATAAAACAAATGAAACCAAAGATACAGTTTTTAACAAGGCTTTTATTTTTCTGTTTAATTAACTGCATTAAGATGTCTGATTTGATATTTGCCTCTAACACCTTACAGTGGCCTATAATTTAATTCTTGTTTAGCTCCAGTATAGTCCTTATTTGTGGAGGCGCGTGGCTTAGTGGTTAGGGTGTCAGCATCATGATCGTAAGATTGTGGTTTCGATTCCTAGACCAGGCGACGTGTTGTGTTCTTGAGCAATACACTTCATTTCACGTTGCTCCAGTCCACTCAGCTGGCAAAAATGAGTAACGCTGCGATGAACTGGTGTCCCATCAAGCTGGGGAACACATATGCCATAGAAACTAGGAAACCAGGCCCACGAACCTGGCTAGGCTTTAAAAAGGGCGCATTTATTTTTATTATGGTCTTTATTTAGTATATCTGTAATCGGATGTGCTCCATCCAAAACCAACCCATCTTTATAAACCTTCCTTTGTTTAATTTTTTTAAAGATGGTAGCATGGGATTTCAAAGAATTTGGTTACTGTTTCTAGCATATCATTCAACTACATAGAGGCTTTTCTCTTTAATTCATATAATAGTGGAAATGTTTGTAGTTGAAAAGAGGATTACAGTCATAGTCATCAACAACCATCTAATTTTGATGAGTGGATAGCACAAAAACATTTGCAATGAGCTTAGACTTGCATTCATTTGCTTATAAGACCTCCTGCTTGGGTTTTTTCTTGCTCTACACACATACATATCCATCCTTCTGGCTAATTTTACATTTACATGTGGTTTACATTTACACATGGATAATTTGCAAAAAGTATGACTAAATATAATAACATACTTTTATTATTCCTTTTAGTATACAAAGTATTTCATTGGTTAAATTTACATTTAAAAAAGCAAAATGAAAAGTAATCTAATTTGATTAAAAGTAATCTAAATATGTCTAGATGTAATTTCAAACTTAAGTACAGATGCTGACAACTCATCATCTTTCTTGGCAGTAGAAAGAAATACTTTCTCTACATATACAGGATAGAAAGATACTTGGACAAAAAAAACATTTTGTTGTTGTACCCATACAAAACAAAAAAACTTGTAAATTTGTCTATAATTGCTAATTACTTCCAATCAGTTAAGATCAAAAGCCATGAGAGCCACTGCTTGGTACTGCATCGGGACATTTATTATTATTATGAAGGTAGTGAGCTGGTAGAATCATAAGTACACTGGGCAAAATGCTTAGTGGCATTTTGTCCGTCCTTACATTCTGAGTTCAAATTCTGCCAGGGTTGACGTTGCCTTTCATCCTCTTGGGGGGTCAATGAAATAAGTACCAGTTATAATTAACTAGTTCCTCCCCCAAAATTTCAGGCCTTGTACCTTTAGTAGAAATATTAATATTACTTCCAATTTAGCGAAGCCAGAGGTATTGTTTTCAGTCGTGTTTGTTTGACAAGCTATCTCAAAAACTGCTGGAGGGATTTGGATGAAACTTTCAGGAACATTTGGCCTCATAACTGACACAAGCTAATTAGATTTTGGGATCGATCTGGTACTGGACAAAGATTCTGGATTAATTATATTTACTTTACTTTTACATGATTATGATCTTATGTTAACTTTCAAGTCTTTCTAAATTATCCCCCTTTAGGCTGTAACTATTTTGAATGGTGAATTTGTTAACTTTGGTTTGTATTAGATAAGGATAAACTATTTATTACTGTTACTAAACATTCTAAAACCACTTACACATTTCATGGCAACCATTGGGATTGATCAGGTACTGAACAAAGACCTGGATTATTTTTCGAGTTTTTTTTACTTAATTTTGAGAGTGGTCAGGTTCATTTTTAGTATTCTCATTTGAGAGAGCAATCGAGTTTATTTCAGATATTCTCATTTTAAAAATCATCTCTGGCTAATCGTTGAGAAGATGTTGGTGTTACCTTGACAGAGGTTTGTGCTCTCTGAGTGCTCTTGTTATCATTATTATTATTATTATTACGACATTTATCATAAAAATCTTTTATCATACAAAAACAATCTTGGTGGTAAAATAGACCCTGGCTACCATATTCCACACTGCATGGGTTAACCCTTTAGCATTTAAACTAGACATGTCCAGCCAAAATATTCTACATGCTGCATGTTCAAACTGGCCAAATTCAGTCTCTCATGCCTACCCTACAATGTCATTCTAAAAACAAACTACCACATCATCTGAATCTTGAACCAACAAGATAATTCCTGATTAATTCAAAACTAGTCCCAGGCAGCCTGTGGCCCAAGGGACTTTCTGAATGGCACACCTAACAAAAAAATTACCCTCAGTGTTTTTTTTTTTGTTTTTTTTTTTTATTTAGTAGTGCAATCCTGCCTAATGAACCATGTTTCATGCAGCTTGCTTCTCAAGAAAGGTTGCCCAATGCCTGGTTTAACCTTTCTGATACCATCCCAGCTGAAACCACCCCTGGCTCTGTTGTACAAATGTCTTGTTTCCGTAAGTTCTGAATTAAAATCTTCCACCAAACCTTAGTCACAATTTATGTTCCTAACACTAGCTTAATGTTTAGTAAAATAAACATTAAGCTATTTTACCAGTTTAGTAAAATAACACTAAGATTTTTTACTAAATTCTTTGTTATATTTAAAATTAATTGAAAGAAACACAGAGCTTCTCAACAGAAATATGGTAACAAAAGGGTTAAATAATGACTGTACAGAAGAAAGTGCATTTTGCTAGGAGAGCAAACTTAAGTACAGAATATGTCATGCATAAATCTGTATGCTGCTCTTTGTATCTGATTAATTTTTACTGTACCATAGATATTGAATAAAGCTATCTGATATTGCTCAATACAGAGATTCCTTGGCTGTTTTTTGTTCATTTTACTCAGTAACATTTAGACCAGTGGTTCTTAAGCTTTTTCATCGTCTTACCCTCTGAGACTCTCCAGGGTATTACCGTGACCACTGTAATAGATTTTGTAATGGTCTTGGAATGCAAACTGCCATGGGAGTCTCAGAGCAGGTCATGACACCACTAGCAAACTGCCATGCAATACCTCAAATACATGAAATGAGTTACTTTCTCCCAAACCCTCTATACCCCACCCCAGCCCCAAAAAATGACCCACCCCACCCCAGGGGTCACAACCCCCAGGTTAAGAAATGCTGATTTAGACTTCGTGGGGACTGTGTACGCTCAGTTTATCTCGAGAGTGCTTTCTAAAGTTTCATGTAATCAACTTAATTAACTGCCGAACGAAAGATAACGGCTGTTGGTACAGCTACACTGACACCACTAACAGATTTGTGTAATCTGGTAGTAGTTTTAAACTATTGCAATGATCGTACGCATACACACACACACATACACATACACTGACAAACTCTCCCTCACATGATCGTGCTTTTTAAGTCAGGTGACTTGTGCACATAACAATAGCACACCCTATCATTGTATTGAATATCTTTTCACAGTTAATGGCTGTATTGAGCAGACACAAAGTAAAAGTGAGCCATGGACTATGAAGATCTCTCTCTTGATGGGTATAACCTTAAGTATTCAACTTCCATCCCTACCCGCTGAAATACTTTCTTTTAGGTTCATCTTCTGAAACAAAATTATTGGTTGTTTTTGTTGATTATTTTCTCAGGTTTTTGTAAACTTTTAAAATGTTCTTTTAATTCCACAGAATTTACAAGGCTTGTCATTCTGGCCATGTTAATGCATTTATGTATGATATATAAATTGAAGTATAGTCAGTCAGGCGTAGGAGTGGCTGTGTGGTAAGTAACTTGCTTACCAACCACATGATTCCGGGTTCAGTCCCACTGTGTGACACCTTGGGCAAGTCTTCTACTATAGCCTCGGGCTAACGAAAGCTTTGTGAGTGGATTTGGGAGACAGAAACTGAAAGAAGCCCATCGTATATATATATGTACCTGTGTGTATATGTTTGTGTATCTGTGTTTGTCCCCCCAACATCACTTGACAACCGATGCTGGTGTGTTTACGTCCCTGTAACTTAGTGGTTCGGCAAAAGAGACCGATAGAATAAATACTAGGCTTACAAAGAATAAGTTCTGGGGGTCGATTTGCTTGACTAAAGGTGGTGCTCCAGCACGACCTCAGTCAAATTACTGAAAACAAGTAAAAGAGAGTAAAAGAGTAAACTATAATATATCAACTGGACTAAACAATTTATTGCATCTATTTCAAGGCCTTGTGTTTCTAAATTAAAATGTTTATTAGTGTTAATTTTTTTTTTTGTCTTCATCTTTTCCATCACCAAAATGAATTAAGTATCAGTAATATATTTGAGTTTATTCAATTAATTATACCTCCACATCATCTACTACACGTGACCTTTCACATAATAATTTAAGGAAGGCCAACATTCTTAATGTAATAATATTTAGTTCTAATAAAGAAAATATGATAAAGAAGAATCTGAAGACAATACATTCAGATTGTTATGAAGTATGACATTGGTTCCCAACCTTTCTGCAATATATCTGGAACAACAGGTTTGTAGGCTGCACTTAGCCATTTGGCCAACTACTGACAGAGATATGCTATGACTGGTCAGAACTGACCTGATGCTATGCAACAACATTTCCGCTACAAAACAATAAACAACCCTCCTCTTCAGTCAAGTACATCAACATCAACATCTAAATAAAAATCAAATAGAAATTGTAGTTGAGACACCTGTGCCGGTGACACGTAAAAAGCACCGTCCAAACATGGCAGATGCCAGCGCTGCCTGATTGGCGTCCATGTCGGTGACATGTAAAAGCACCAACCAATTGTGGCCATTTGCCAGCCTCCTCTGGCCCCTGTGCCGGTGGCATGTCAAAAAACACCCACTACACTCACGGAGTGGTTGGCGTTAGGAAGGGCATCAAGGTGTAGAAACACTGCCAGATCAGACTGGAACCTGGTACAGCCTCCTGGCTTCCCAGACCTCGGTCAAACCGTCCAACCCATGCTAGCATGGAAAACGGACGTTAAATGATGAATATAGAAACACTGCCAGATTTGACTGGGCCTGATGAAGCCTTCTGGCTTCACAGACCCCAGTAGAACCGTCCAACCCATGCTAGCATGGAAAACGGACGCTAAACGATGATGATGATGATGATGATATATATATATATATATATATAGATAAGAGATAATGGTGTCATTGAGGCCCAAAGTGTTAGGTAATGCTGAATAAGTGCTATAGACAGACCATAGTTAAGTGACCTATTTTTAGGTCACTTTAAATAAAAGCCTTTGACTCTGCAACACTGTATATAAATTCTCTACTGAGAATGACCAGGTTTAAAAATCTGCTGGATCTCACTGATAAGGGAATCTTACATTGCTTATAAACTCTATATTTGGAAGGACTCATTCTAAACTCTGTTGGACTTTTGGACTTTACTCACAGGATATTGGAATATTGAATATATACCATTATGTCTACAAAACGGATCTACAACTTCAATACCCATACATATCTTGCATCTATTTTCTTTCCTCCACCTCACTCTCTATTTTGTATCATATCTAAACTAACTACGACTTAACTATCCTCTCACACCGTCTTTGATGAAGGGATATTATTAATAAATATCCTAGAAACAGCTGTAAGACCTTCTATCTATAAATGCTCTAATATCTACACAGCCTTGGTTTTTTATCTTATTACGCAAAAAATTCTTATATATATATAAGTCGCCATGATAGATCGTTAGCCACTACACACATTTTTTTCTCTCTTTGTTTTTTATGTGTCCCTTTCTGTAGAAGAGCATAGGCTCAAAACGTAAAAGACTTTTTTCTATTCCTAAGCGTTATACTAATACATCTGTTTGTTTTGTACACCACTTGTCTTCGTCGTTTGCTTTTTTCGTAAACTCTCCCTATATATATATGTATATGTGTGTGTGTGTGTGTGTGAGTGTGTCAGTATGTATACATACATACGTATACACACACACACACTCCTAAATACATAAACCACACATCTCAGTATTAATTCTTAGCAGCAGTCTATTGTAATCCATGCAGCTCTTTTGCAATTACATGTTCAATAGGTAGAAAGAACATTTATTTATTAACAGCATAACAGAGACAGCCTGACTTCACAAAATCATCCTAAAATCTTTCTCATCTCAACTAATGAAACAAAAACAAAAAGAATATCTTTAAGCCTATATTTTGAGCTGACCAGTTGTCTATATATGTTTATCTTTGCTACAATCACTATGAAATCTGTTGGACTTTTAAACACAAAGATTAGATAACAAATAAACCAAAGCATTCTCAGACTGTTGCATTGTGCTATACAATATCATGATAATACACTACCAAGCTATAATAATACTATTATTATTGCTGCCGCTGCTATATCTTCACATTTCATTGTTAAATGTTTATTGAATAACCCATCATGGGTTACTGAGTCTGGTTAATTAGCTGCATGGTTCTGTGAAGACAGCCAGGCATAGCTGTGTGGTAAGAAGCTTGCTTCCCACCACATGGTTCTGGGTTCAATCCCTCGATGTGACATTGTGGGCAAGTATCTTCTATAGCCTCAGGCCAACCAAAGCTTTGTGAGTGAATTTGGTAGACAGAAACTAAAAGAAGCCTGTCATGTGTGTGTTTGTGTGTGTGTGTGTGTGTTTGTCCCCCTCCACTGCTTGACAACCTGTGTTGGTTTGTGTATGCCCCCTTAACTTTGTCATTTGGCAAAAAAACAAAAATTGATAGAATAAACACCAAGCTAAAGAAAAATAAGTCCTGGGATTGATCTTTTCGACTAAAAGTTCTTCAAGGCTGTACTTCAGCATGGCCACGCTCCATTGACTGAAACGGATAAGGGATAAAGTATATGACCATGTATGAGACATATTTGAACTAGTACTTGGTCACTTCATTCTTGAATTCTTGACTAATCAGCTAGTGCAAGTAACTCACTGCTACTATATATATATATATATATATACAAGCAAAACGCCCCTGCCCCATCCAATGGATGGTGCTGAGTTGTCAAACATTTAAACCAAATTTTCTCAAAACAACTTGTCCAACCATCCCATTTTGTGGCATTATTTCAAGCCAGCCAGCTTCTTTTGCGCAAACTGCACATGCATTTTCCTCATGTACGCGTAGTATCAATCGCAACAGCTGATGTACTTGCGCGTACAAATGCATGTTCCCATGGCTTTATCTGTCGCATTCTCACCTGGAATCGATTTTTGTAATTTTTTCAAGACTTATACACACCCTGATACCATCAATATCTACATATCAAATTTGAGCGCAATCGGATGGCGGATGCCTGAGATCCTAGAAGACACACACACACAGACAGACAGAACAGATTTTATATAATAGATATGGCTTATGTTCTCATTAGCTATATATTGCAGTACACAATATCAACATTCATCATAAGGATAAAAATATTGTACCCAATCTTTTCCTTTGAGCTGTCTTTCTTTCCAGCTCAGAACTACATGATTATGATGAATATACGCTTTCTCTTGTTACTTGAAGCTCATCTGACAGCTTAATGCATCCTCCATATAGAAGCTTCACATTCAGTCTTTCCTTTCTGTATTACTGCTAACAGAATGATGGGTGGTAACATCAGCAGGTTAAATTCTTTGCAATATTAGTGAAGTCTAATGCAGCAAGCTGACAGAATTGTTAGCACGCTGGGCAAATTGCCTTGCAGCATTTCATCATCATCATCAACATCATCATTTTTAACATCCATTTTCCGTGCAAGCACGGGTTGGACGGTTCTACTGGGGTCTGGGAAGCCAGGAGGCTGCACCAGGCTCCAGTCTGATCTGCCAGTGTTTCTACAGCTGGATACCCTTCCTAACGCTAACCACTCCATGAGTGTAGTGGGTGCTTTTTACATGCCACCGGCACAGAAGCCAGTCAAGGCGACACTGGCATCAGTCACATTTGGATGGTGCTTTTTACGTGCCACTGGCACAGGTATCACAACTACAATCCATCTTCAAATTCTGTTGAGGTCGACTTTACCTTTTTATCCTTTTGTGGTCAATAAATTAAGTACTAGTTCAGCAGTGGGATTGATGTAATCAACTTATCCTCTCCTTGAAATTACTGGCCTTGTGCTAAAATTTGAAGTCAATATTTAGTGAAGTCCTTATGTATTCTGATTCCAAACCCTACTGAAATGAAATTTATTTATCCATTTACTAGCAGTATCACCCAGCGTTGCTCGGGTTTGTTTCGACCCTTTAGAAATGGAATTTTTGAAAAGTAAAAATTTTGCATTATGTAGCTTGTTATTCTCTTTAAGTGAACATTTTTCTGGTTGAAATACACCGAAAAATGGCGACACAGCAGTAAAAAAATCATAAAAAATAGGGATTTTCATAGAAAAAAAACCCTTTTTGATGTAAATAATTTTTGGTGTTAACATGGTCCAATTTGAATTTTATCTTCTATGGAATGAAGAGCAAGCGTTCTTCTATCATAATCTCAATTTTGGTCAACTTGCACCACAGGATCTCAGAGGAGATAGTGTTAGTTGAAGGCTACCAAACCTGCCACACACAGACAACTTCAGCTTTATATAGAGAGAGATTTATTACATTTTCCATTATACACAAGATAACTGGGTTTGACTAATTACTCTATATTAACAGTACCAGTTTTTTTTTTTGGGGGGGGGGGTTAAACTTTTACAAGCTGGTACAGATCAGACACTTTTCCTCAGGCAATGTTTTATGCCCTTCTTGTCACCAACCCTTTTAACCCTTTCGTTACCAACCCGGCCAAAACCGGCTCTGACACTGTAGTACAAATGTCTTGTTTTCATAAGTTTTTCATTAAAATCTTCCACCAAACCTTAGTCACAATTTATGTTCCTAACACTAGCTTAATGATAATTAAATTATTTTACTAAATTCTTTGTTATATTTAAAATAATTGAAAGAAACAGAGCATCTCAAAATAAATACAGTAATGAAAGGGTTAATCACCTCTTACGACACAGCAACACAGTGTACTTATTCTAAAATTGGGCCTTCTGTCTAAACTCGAATATATTGCTCATGGATGGATAGAATTGTTAGAGCATAGGAAAAAATGCCTTGTGCTATTTCTTCTGGCTGTTTACATTTTGAGTTCAAATTCCGCTGAGGTCAACTTTCCCTTTCATTTCTCCAAGGTCAGAAAAAATTGTACCAGTCAAGTACTGGGATCAGTGTTATCAACTAACCCTCTTCCTTCAAAATTGCTGGCTTTGTGTCTGAATCAGAAATCATTAAAGGCATGGATTAACAGAATCATTAGAGCAGTGAACAAAATGCCTTTCAGTATTTCTTGATCATTACATTCCTAAGTTCAATCCCCACCGGGGTTGATTTTTTCTTTTTTCTTTTTTAACCATTTATCCTTTCAGGGTCAATAAAATAAATTAGCAGTCAATAACAGTTTATTCCCCTTTCCTGGCAAATAAACTATGTTTATTTCATTCAAAACTTCCCAATTGGCAATCTTGGGCAAGTGTCTTCTACTATAGCCTCAGGCCAACCAAAGCCTTGTGAGTGGATTTGGTAGACAGAAACTGAAAGCCTGTCATATATATATATATATATATATATATATATATGTGTGTGTGTGTACGTGTGTATGTATATGTGTGTGTGTGTACGTGTGTGTGTATATGTTTGTGTGTCTGTGTTTGTCCCCCACCAACATTGCTTGACAACCGATGCTGGTGTGTTTACGTCTCCGTAACTGAGCAGTTCGGCAAAAGACCGATAGAATAAGTACTAGGCTTACAAAGAATAAGTCCTGGGGAGCGATTTGCTCGACTAAAGGCAGTGCTCCAGCATGGCCACAGTCAAATGACTGAAACAAGTAAAAGAGTAAAGAGTATGAAGAAATACTTTCAACTGAAAGATATCAATTGTCTTAACCAGCCCAAACTATAATACTGATAATATATATAACCAATTATATTTGTCTTCTATTGCTTAGAAATATATATATATATATATTAATAGTTATTGCCAAGCTAATATGGCAGTCCAGAAATATAGGACGAATGCTGCTGTTGTTTAGCTCCAAGAGGCCATCGCCTCTAGCTAGCTATATGACACATGAACCTATGTCCATTATAACCTTCGAACAGGGGAGGTCAGCTGCTTCCCTTTGCTGGTCAGGCATCTACAGACTAGTTTCAGGGTATTTGCCCTTTATCAATGCAGAGCAGCCAAACCCAGTAGGCGTCGCTACTGACCATCTGTTCAAAGGATTATTTACCTAAATTTAGTGGAATACATCCGCTGGTTTTCAAAAATAGAAATATTAATATATCTAAGTCTCTCTAAAGGAGACTATGTCAGCAGTACTAGATATTAATAGTTATCGCCAAGCTAATATGGTAGTCCAGAAATATAGGATGAATGCTGCCATTATAATGGATACTGTCAATACAGAGCTAAAACAGTTATTCACTGGTGCCAGATATCCTACCAATCCATGCTTGTATCAAAGAAATAATTGGTACATTTTATGTGGTATAATATAGAGTAAACAAGAATAAAATTAATGGATATTTCAGGGTATCACTACACATTTCAAATATGATTACAATTGTGTTACTTAATCAGTAACATACTTTATCTTTTACTTGTTTTAATCATTAGACTGTAATGCCTGCTGGGGCACCACCTTGAAGAATTGTTAGTTGAACGAATCAACCCCAATACTTATTTTTTAAGCCTGGTAGTTATTCTATCAGGCTCTTTTGTCAAACTGCTCAGTTATGAGGACATAAACACACCAAACCAGCTGTCAATTGGTGATGGGACACACAGATATATATATATGACAGGCTTCTTTCAGTTTCCATCTACCATAGTCACTCACAAGTCTTTGGTCAGCCTGAGGCTATAGTAGAAGATACTTGCCCAAGGTGTCACACTGCAGAAGTGGTCCCAGAACCATATGGTTGGGAAGCAAACTTCTTACTACATTATGTAAGTTCATATTATTATTATTATTCTATGTTTGACTTTTGGTTTACATTTGTAAAAGTTGGCTCCAAGTCTCTCCCAGAGACCTCAAGAGACAACAAGTTGGAAGTTCATGTTGGTATTACGCCTAGGGTGCCATATATTTGGTTTTGTACTTAGTGTTGTACTAGTGAATGTTTAAGAAACCATAAGAAAATTATGTTTGTTTTAAAACGAGATTACATAGAAAGTATTTTGCATAGGATATGAGCAGTTCCCATGAGCACTATCTTTTGAATTTCTGCCATTTTGGGGTTTCCTGGTAGCAACCAGCCCCTTTTGCTATCATTCCCAGGGCACCTATGACAACAAGTATTGTTTTAGTCTTCAGGTTCCACATTTTGCTGATTTCTATTTCCAGATCTTTATATTTGCTCAGTTTTTGGTAGGTCTTGACAGATATGTTTATATTGATTGGGACAGTCATATCAATGAGGAGGCATGTTTTTTTACTGAAGTCTTTCAATATGATGTCTGACCTATTCGCATCAATATTTCTGTCGTTGTCGTCGTCGTCGTCGTCGTCATCATCATCATCATCCTCATCCTCATCCTCCTCCTTCTTCTTCTTCTGTGGAATATCACTTTAAGAAACTATCATTTTTTTCAGGTGGTATTGCACTGAATATTTTCCTGTTGATACCTTGCCAGGTTCTTATACTGTTACCTACTAAGTTACACAGCTGCACCCGTATTCAAAATAAACATGCTCTTGAAACACATGTAGTGGTGCACTGGAATATCTATTATCATTGTAATGCTGATACTTGTAGGAGATCTACTACATATGCTGATAATTGTTGTTTAATTTCATGACTGTTTTGAAATTGAGAAAACCTGTGATGCAAGATATTCTCGTCATGATCATACTAACTTTTTCTTTTCTGTATATTGCTTACCACAAACTGTTTTCTGCTGTTGAACACAAACAGTTCCAGTATATTAAATAATTATAATTATCTGCATTCTTTTTCAGTAACTTTTAATGAAATAGATTCTCTTTCTAAGTCCTTGTAACAACCTGCCACTTCTAGCAATATGTTGTAGTTATTCAAGTTCATTGCGATGACAGTTCACGTGCAATATTTTGATTTTGAATATTATGAGGGGTCACATTTATGTTCAGTCTTGAACACCTCACCATCATTTTTAACAAAAATCAGTAATATTTTATCCAATTTTATATATATATATATATGTATATATATATCATCATCGTCATCATCATAATGTCCATCTTCCATTTTGGGACGGATTGAACAGTTTGACAGGATCTAGGCAAGCCAGATAGCTGCGCCAGGTCCTCTTGTCTGTATTGGCAGGGTTTCTATGACTGGATGCCCTTCCTAATGCCAACCACTTCAAAGTGTACCGGGCGTTTTTATGAGGCACCAACACCAGTGGGTTTACCAAGTAACTTGCGAGACAAAGACCTTTCAGCTGGGAGAGGGAATGGAACCAAGGGAAGTGGCTTTATGACAATTCAGAGGTTAACCCTTTTGATACCAACCCAGCCAAAACCAGCTCTGGCTCTGTAGTACAAATGTCTTACTTTCATAAGTATTGAATTAAAATCGTCCACCAAACTTTAGTCACAATTTATATTCCCAACACTAGCTAAATTATAACTAAGTTCGTTTACTAAATTCTTTGTGGTATTTAAAATTAATTGAATGAACACAGAACATCTCAAAATAAATACGGTAACAAAAGGGTTAAAGTATAATAGAGGGATAGAGATAGATGTCTTAGTACAGAGGAGATACTTGGCTATCCTGGTATAAACAGAAAGGAGAGGAATGAGAGAGAGAGAGAGAGATGGTGGAAAGAGTATAAGTGGTACAGAGGGGATAGAGGGGTATGTTCCATAAGAGCATGAGGGGAGATGTTTAGAGAAGGTGAAGTGACTAGCAAGTGGTGGCGTGGGAAATTGGAGTGGCTGGGAAAGGGGTATAGTAGATATGTGAGGGCATGGTGAGTGTACGGATAGGTACATGAAGGATGGTGTAAAGAGGCTGCAGCAGGTGGCGGGAAGATGGGTTGTGCGGGTGTTTTGACAAAGGACAGATTTTGTGAGGGGCGGTGTCATGGTAAAGGCCATGGCTGTGTGTATGTATGTATGGGTGGCCACAATTTTACTTAGTTTGATATGTCTTCTCAAGCAGTCAAATCACCAGAAGTCTTAGTCCCTTGTCGCCTCCTCTATCTATGCAGGGTGGTTGATGTTAGGAAAAGCCTCCAGCTGCAAAAACCATGCCATAACAGACACAGAAGCCTGGTGCAGTCTTTTGCCCAGCCAGCTCCTGTCAAAACCATCCAACCCATGCCAGCATGGAAAGCAGACACTAAATGATATATGTATACATATGTAGGAGTGGCTGTGTGGTAAATAGCTTGCTTATCAACAACTTGGTTCCAGGTTCAGTCCCACTGTGTGGCACCTTGGTCAAGTGTCTTCTACTATAGCCTCGGGCTGACCAAAGCCTTGTGAGTGGATTTGGTAGACGGAAACTGAAAGAGGTCCGTCGTATATATGTATATATGTGTGTGTGTGTGTTTGTATGTTTGTCCCCCCAACATCGCTTGACAACCAATGCTGGTGTGTTTGCATTCCCATAACTTAGCAGTTCAGCAAAAGAGACCGATTGAATAAGTACTAGGCTTCCAAAGAATAAGTCCTGGGATCAATTTGCTCGACTAAAGGCGGTGCTCCAGCATGGCCACAGTCAAACGACTGAAACAAGTAAAAGAGTAAAGAGTATATGTACACTCTCAAATATAATGCTATTATTCCACATTTTGACCATGGTGATTTTTGTATTAAATTACTTGCATTGTACACAAATAAATAAAATAGTTCATTTATTTTGTCCTTTATTGTACTACACATTTTTATTGTTGTCATGGTTACTCTTTACTCTTTTACTTGTTTCAGTCATGTGACTGTGGCCATGCTGGAGCACTGCCTTTAGTCGATCAAATCGACCCCAGGACTTATTCTTTGTAATACTAGTACTTATTTTATCGGTCTCTTTTTTGCTGAACCGCTAAGTTATGGGGACGTAAACACACCAGCATTGGTTGTCAAGTGATGTTGGGGGGGACAAACACAGACACGCAAACACGCACATACATATATATACACGATGGGCTTCTTTCAGTTTCCGTCTACCAAATCCACTCACAAGGCTTTGGTCAGCCCGAGGCTATAGCCAAAGACACTTGCCCAAGGTGCCACGCAGTGGGACTGAACCCGGAACCATGTGGTTCGTAAGCAAGCTACTTACCACACAGCCACTCCTATGGTTATTATTATTATTATTATCATCATCATCATCATCATTATCATTATTATTCTCATTTTTATTACAGATCTAAGTTGGCTAACTTATTTAACATTGATAAACAGTCGAATAAGGGCGGAAATGAAAGCCTCACTTACACAGCCCCTAAACAGCCCAAAAAAGGTATGTTACCTTTTTTACTTTTTTTTTTCTTTCCATATGCCTATTAAATTAATCAGTGACTAAGAATATTTTACAGAATTGTTAATTACATTCTGCTATTGTTGATTGTCTTAGATGTATTTTCACCATTTTTTTCCTAAATGAACTTAACCTTATTTTTAATTTTATTCTTTGGTTCTCTTTGCATAGAAAGTCCATCTACTGCTTCAGAAAGTACTCCTGCATTGACGATGGCCTGTGCAGTTCAAGCTTTCAAATAGTAAGTATTTCTAATTAAAATATTCCCAAAACTTAAGATAAAAGCAAAAGCCTTCTCTTTACTCTTTACTCTTTTACTTGTTTCAGTCATTTGACTGCGGCCATGCTGGAGCACCGCCTTTAGTCGAGCAAATCGACCCTGGGACTTATTCTTTGTAAGCCCAGTACTTATTCTATCGGTCTCTTTTGCCAAACCGCTAAGTGACGGGGACGTAAACACACCAGCATCGGTTGTCAAGCAATGCTAGGGGCACAAACACAGACACACAAACATATAAACACACATATACATATATGTACATATATACGACAGGCTTCTTTCAGTTTCCGTCTACCAAATCCACTCACAAGGCATTGGTCGGCCTGAGGCTATAGCAGAAGACACTTGCCCAAGATGCCACGCAGTGGGACTGAACCCGGAACCATGTGGTTGGTTAGCAAGCTACTTACCACACAGCCACTCCTGCACCTTCTTGGATTTTTTTTTCTTTTTTTGAATGTGAGATTAGATATGAGATTAGCTACAAAGTATTTCATGCATAAAATTTGTTATATTGGGAAGAAAGATAATTTTTTAAAAAATTTCTTTATTTTGTCATTCATAGCTGTGTGTTAAGAAATTTGCTTCTCCACCACACAGAGGTTCGGTTCCACTGTGTAGTACCTATTTCTTTATTACCCACAAGGGGCTAAACATAGAGGGGACAAACAAAGACAGACATAGGTATTAAGTCGATTACATTGACCCCAGTGCGTAACTGGTACTTATTTAATCGACCCCGAAAGGATGAAAGACAAAGTTGACCTCGGCGAAATTTGAACTCAGAATGTAACAGCAGACGAAATCCCTATTTCTTTACTGCCCACAAGGGGTTAAACACAGATGGGACAAACAAGGACAGACGAGGTATTAAGTTGATTACATCGACCCCAGCGTAACTGGTACTAATTTATCGACCCCGAAAGGATGAAAGGCAAAGTCGACCTCGGCGGAATTTGAACTCAGAACGTAAAGACAGACGAAATCCCTATTTCTTTACTGCCCACAAGGGGTTAAACACAGATGGGACAAACAAGCAGACAGAGGTATTAAGTTGATTACATCGACCCCAGTGCGAACTGGTACTTAATTTATCGACCCCGAAAGGATTGAAGGCAAAGTCGACCTCGGCGGATTTGAACTCAACGTAAAGACAGACGAAATCCCTATTTCTTTACTGCCCACAAGGGGTTTTACACACAGATGGGACAAACAAGGACAGACAGAGGTATTAAGTTGATTACATCGACCCCAGTGCGTAACTGGTACTTAATTTATCGACCCCGAAAGGATGAAAGGCAAAGTCGACCTCGGCGGAATCTGAACTCAGAACGTAAAGACAGACGAAATCCTATTTCTTTACTGCCAACAAGGGGTTAAACACAGATGGGACAAACAAGGACAGACAGAGTGGTATTAAGTTGATTACATCGACCCCAGTGCGTAACTGGTACTTAATTTATCGACCCCGAAAGGATGAAAGGCAAAGTCGACCTCGGCGGAATCTGAACTCAGAACGTAAAGACAGACGAAATCCCTATTTCTTTACTGCCCACAAGGGGTTAAACACAGATGGGACAAACAAGGACAGACAGAGGTATTAAGTTGATTACATCGACCCCAGTGCGTAACTGGTACTTAATTTATCGACCCCGAAAGGATGAAAGGCAAAGTCGACCTCGGCGGAATTTGAACTCAGAACGTAAAGACAGACGAAATCCCTATTTCTTTACTGCCCACAAGGGGTTAAACACAGATGGGACAAACAAGGACAGACAGAGGTATTAAGTTGATTACATCGACCCCAGTGCGTAACTGGTACTTAATTTATCGACCCCGAAAGGATGAAAGGCAAAGTCGACCTCGGCGGAATCTGAACTCAGAACGTAAAGACAGACGAAATCCCTATTTCTTTACTGCCCACAAGGGGTTAAACACAGATGGGACAAACAAGGACAGACAGAGGTATTAAGTTGATTACATCGACCCCAGTGCGTAACTGGTACTTAATTTATCGACCCCGAAAGGATGAAAGGCAAAGTCGACCTCGGCGGAATCTGAACTCACAACGTAACGACAGACGAAATACTGTGTAGTACCTTGAGCAAACCATCTTCCACTATAACCCTAGGCTGACCAAAGTTTTGCAAGTGTATTTTGTATCCAGAAACTAAAAGACACCCAGCGTGTATGTGTGTGTTTATGCATGTATTGTGTTTGTGTGAGTTCTTATTTCCCTCATCTACACATCTGTTTGCTCACTGGTTATAAATAATAGCTTCACTATTGTTTGCAGTCTAATCAACTGTGTGGCATTTTGGGCAAGTGTTTTCTACTATAGCTTCAGCCTGACCAAAGCTTTGTGAATGGATTTGGTAAACAGAAAGTGAAAGTAGCCAGTCATATAATATATATATATATATATATATATATATATATATATATATATATATATATATACAATTTCTTCACGGGCTCGCTCAGCAATGGCTAAGGAAAGATCCTTATTTATTTCTTTGATGGCTTTTTTGATCATGTGACACTCAAAGCTTTCTAACAGTTTCACAAGTTGGTTGCCTTTTACATCAAAGTCAGAAACTGATGGTGGAGTGACTAAAGGGTCCACAACATTTGCAAATCCTACAACTGATGTTCTGCTATACTTCTTCTGGTCTAAATTCTGAAGAACTGGGAAGAGGATTTTTTTCCAATATATTTTACAAAATTCTTGATAATCTGTCACAGGGTTCCCTGAAGATAAACAAAGAACATTATTTTTCCAGCACTTCTTTAAAACTTCAAGTTGTTTCCAGAGTATTAGGTAACATCTTAAAACCAGATAAATATCAGTTGGTTTTTGACTATTTATGTATTGATTAAGTCTTTCCTTGTTTGTTTTGCAAAATAGTGGTTTTGTCTCTAATAATATTTTATATATATATATATATATTACTCTACCACTGGTATTTGAGTACTCTTTTTTTCCACCTTGTTTCACATTTATGTGTTTACTCTGGTGTATATATATATATATATATATAATATATCATCATCATTTAACATCCACTTTCCATGCTAGCATGAGTTGGAAGATTTGACTGAGGTCTGGTGAGCCAGATGGCTGCACCAGATTCCAAATCTGATCTGGCAGAGTTTCTACAGCTGGATGCCCTTCCTAATGCCAACCACTCCAAGAGTGTAGTGGGTGCTTTTACGTGCTATCGGCATGAGGGCCAGTGTGTTGTGTGTGTGTCTTTGTGTCTGTGTTGGTGTGTTTATGTTCCCATAACTTAGTGGTTCAGCAAAAGTGACCCATAAAATAAGTAGTCAGTTGACTAAAAATTCTTCAAGGTACTCCATCATGGCCACAGTCATAGCCAGAAGTAAAAGATAAGTTGCACGCATGCACAATTTAAGTCTGTCTCAAGCCTACAGGCTCACTAAGCCAAAGCTTATCCCAGTCACTGAGGTATTTCACTTGATGAGAGTACAAGGCCTTACTCAGTCTATTAATCTGGGTTAACCCCCAGCTCCTGAGGCTACCCGTTTTCAGCTGAAAGGACTGGAGTAATATGAAAGAAGTGCTTTTGCTCAAGAACACCTGGCCTGAAAATTGAACTCTTGATCTTACATTCAGGGGTTCAACACCTTAACTTCTAACCCATGAGACTTTGTGTGTGTGTGTGTGTATTATTATTTTATTTGTTTCGTTCATTTGAGCACCACCTTGAGGGGTTTTGGTCAAACAATTCGATCCCAGGACTTATTTTTTTTAAAGCCTAGTACTTCTATCAGTCTCTTTTGCTGAACCACTAAGTTACAGGGCCATAAACACACCAACACCAGTTGTCAAGTGGTTATGGACACACTCCCACACATACATAGATATATGTATCTGTATATATATTATATATATATAATAGGCTTCTTTCAGTTTCCATCTACCAAATCCACTCACAAGGCTTTGGTTGGCCCAAGGCTATAATAGAAGACACTTGCCTAAGGTGTCATGCAGTGGAATTGAACCCAGAACCATGTGGTTGAGAAGCAAGCTTCTTACCACACAGCCACGCCTACATGTGTGTGAAATTATTATTGTAACAAGTTGAAAATTCCACCTAAAACTGCTATGATTATTTTTCTAAGATCTCATCTATTAAGTATGCCAAGTAATTACTTTGATCATTAAAAATACATCTCTATATCATGAATGTTTTAAACCTAATTTCCACCAACTTTGAATATTCTTTACATTTACATTATTGCATTTTTAATTATTATTCAGTGTTGGAAATGAACATAAAAGTCAAGGTAAATTGGGAGCTGCAATTCTGTCGAATGATTCCAATAAAGAGGTGCGTTACCATTTGTTACTATCAGAACAAGAACCAATGCTGACCATTTCTATATTAGATGACTTAATGAGCTTGTTTATATTTCCTCTGTCAGTTAGTCGTTTTCTCTCTTTGATTAATTGATCATATATATGTATGCATACATGCATCATCATCATCGTTTAACATCCGTTTTCCGTGCTAGCACGGGTTGGACAGTTCGACCGGTGTCTGCACCAGGCTCCAGTCTGATCTGGCAGTGTTTCTACAGCTGGATGCCCTTCCTAACGCCAACCACTCCGTGAGTGTAGTGGGTACTTTTTACATGCCACCGGCACAGAAGTCAGGGGAGGCTGGCAGCAGCCACGATCGGTTGGTGCTTTTTACATGCCACCGGCACAGAAGCCAGTCAAGGTGGCGCTGGCATCGGCCACGTTCGGATGGTGCTTTTTACGTGCCACCAGCACAGGTATCACATGCATACTTGCATCATAATTACTTATAATGTATTCAGTATATTTTCAGTGAAACTTATTCTGTGTAGTTAAATATGTCACCAAAAAAAAATTGCAAAAAAATAAATGTTAATTTTAGCAATTTCTTATAAAATAAAAATGATGAACTTATTGTTATACAGTGCTCAGGTGCACTACAATATCTTGTAAATATATTGTTTACTGAGGTAGTTCTTCAAATAGTAAGCTATTAAGCTTTGAAAAGAGTAGTAATACTCTTTTACTTGTTTCAGTCATTTGACTGTGGCCATACTGGATATAGCCGGTTTAATATTGAAGCAACGTGTATTTCAATTGAAATATGGTAACAAAATGGTTAATACACTAGGTATTTCATCTCTGTTTACCTGCAGTCCATAACATTATCATCTCATCTTATTTAATAGTTCGCTTAGGCATTGCAAGACTAATAATAACCTGATGTAGAACTCAATATATGTATGTTTCAGAATAAAGTATTAGATGAGTATAGAGCAGTAATAAGAAAAAGAGATGACACAGGAAGAACAATGGTTATGTTATGGACTTCATTAGCTTACAGCTGTTTCAGTTCTATCAGCAATGACTTTCTCACTGGTGTTGCCTTCCCTGTATATTGCAAAAATGTAATCCTTCTTTTTCCCAAATAAATTGCACTTTATATTCGAGGCTCCAATGAAGCTATAGGATGTTATTCGGGCATTTAACGAGTTCACTGCATCCTCTAGCACAGTGGTTCCCAAAGTGGGTGGTATTGCCCCCTTGGGGAGAGGGAGTTCCAAGGGGGCATTGAAGAAAAGTGGGGCTATAATGGGGGAGCAATTCTTGTAAAAAGTAAGGCAATAATGGGATAGCGATTCATGTAAAAACAACAAAATAATGGATTCATTAGGTTAAGTTTTATTTGTGAAATACAGTTGCTTTGAATTTGCTGCAGAAAGTGGTCTATGTTTGTGATGGTTAGTTGGGTGGTGGCGCTAGGAATGTGGATTGGGTGTCAAGGGGGCAGCAGCCCGAAAAGTTTTGGGGACCACTAACCACTGTTTTTTTTTTTTGTCATCCCTTTTTCTCATCTTATTTGTATATTTTTACTTACCGATGACAATTTTTATATCTTATTTTACTTTTCATTTTCTAGTATCGAATACTTCTTTATGTCACCAAAGAAAAGCAAGTGACCAATGTAACAATTACCAAGTCCTTTACTTTCACTGTAAGAAAACCAACACTTTCTTCATTTATTCATTTTGATTCTTTACTAATACTAGATTATAAAAGTACTTCATTAAATTATCTATCATGATATAGTAATACTTAAGAGGTTGTCATATCGTCTGTAAAAAATATGTTGTTTATCAAATAAAAGTTTATTTTTCATAGTGCAGATCATCATCATCGTTTAATATTGTCCTTCTCTGTTGACATGGGTTTGATGGTTTGACAGGAGCTGGCAAGTCAGAAGACTGCACCAAGCTCTACTGTTGGTTTGGGGCATGGATTCTGCTGCTACTGTTGTTGTTGTTAAGCAACAAGACAGGTAAGGGTGATTAGGTGATGGTCTAGGGCTTAGGAGCAGGAGACCCCAGACCTTGAGAAAAAAAAAACTTTAGTTGACTTGTAGTCGAGGGCTCTTCGTTGACGCCCGACACCACTGGGAGGTGGCCCTCGAAGTCGCTGGAAATGGAGATCTCCAGGTCCAAATTGTTGGACGGCTCTGCTGCTGCTGCATTCCCTTCCTAATGCCAATCATTTCACAGAGTGTACTGGGAGCTTTTTACATGGCATTAGGAGCAGTGCAGTCTCCATGTAGCTTGCAAGACAAAACCCCCTCAACTCAAGGGTGAGCAGTATTGAGGGAGGTAGCTTTTGTGTCAGGTAATGAGAGGTAAGAGTATGAACAGAAAGACAGAAAAAAATAGGTGTCTTGCTGTAGAGGAGATTCATGGTTACCTCTGCTGGGAAGAGAGAGAGATAGTAGTACTTAAAAGGAGATAGCTGTGTATAAATGTCAGTGACACGTAAAAGCACCAGCCGATCGTGGCCGTTTGCCAGTCTCCTGTGGCCCCTGTGTCGGTGGCACGTAAAAAGCACCCACTACACTCACGGAGTGGTTGGCGTTAGGAAGGGCATTCAGCTGTAGAAATACTGCCAGATCAGACTGGAGCCTGGTGCAGCCTCCTGGCTTCCCAGACCCCAATCGAACCGTCCAACCCATGCTGGCATGGAAAACGGACGTTAAACGATGATGATGATGATGATGATGATGATGATATCACTTGTAAGAAATGTGACGTTTCAAAAAGTTCATCTCAGAGATAAATATATTCAGCTTTTCCTTATCTAACATAAAAATTTTGCTTATATGCTTTTTATAACTATTACTTGCTGTTTGTTTATAAGTCGTGTGTTTTCAAAATAATTCTACCTATGTTTGTTTTTTTTTTTTGGGGTTTTTTTCTTTCTTGTTTAGATGCAACCAAATAACTATGCTATGTTCTATGATGCAGCGAAACAAGGTTGGTCAATTTTGTTCGAATCTGAACAAGTTGCTCATAAATTCGCGAAAGAAGTAAGCTCATTTCTTTTAACACAATTTTCTATTTGTTTTACTTGTAGCAAGACTGCTTATACCTATTTAGTATTGAGTCATTTAGTTCTAATTATTTAGTGTTGAGTCATTTAACTGAAGCATATTTTTTTTAATGGTGTTTTAATAAAAATTTATTAACAAAGGCGTAGGAGTGGCTGTGTGGTAAGTAGCTTGCTTACGAACCACATGGTTCCTGGGTTCAGTCCCACTGCATGGCACCTTGGGCAAGTGTCTTCTACTATAGCCTCGGGCCGACCAAAGCCTTGTGAGCAGATTTGGTAGAAGGAAATTGAAAAAGAAGCCCATTGTATATATGTATGTATATATATATATATATATATATATATATAGACATTTCAATCAGATTGTAGAAAATTTGGCATCACAGTTGGGATGATGCAAGATAAGAAGAAATAAATTTATTTTGATATGTAGATTTTTATAGTCTATTTTAGCATGAGAAACAGGCATAAAATTGAAAATGATATTGGTGGGAGTGAGGATCCCTTGAAACAATGTTATCTTCTAAAACTATTCACCTTTGTACTAGTGACCTTTTGTCTGTTGTTTGTTGCTGTACAATGTATCTAAATAAATATGCTACAGACCCAATACAGAGAAATATAAAGAAATTCATGACATTGATTTCTTTTTCCTTTATTGCACTTTGTATATGTGTGTGTGTGTATATGTCTTCTGCTCTTCATGGCATTCATAGTCCAGCCTCTTGTATCTGATTCAAATGTTTGTAACTGAGTAAGCCGTGTTGAATGCTCTCATTAGTCAAATAGGAGCTTTTTTTTTTACAGTTTACTGTTTAATTTTATTCTGTATTACCATACACACGTGGAGGCATGTGGCTTAGTGGTTAGGGTGTCAGCACCATGATCGTAAGATTGTGGTTTCAATTCCTGGACTGCGCAATGCGTTGTGTTCTTGAGCAAAACACTTCATTTCACGTTGCTCCAGCCCACTCAGCTGGCAAAAATGAGTAACGCTGCGATGGACTGGCATCCCATCTAGCTGGGGAACACATACGTCATAGAAACCAGGACCCATGAGCCTGGCTAGGCTTTAAAAAAGGGCGCATTTATTTATTTTTTTTATTACCATGCATACAGTCTTAGTTGCAGGTAATTTAGCTGGGGATTGAAACTATACATTTCTGAACAGTTCTCATTGATGTAGATTTATAAGTATACAGTAAGATTGTAATAGCTGTTTCTTGAATAACCTACACAAACGTAGGCGTAGGAGTGGCTGTGTGGTAAGTAGCTTGCTTACGAACCACATGGTTCCGGGTTCAGTCCCACTGCATGGCACTTTGGGCAAGTGTCTTCTACTATAGCCTCAGGCCGACCAAAGCCTTGTGAGTGGATTTGGTAGAAGGAAACTGAAAGAAGCCCATTGTATATGTGTGTGTGTGTGTGTATATATATATATATATATGTATGTGTGTGTATATGTTTGTGAGTCTGTGTTTGTCCCCTTAACATCGCTTGACAACCGATGCTGGTGTGTTTATGTCCCCGTAAATTAATGGTTCGGCAATAGAGACTGACAGAATAAGTACTAGGCTTACAAAGAATAAATCCTGGGGGTTGATTTGCTCAACTAAAGGTGGTGCCCCATCATGGCCACAGTCAAATGACTGAAACAAGTAAAAGAGTAAAAGAGAGTATTTCTGAGATATTTCGGAAACAAACAAACATCTTCTAGAGGTTTAGTATTATTAAGATTATTTTTTAAGGCTTTATACGAAGGAATTAATGGCTCTGATGATGAGGTACCTGCTGAAAGGTTATCAGTGCAAATCCAGTGACAAGCAATGCATTGTACTCTGAGATTGAGCAGATTGCTTTAATCTTTTTGTTAACATTTCTGTGGAAATATAACTGCATTTGTTTCAAATAATTTTGAAAGTAACAAAGAATTTAATGGAATATCTTTTCCATTATTATACTGGTGTTTGCAACATGGATTAACATTTTGATGGCAGGTTTTAATTTAGATAATTTTAAAACAAGAAGTTTGGGATCTTTTCGGTTTGAACGGCAGTTTTTTCTAGCGGTGTCATATGAAATTGTCACCCATAATTATGACCCTAGTATCGATCTATTGCATTTCAATTTGTTTTAGGGTTAGGGTTAGAGTTAGGTGGGGGGGGTATCTTTTTTTCTTCGGGAATGTAAATAAACCCAATCTGTTTCTTAAACGAGGGGCATATTCATACGGAACAGAATGTTTTCATCTCAATAGACATCATTGATTGGTTGAAATTGCAGAAATTGTAGAAAAAAAAATATCTTACAAACTATAGAATTTTCTCAATAAAGCCAAGAGAAAAAGATGTTTTATAAACACATTCTACCAGTATACGAAGTTTAAAAGTGTTTAGTTACGTGGAAACTATTTAAAAAATACTGCCGGTCAAACCGAAAAGATCCAAAGTTTGTGTTATGGAACCAGAGGCAGTCTCAAGCAGTTTAGTTGCAAAGGGGCTAATATGTTCCCTGCCACCTACAAGGTTTTGAGTAGGAAGATAGTGAAAATTATCCAATTATAATTCGTTAGTAACAATATCCAACCTGTTCACTTTTGAAAACAAATTTAAGGAAGTTTTTTTTAAACAATAACAAAGACAAAATTTTTTTTTTAATTCAATTCTAAACTTTTATTTCAGATTGCCATTGCCAAATCAAAATCATGTGATGGTGCCTTAGATACTGTAATTATCCAGGATTTGGTTCATGGAGAAGGCAATCCATTAGAGACTGGTGACTCTGCAGAAGTGAAATATACTGGATGGTTACTTACTAATAAAAAACTTGGACAGGTATGTGTCAGTGTCTGATGAAAAATCTCAGACTGTTCCTTTTCATCTTATTGTCTTCATGTATTGATTGACTATTTGATTTTAACCAGCCTATCATGGGACATTTTCAACAAATTTTTAATTTTATAATCAAGATGCTATTGTTGACAGAAATTCTTGTAGTATTTATTCCACCCTTTTAAGTTGAGTTAAAATCTCAGAGGTCAACCCTTTTGTTACCAAACCGCCCAAAGCCGCCCCAAAAAAATTTTGGTTAATGTGACCAAACCGCCCAAACCCGCCCATATTTCCCTATTCATATTTAAATGAGAATATCAGTGCAAATCTCTTTAGTACATTCGTGAAAACACGTATTATACTTCGTAAATAGTTCAACTACAGTTTTGTACAAAAATTGAAGTGTAATTTTAATTCCGTGAATTTTGGGAGATTTTTTTCCGAAATTTGTTCCTATCGTGTTTTCAAAATTTGTAATTCTGACAAAAAATGGATATGAATTTCTTTATATCAAGCAGCGAGTCAGAATTCGAAGGATTTTCTACTGAAGACCTTCATAAATCTAACTCTATGACTGAAAAAAAAAAGCACATGGTATTTGATAACGAATCTGATGTTTCATTTTCCGAAAGTGAAAACAGTGAATCCAAGAGCTCCGATAGCAATAAAGAAAATGAATTGGCACCTGAATGGAGTGAAAATTTAAAAACTGTTTCTTTCGGTGATTTTTTCTGAAGAAACTGGACCAAGCCACAGACTTTCCCAGAAGAGTAAAGCCTTAGACTATTTCTTTGTACTTTTTCGAATGAGCCTATTTGAAATCATTACGGCGGAAGCGAACCGTTACGCTAAATGTAAACAAAGCGAAAGAAAGGATAGTTAGTGGTTTCCCATAACCTTAAATGAAATTAAGACTATTTTGCCATAAATATTATTATGGGTATCAGAAAGTTACCCAGAATAACAAATTCTATTGTAAAATTTTGTTGTATACCCAATTGAATATTAGCTAATAACCCATTTTCTATAGCGATGTTTGAACAAAATTTTAATAATTTTATATTTTGTTGAATTTACCTGTATCTACCTGCAATTAGAGTCACTTTGTGACAAAAATTATAGTATAGAATTGATTGAGAACATTTCATTAAATTATCTTTCAAAATTCACGTTAATATGTTGATAAATAAAAATGTTATAGTTGTTTAATGAAACCAGACTAAATTTATGATTATGTTAGAAATTAATTGAAACACATAAGGGGTGTATTTTGGTCAGAAATATAGTAACGAAAGGGTTAAAGTACCAAGCATTTACAAGGGTACATAAAACCAGCTAACTCTCACTCAAATTTCTGGCCTTGTGACTACATGAGAAACAATTATTATTGTATGTCTTCACAATCAAGGTTAGCTGTCACACTCAGTTTCTGTGATATTACTAAGGCTTATATCATTTACAAATGAAGTTCAGTGCTTAGTCAGGAGTATATAATATAACATTGGATGAGGTTTGTAACAATGGTATTGAGGAAATGAGAAACAAATATGCTTTTCATATGAAACTAAATAGTACGATATTGGTGTCTAACCAATCTACAGTGTACTGTTACCATGTTTTGTTTTTTTCTCTCTCCTTGAGCCATTTGCTCTAACCCTTTTGTTACTGTTGTATTTCTTTTAAAATACACTACTAATGTTTCAATTTATTTCGAAAATAATGAAAAAATTTAGTAAAATAATTTTCTTTTGAAATCAAAATCAAATTCGATGACTGGTATCTGTGCTAGTGGAGCGCTAAGAGCACCATCCGAGCATGATCGTTGCTGGCGCAGCAAACTGGCTTCCATATGGTGGCACGTAAAAAGCACCATTCAAGCATGATTGTTACCAGCGTCACCTTACTTGCACGTGAAAAAATATTTGAGCGAGGTCGTTGCCAGTGCCACTAGACTGGCTCCTGTGCAGATGGCACGTAAAAAACACCATTTGAGCATGGCCGTTGCCAGTACCACCTGACTGGCACGTAAAAGCACCCACTACACTCTCGGAGTGGTTGGCGTTAGGAAGGGCATCTAGCTGTAGAAACTCTGCCAGATCAGATTGGAGTCTGGTGCAGCCATCTGGTTCGCCATTCCTCAGTTAAATCGTCCAACCCATGCTAGCATGGAAAGCAGACGTTAAACAATGATTATGATGATGATGATAAGCTGGTATTTCAAGCATAAATTAACATGAAATTCTGATAGAAGATTTTAATGTAAATCACTCAGAAACAGGAAGTTTGTATCATAGAACCAGGGGTGTTCTTGGGTGCATTGGTAGTAAAAGGAATGAGCCAAAGTTCAGTTTGATAGGTCTATTCTACTTTTGTTCATTTCAATAAATATGTTACTCTGGAAGAACACACGATCACAGATAAATAGGACAGATAAGTTGTACTGTTACTCCCGGATTGTTTCAATATTCACAGCACACCACAGATTAATCAGTATTATTTATACCTTTCTTTTTTCATTAATATAATCTATTTTATAGTTCCAATGTATACAATAATATTGTCACCTCTTATCTTTCAATAGGTGTTTGATTCCAATGTCAATACAGATAAACAATTTCGGTTCAAAGTTGGCAAAGGAAAAGTTATTAAGGTAAGTCATTATAGCCATAGAACTTCTCAAATGCATATGACACATTAAGCATCCGCATTTTCTAATACTATCATGGTTTGGATACAGCCAAATACAGCTGTTGGTGTCCTTTTACTCTAAGGATTGAAAGTATCTTATTTCACTTCTGTTTACATATCAATAAGTCTCACCTTACTTTATTCAGGGTATTTTTTTTTTTACTGCACCATGAGTTCAATTCTCACTAGAGTGAGTGACTTTGCCTTTCATCACTCCATAAAATAAAGATCAGAGTATGGTAGAGTCGATCCAGTTAATTATATTAACCTCTGGCTTACTCTTTTTACTCTCTCTTTTACTTGTTTCAGTCATTTGACTGTGGCCATGCTGGAGCACCGACTTTAATCGAGAAAATCGACCCCAGGACTTATTCTTTGTAAGCCTAGTACTTATTCTAGCGGTCTCTTTTTACCGAATCGCTAAGTTACAAGGACGTAAGCACACCAGCATTGGTTGTCAAGCGATGTTGGGGGGGACAAACACAGACACACATACATATATACATATATACGACGGGCTTCTTTCAGTTTCCGTCTACCAAATCCACTCACAAGGGTTTGGTCGGCCTGAGGCTATAGTAAAAGGCACTTGCCCAAGGTGCCACGCAGTGGGACTGAACCCGGAACCATGTGGTTCGTAAGCAAGCTACTTACCACACAGCCACTCCTACGCTTGAGGAAGAAATTAATATTTGTTTCAGAAAATTTTACCCAGTGGAGTACATTTGTTTATTTATGATTATTTATTATTCGTAGCAATATTACACCACCGAAAACTGAATTTACTTTCCTCATAAACTTTATTTCAATCTTGGCTTTCATTTAGCTGCTGTTAGGCTTCATACAATGAAAGTATTTTTAATGACTCAATATGAAGATAAAAGTGTGAACTGTTCCAACCAAATGGCAGCATAACACAACATCTACCACTCTCCTTGGTCACAAACAGCCAACACGACTTTCCTAAAATATTGTTGAGAAATCTGTTGACATCTTTTTTCAACTATCTAACACATTTACTAAATATCAGTGTCCTTGCTAGAACTTATTCCACATATATATATATATATATATATATATATATATATACTTCATTCTTGCATCTGTGGAACATTAAAAGCATATAAAACATCTGATGTCTAAGTTTCAGATATTAAATCTTCTAATGATGCAATCAATTTGTACATTTTCTACAAAAATGTTGTCAAAGGCTGCTACTATATTTGAAATGTCTTTGATCAATCACCGTAAGTCTTTCTTTTTTTCCAGAAAAAGTCATTTCAATATAGAAATCATCCTCATCATCATTATCATTTAATGTCTATCTTCAATGCTGGCATAGGTTGGATGGTTTCACATGATCTAATGGGTCCAGGGACTGTATCTTGCTCCAATGTCTGTTTAGGCATGGTTGGATGCCCTTCCTAATGCCAAATAAAAGGCAATAAAAGCCTCTTACCTCTGTAGAGTTGTAGAAATCTAAATTTACTCAATACTAGCAGTATCACCCAGCGTTGCTCGTGTTTGTTTCGACCCTTTACAATTGGAATTTTTGGAAAGTAAATATTTTGCATTATGTAGCTTGTTATTCTCTTTAAGTGAACATTTTTCTGGTTGAAATACAGCGAAAAATGGCGACACAGCAGTCAAAAAATCGTAAAAAATTGGGATTTTCATAGAAAAAAAACACCTTTTTGATGTAAATAATTTTTGGTGTTAACATGGTCTGATTTGAATTTTTTCTTCTATGGAAGGAAGAGCAAGCCTTCTTCTATCATACTCTCAATTTTGGTCAACTTGCACCGCAGGGTCTTGGAGGAGATAGTGTTAGTTGAAGGCTACCAAACCTGCCACACACTGACAACTTCAGCTTTATATATAGAGATTTCAACTTTCTCCACCCACTAAACTTGAACTAAGCATTTTGAAATGAGAATTTGTCTAAACAACACCAAGTGTACAAGAATATGTAGGCTCTGACATTCAGATCCTTCAATAAACTATTGACAGTAGATAAGGTCATGACAGTTTTGTTTTACACTCTGTTAGCTTTCTTAACTAATCATCACTCTAATAACCTTCTTCCTTTGAAGATTATGGTCCTTTATTTTGTAATACTGTTAAATCAGTGAAAATTTTAATATCTAATATAATTTTGTCTGGAAATTTACATGAAACTTTCAAAAGCTATAATTTGATGTTCTCAAAGTCTTTTAGCAAAAACAAGTTCTACACCTCATGCAAAGTGCCCTAACTAATAATCAGACAAATAGGTTGCGATATTCTTTTTTTTTTTACTCCTTTTACTTGTTTCAGTCAGTTGACTGTGGCCATGCTGGAGCATCGCCTTGAAGGGTTTTAGTTGAACAAATGGACCCCATGACTTTTTTTTTTTAAGCCTAGTACTTATTCAATCGGTCTCTTTTGCCGAAATGCTAAGTTATGGGAACGTAAACACACCAACGCCTGTTGTCAAGTGATAATGAGGGGACAAACACAGACACAAAGGCACGCACATAGATATATATATATAAATATATACAACGGGCTTCTTTCAGTTTCTATCCACCATATCCACTCACAAGGCTTTGGCTGGCCCGAAGCTATATAGTAGAAAACACTTGCCCAAGGTATCACGCAGCGAGACTGAACCCAGAGCCATGTGGTTGGGAAGCAAGCTTCTTACCACACAGCCATACTTACACCTACTGTAGAAGATAACACAATATTTCAAAGAGAAACCATAGATACCAAAACTTTAAATATTGCCATTTACAACTCTCAAGAAATTTCAATGGTCCCTTGTCTGTAGCATCCTTTTTAAAACTATTGTTTTGTCATTGGCCTTAGTTATCTCCCTTGCTTAAATAGTTCAATTACACGATAGGACAGGACATGCCCACTGTTAAGTCGAGAATTGTTTGTCTAATCTTAACAAACTGTGAACAGTTTAACAAATTTATGAAAATGTATAAAAAAAAAACAAGATAGAATAGACGAAATAAACATTAACCATATAAATACCTTCCAATGGGCATAGATTACGATTATAAAGAAATTTCGGTTGGGAAATTTTTTTTCCGAGGGAGTGAGGAGAGGACTTTCGAAGAAAAAGAAATTCATAAATTATTTTTTTTGCTTGAGTGTAATGAGGAAAAAAGTTTGAAAAAATATCTTTTACATTCATATATTTTTCAAGGCTAATGCAGTTTCGCACCTCACCTTCAAAAATTTAATTTACCCCACCCCACCCCAATCTTAAATGTACTGTGTGGCAATTTCATTAAAGCAGATATGTAAAGTGCACTTTCTATGTTCATTTAGCAAAACTAGAAAGTTTTGATATTGTTAAAATCCCCGGCGATCTTTCGTCTCTAGTAGACTTTTCCGTCGATTTCCGTAAAAAATTTTTTTTTTTTTACATATGGGCTTGCGGGAACTTTTAAAGTAATATACATACATATACACATACACCGAGTAAAAAATTTCAGTTATCTCTTTCTTTCACACATTACTCTGTCTCTTCACACACACTAACAGAAGCACTTCACTTACACAACATACTGTCTGTCTCCCACACCCCATCACACACACACATGTACATCAATGCTTCACATGCACGGTAACTTCAAAAGAATTTCCCTCGTCATACAATCGCTTTCTCTTAGTCTCTTTCGCTCTCATTACTTCAAAAGTTCCCGCAAGCCCATATGTAAAAAAAAAAATTTTTTTACGGAAATCGACGGAAAGGTCTACTAGAGACGAAAGATTGCCTCCGGGGCGATCTTTCGTTTGTAGTAGCACGTTTCCGTCGATGATTTCCGTAAAAAACTTTTATTTTTTTACATATAGGCTTGCGGGAACATTTGAAGTAATGAGAGCGAAAGAGACTAAGAGGAAGCGATTTTATGACGAGGGAATTTCTTTTGAAGTTACCGAAGCACATATACACATACACCGAGTAAAAAAATTACACTGAATCGGCCATACATACATACATACACACACATACATTCAGACATACATATACACATACACCGAGTAAAAAATTACACTGAATCGGCCATACATACATACACACACACACACACACATACATAGATACATACACACATACATAGATACATACACACACACACACATACATGCATACATACATATACACATACACCGAGTAAAAAATTTCAGTTATCTCTCTCTTTCACACATTACTCTCTCTGTCTCTTCACACACACTAACAGAAGCACTTCACTTACACAACATACTGTCTGTCTCCCACACCCCATCAAACACACACACACACACATGTACATCAATGCTTCGGTAACTTCAAAAGAAATTCCCTCGTCAAAAAAAATTAATATTTTGTATATAGAAACGGGTAATTTACTGCACAAATTTTAATAAAATCTTATATGGACCCCGGTTAGGAACCACTTGTTCAGTTAAACAAAGCGATCTCCAGTACTCTTTTTTTCTTTTTAAGTCTGGTACATATATTGGTGTCTATTGCTGAGCCGCTAAGTTACGGTGACGTTGTCAAGCGGTGGTGAGACACACACACACACATATTCGTGCGACGGCCTTCTTTTCCGTTTCTGTCCACCAAATCCACATACAAGGTTTAGGGCGCCCCCAGCTATATAGTTGAAGACACTTGTCGAAGGTGTCATACGATAGGGCTGAATCTAGAACCATGTGGCTTGGAAGTAAATTTATTACACAGCCATCCATCGAAATTTTCATAGTTTTCTGTGACATTTTATCTTGGATTTAATTTTTCAAGATTTACAGTTTAATTTAAACAAATCAATTAACTATCAATGCTGCCATTTAAAACAAAAATAAAATCTTGGGTCTCTGTATCTGAAAGTGATTATTTTTAAACCTAAGGTACATAAGCCAAATATAATATTCCGTGGAGATAACACAGATTAGCTTTTGGTGTATGTTTTCTTTTACGATTCTATCTCATTGCTCTGTAAATCGTTTTAAAATCATGCAAATTTAAAACGAAAAAATCTTGGGTCTCTGTGTCTGAAAATGATTATTTTAAGCCTAAGGTACATAAGCCCAAATATAATATTCAGTTATGAAAGTAGAGATAACACCGATGAGCTTTGGTGTATGTTTTCTCTCACGATTCATTCTCATTGCCCTGTGAATCGTTCTAAAACCATGCAAATTTACTTCAAGAAGCATTGGCACGCAATCAAACGCTAATGTTGCTAAAACAAAAAACATCCCCAACGACATTTCTTATGTGGCGACGGCATAACAGAGTAATATGATGTTTATTTATTTTTCATATAATTATTAACATTTTTACTTGGTATAATTATCAACATTTAAATTGTTTTTGTCCGTTTGTATTTTTTTTTCTTTCTACAGTATCGTAGTTCATGTATATTATCGACTGATCTTAATATTTTTTTCGTATAACAGCATTGTTATTGTTTAATCCTAGATAGGCTTTCATTGACTTCGATAATGAAAGGCATTCCAGCTATGACTATCCCAACTTTTCTGAGCTGTGTGTCACCAGCATTATATTATCCATTTCATTTTTCTAACACTAGTGTATGTTCTGATAGAGATTTTGTTCCTATTGCTTACAGGTCGTTGGTTTGACATTGTTATTACTTACTAGCAGTATCGCCCGGCGTTGCTCGGGTTTGTAAGGGAAATAACTATATAAGCATTTTTAGAGATGTAAAGTATAATAGCCATCTCAATATGGCTAGCCACAAAGGGGGGGGGGTGTTACTGTAGGTTTTTACGTTCTGAGATTTAATAATAAATTTTTAGAGAGTTACTTTCCTTATATATGCCAAAAATGCATTAAAAAATGGGAAAAATTGTTGGTAAATTTTTTTTTAAATCGTAGACTCATCGTAGACGCGCGCTAATACCCAGAAGGGCTCGATATGAATCACGACTATAAGATACCCGGTTTTGGTTAAACTGCACCGCAAAATGTGAGAGTAGTTAGGAATCTAAATCGTAGGAGACAGACACACAACTTGACTTTTATATATAAAGATAAGTCCAGATTTTAGCGTATATCCCTAATAGATCCTTAAAAAGAAAATCTAATGGACAATTTAAAATCTTATGTTTTAGATGAAATAAGTATATATGTGTGTGCATATATATATATATACAGGTGGAGCTGCAATGGCCTAGTGGTTAGGGCAGCGGTTTCGATTCCGAGACCAAGCCTTGTGTGTGTTTATTGAGCGAAAACACCTAAAGCTCCACGAGGCTCCGGCAGGGTGGTAGTGGCGATCCCTGCTGTACTCTTTCGTCGCAACTTTCTCTCACTCTTTCTTCTGTTGGCCTGCTCGCTCAGCCAGCGGGGTGGCGTCATTTGAAGGCTAAAAAACAATGCGAAGCGCATTGTGACCAGCGATGTGTAGCAACATCTGATAGCCTGGTCGGTCACGTGATATGTGGTAAGTAGCTTGCTAACCAACCACATGGTTCCGGGTTCAGTCCCACTGCGTGGCATCTTGGGCAAGTGTCTTCTACTATAGCCTCGGGCCGACCAAGGCCTTGTGAGTCGATTTGGTAGACGGAAACTGAAACAAGCCCGTCGTATATATGTGTGTGTATGTTTGTGTGTCTGTGTTTGTCTCCCTAGCATTGCTTGACAACCGATGCTGGTGTGTTTACGTCGCCGTAACTTAGCGGTTCGGCAAAAGACACCGATAGAATAAGTACTGGGCTTACAAAGAATAAGTCCCGGGGTCGATTTGTTCGACTAAAGGCGGTGCTCCAGCATGGCCGCAGTCAAGTGACTGAAACAAGTAAAAGAGAGTAAAGAGTATGTATACATACACACAGAGGTTTGTCGATGCAACAGGGAAAAATAAATCTCAAGAGAAAGCGCGACTGGAAAGTACTGTTGTTCATACCTATTTCTTTATTACCCACAAGGGGCTAAACACAGAGGGGACAAACAAGGACAGACATAGGTATTAAGTCGATTACATCGACCCCAGTGCGTAACTGGTACTTAATTTATCGACCCTGAAAGGATGAACGGCAAAGTCGACCTCGGCGGAATTTGAACTCACAATGTAACGCAGACGAAATACCTATTTCTTTATTACCCACAAGGGGCTAAACATAGAGGGGACAAACAAGGACAGACATAGGTATTAAGTCGATTACATCGACCCCAGTGCGTAACTGGTACTTAATTTATCGACTCCGAAAGGATGAAAGGCAAAGTCGACCTCGGCGGAATTTGAACTCACAACGTAACGCAGACGAAATACCGCTAAGCATTTCGCCCGGCGTGCTAACGTTTCTGCCAGCTCGCCGCCTTTTGAACTGTTGTTCATACCGCCGTTCTCCTTAAATGTTTAGAGAGAGCGAAAAACGGGCTTTAAAATGATATATAAAGTCAAAGTAATTTAACGAAAATTAATTTGAATCTACATAATTTAAAACCAAAATTTAAAACTGCACAAGAACTTTTTTGACAACCTAATATATATTATTGTTTATGGCCTGTCAGGGAGTTACCATTGGTTTCACACCTATAATGCTCTTTAGCAATATAGGGGACTTGTTAGGTCTACTGACTGGGGGCAGAGGGACAAACACAGACACACGAACACATACATACATATATACAACAGGCTTCTTTCAGTTTCCGTCTACCAAATCCACTCACAAGGCATTGGTCGGCCCGGGGCTATAGCAGAAGACACTTGCCCAAGATGCCACGCAGTGGGACCGAACCTGGAACCATGTGGTTGGTTAGCAAGCTACTTACCACACAGCCACTCCTGCGCCTAAAATTTCTTTAGATTTGTTTTTAGACTTTGGTTATAATGATTCTGCTAAAAAAGAAAAATGGGCATTCTTATAGAGTAGTGTTGGAAATTACTTAGTGCACTACAGATTGTAATTTCTTTGGATGTGTTTGTTTCAAGCATCACATTGTGGATTTCAATTCTGAATTTAAGCAAGAGAGAGAGAGAGAATACAGAAAATTTTGAGGTTGTGGTGGGAATTTTTTGGCTCCTCATCTTTTGTGATTCTTCTAGTTTTTTTGATCTTTTCAGATTTATGTAATACATATTTTTTAAGAATCATAATTTTTAGATGCTTAAACATAATTCTGAAAACGTTTGGGGTCACAAAAAAAAGTCAACACTGAAAAGTCACAAAATGGAAATAGAAGCAAAATTCCATCACCCACCACCTCTTTAAAAAACCCTTTTGTATCATAATCTACCATGCTTGAAATGTTATTGCTTGAAGTACTAGATAATTTATGACTCAAGCACCCAGCACTTACTGTAAAGTGGTTGGTGCTAGGAAAGGCAGCCAGCTATAGAAACTATGCTAAAGCAGACATTACAGAACAATGAAGTCTTTGGACACCCACTGGATCCTGTCAAACTATCCAACTCCTGGAAAAATGGAACATGTACATCATGTGATCATTATCATTCATTTAACATCTGTTTTCTATGCTAGCATGGGTTGGATGGTTTGACTGAGGTCTGGAAAGCCAGTGGTTGCTTTAAGCTCCAATCTGATCTAGCAATGTTTCTACAACTGGATGCCCTTCTTCACGCCAACCACTCTGAGAGTGTAGTGGGTGCTTTTTACGTGCCACCGGCACAGGAGCCTGTCGGGTGGCCCTGGCAGCAATCATGTTCAGATAGTGCTTTTTATGTGCCACTGGCACGGGATACTTTTATAGGAATACAAAAAAAATTACTATTGACTCGGGTATTTTGACAGAAAGTATGAAAAGGAGAGAAAATCCATGTAAAAAAATTATCAAATAATTGAAATTAAAAGATTTATTTTTATATTATCATAATCACCAATGTTTAAAGCAAATAATTGTGTAAAAAATTCAAATAAACAAAAACCTATATAAAAAAAAATTACATAATGTTGTGAGAGTTTTTTTCTTTTTGTCAGAATCTCTGATATTTTGAAACGTGATTCCACAAAATTTTTAGAAAAAGATTTTCATTGTTGAGGTTTTTTTTTTTTCTTTCTCTGAGAATCATAATCTCCTGTCTTTACAACATAGAAATCTGAAGACAGTTTTAGAAAGAAAATTAAAAATAAGCTTCATCGGGCAAACACATAATCTGAAACTTCACAAAAATGCTAAATGACCCCCCCCCCACACACACACACAACTATGATATTGTTTTTGCATCTTGTTTTGGTTTTTTTCTTTTTTTTTTTAACATTATACTCTCTTATTTGCAGGGTTGGGACATAGGTGTTGTTGGGATGAAGAAAGGTGGGCATCGTGTTTTGGTCGTACCACCAAACCTTGCGTATGGTGAATCAGCCATGGGTATCCAAGTACCACCTAATTCTTCGTTAGTGTTCCAAATTGAAGTAACTCGGGTAACTATATTTTTTTTTTATTTCTATCCTTGCTTATTTGTTTCTTCCATTTTATATGGAATTTGTTAGACAATATGGAAGTCCATTGTATGTATGTATCACCAGTGTATATCAGCAAGAAAATTGACAACCAAGTGCTTTCTTGTTTCTTTACTGCCCACAGGGGGCCACATGCAGAGGGGACAAACAAGGACAGACAAACGGATTAAGTCGATTACATCAACCCCAGTGTGTAACTAGTACTTATTTAATTGATCCCGAAAGGATGAAAGGCAAGTTGACCTTGGCGGAATTTGAACTCAGAACATAGCAGCAGACGAAATACCTATTTCTTTACTACCCACAAGGGGCTAAACACAGAGGGGACAAACGGATTAAGTCGATTATATCGACCCCAGTGTGTAATTGGTACTTATTTAATCGACCCTGAAAGGATGAAAGGTAAAGTCGACCTTAGCAGGATTTGAACTCAGAACGTAGCGGCAGACGAAATACCTATTTCTTTACAACCCACATGGGGCTAAACACAGAGAGGACAAACAAGGAGAGACAAATGGATTAAGTTGATTCTATCGACCCCAGTGCGTAACTGGTACTTAATTTAATCGACCCTGAAAGGACGAAAGGCAAAGTCGACCTCGGCGGAATTTGAACTCAGAACGCAGCGGTAGACGAAATACCGCTAAGCATTTTGTCTGGCTGCTAACGTTTCTGCCAGCTCGCCGCCTTTAGTAAACTTTCTAATAAACATTCCTTGTGGCATTCATTCTACCCATGTTGAACAGTCATTCCCATCAGCTCCAATGCAGAGAGCCAATGATTGACTTTTGAGAAGACTGTAACCAATGCCACTATTGTTCACAAAATGTGGTTATAATTTAAATTAATTAGACTTACCTTCAACATCAATGGAAATTGTAGCTGTGATACCAGTGCCGGTGGCACGTAAGAGAACTATCCGTACATGGCCATTGCCAGCACCGCCCCGACTGGCCTCCGTGCCAGTGGCACATAAAAAGCACCATCCGATTGTGGCCGTTGCCAGCCTCGTCTGGCACCTGTGCAGGTAGCACGTAAAAAGCACCCACTACACTCACGGAGTGGTTGGCGTTAGGAAGGGCATCCAGCTATAGAAACACTGCCAGATCAGACTGGGCCCGGCACAGCTTTCTGGCTTCCTAGACCCCAGTTGAACTGTCCAACCCATGCTAGCATGGAAAACGGACGTTAAACGATGATGATACACTACTCTGCATATCTCTATTTTAGACTGCCTTCATTTGTTTTCATGATTAAAATTTCTGAGCACACTGAAAGCCACCGCCTCTCTGGGTGGGGTTCTTACAGAGTATAATAAAGCTGCTTATATAATCTGGTTTCCAATTTAAATGTAACTTTGCCATCTTTTTGTTTACTCTACAGGTAAAATTATCTAAAAGTGAAGAGACATCAGAGCCAAGTGTTGCTTCTGACTCTGTTATGCAATCTCCATCTGAAACTGGGAACTTTGATTCAGATGGAGCTCCAACTGAAGAGACTGTTAAAAGCAGATCTCGATCTATTAATGAACAGTTGGCACAGGTAATTTCTTTTAATTATAAATTAAATTCAAAATGATTTTCCAGTACCAAATACTTTGTTATAAATGATCAATATAATAATGATAACACTGTGTAACATTTTTTTTTTGTCTTTGGTCAATAAGTGTTTTTTCCTATTTGTTTCTGTCTAGAAATCAAAGGAAATGACTACTATTCCCGTCAAACTTTGCTTTTGTGACCTGGTCATCAATGTTTTGAAACTGACCAGTTTTCCATTACATTTCAGACACATTCAGCACTGAGTTGCTGAAGCAGAAATATCATCATCATCATCATCGTTTAGCATCTGCTTTCCATGCTGGCATGGGTTGGATGGTGCAACTGGGGTCTGGGAAGCCAGAAGGCTGCACCAGGCCCAGTCTGATCTGGCAATGTTTCTACGGCTGGATGCCCTTCCTAACACCAACCACTCGATGAGTGTAGTGGGTGCTTTTTACATGCCACCAGCACAGGTGCCAGACGAGGCTGGCAAACAGCCACGATCGGATGGTGCTAGTAAATATTCTGCTCAACACCACAGATTTGCTTGCTAGTTGCTTGACCACAAGGTTTCTTGACCTTAACAAGTTTAGCATTTCCCTTAGTGGCTGATAATATATGAAACTCAGAGCAGGAGTAGTGGAGGAGCATCATAACCATGTGTTGAGAGGGATTCTTTAGGGTTTGAATAAATGTAACGAAAGCAAAGTATAAAGGAGATATTAGCCATTTTTCATACAAATAGAAAATAAAAGTTGCTACACAAGGACAAAAACCGTGTTACACTGTGTATATGGAGCACTCCGTCAGTTACGACGACGAGGGTCCCAGCTGATACAATCAATGGAACAGCTTGCTCGTGAAATTAACGTGCAAGTGGCTGAGCAATCCACAGACACGTGTACCCCTAACGTAGTTCTCAGGGAGATTCAGCATTACACATACTGTGACAAGGCCGGCCCTTTGAAATACAGGTACAACCCACTTTTGCCAGCTGAATGGACTGGAGCAATGTGAAATAAAGTGTCTTGCTCAAGGACACAACGCATCGCCGGGAATTGAACTCACGACCTTACAATCGTGAGCCGAATGCCCTAACCACTAAGCCACACACCTTCACAGTGTAATTTCAAATCTATTAACCAAGTCTGTTTTTTGGGTTTTTTTCCAGTCTCCTAAAAGTGATAAAGCCCGACTAATATCTCGAATGGCACGGATGGGGCAACCTATGTTGCCTGTAGCCGGAGTTTCGGTTTCTTTAGCAAGTGGTGACAGTGAAACTGAAGATACACTGGTAAGTGACTATCCAGAGAAATTGGCATTTAATCCTTTATATTTCTTTATTGCCCACAAGGGGCTAAACATAGAGGGGACAAACAAGGAAAAACAAAGGGATATCAACCCCAGTGCGTAACTGGTACTTTATTTATCGACCCCGAAAGGATGAAAGGCAAAGTCGACCTCGGTGGAATTTGAACTCAGAATGTAACAGCAGGCGAAATACCACTAAGCATTTCACCCGGCGTTCTAACGTTTCTGCCAGCTCGCTGTCTTTTGGCATTTAATCCTTTAGCATTCAGCTTATTATAATGTTTATTTATTCACATTTTGAATTAACTGTGCGTTATCCCACAGCTTTGAGATTTCAACAATGTGGTTGTTTATTTTTAGAATGACATTGTGGGTTGGTTTCAGAGGCTATATGTGGTCAGTTTGAACATAAAACAGGTAGAATATGATGAGCTTAAATACTAAACAGGTCAGATATGACCAGCTTAAATACTAAAGATAAAAATTTTTTTTAAATTCGAGCGAGGTCGTTACCAGTGCCGCTGGATTGGCTCCTGTGCAGGTGGTACGTAAAAAACACCATTTGAGCGTGGCCGTTGCCAGTACCGCCTGACTGGCCCTCATGCCGGTGGCACATAAAAGCATCTGCTACACTCTTGGAGTGGTTGGCGTTAGGAAGGGCATCCAGCTGTAGAAACTCTGCCAGATCAGATTGGAGCCTGGTGCAGTCATCTGGTTCGCCAGTCCTCAGTCAAATCGTCCAACCCATGCCAGCATGGAAAGCAGACCTTAAACAATGATGATGATGATGATTAAGTATGATGCTTTAAGTTAAAAGTAAGTTCTGTATTTACTCAAGAATAATACAATCTCAAATATAATGGCAGCACTCACTTTATGTACCTAAAAATCAGTATTATATTTGATCCTTTTGAGGTTTTTTGCTTACATTCAAGAAATTAGTGCCCCTTCTCCCTGATGTTTTGTGTTAAAAATCTTGCATTATACACAAGTAAATACAGTAGTCTGTTAGCATTTATGAAAAACAATATCAATGAAAACCACCACACATCAAATTGCCACTCCAGAAGAGTGGATTGGTCAAATCGTTAGAGCTTTCAACAAGATGTGGTATCTATTCCAACCCTTTGCATTCTGCCAATAACACCTGTAATGACACTGGTTCCAAGTTGTGGCAGACCTCAAATCTCACCCTTTGGACAACATTGGTGACTTGGAGAAGGTAGACTTGCATTCATGGGCAACTACCTGTTCTCTACAAAGAAATACTTGTCCAGGTTTGTATACACAAATGCAGATTGTCAACCTTGATTGATGGAGGTCCCCTTTCACATCAAAATGTCTAATAGTTAATCTAAAATAATAATAAGTGCACCCTTTTAAAGCCTAGCCAGGCTTATGGGCTCGGTTTCCCGGTTTCTATGGTGTATGTGTTCCCCAGCTGGACGGGACGCCAGTCCATCGCAGCGTTACTCATTTTTACCAGCTGAGTGGACTGGAGCAATGTGAAATGAAGTGTTTTGCTCAAGAACACAACGCATCGCCCGGTCCAGTAATCGAACCCACAATCTTACAATTATGGTGCTGACTCCCTAACCACTAAGCCGCGTGCCTCCACAATAGTTTATCTACTTTTATGTAATACTGCCTGGCATTGAGAGTTCACAGCTCTGATACTATGACATGGGATTAAAATGTCACAGGAAAGAATCACAAGACTGATTCTTCAAGCTGAACCAAGTGGCAGGAGATCTAGAGATAGGCCAAGAATATGATGATTGCATAATATCCATAATCTCAGTTCATCATTCTTGGAAATCCAGGCAAAAAATGTTGATGGTTGATAGGACCCTACAAAGGACGTACCTGAGAACTCTACCCCCCACAACTCTCCCAGGAATTGTGGGCTAAAAAGATAAAAGGCAATGAAATGGAAGTAAAAAGCACCCACTACACTCACGGAGTGGTTGGCGTTAGGAAGGGCATCCAGCTGTAGAAACACTGCCAGATCAGACTGGAGCCTGGTGCAGCCTCCTGGCTTCCCAGAACCTGGTCGAACTGTCCAACCCATGCTAGCACGGAAAACAGACGTTAAACAATGATGATGATGATACTTTATATAACTAAAATGTTCTCTCATAGAATGCTTGTTGCAAGTAATATAGAATAGAGATATTCTTGTAAACCAAGCGTTTGACTTGGTTTCTAATTTTAGAAATTTCCACATAGTTGAAGTTTGGTACCTATCATCATGCAATGTCTATAATCCATGCTGGCATAGGTTGGACAGTTTGACAGGATCTGACAGGTCACAGGACTGTGTTGATGTTCAAAGTCTGTTATGGCATGGTTTCTATTCTTAGATGCCCTTCCTCAGAGTGTACTGAGTGCTTTTCCATGTCACCTGCACTAGTCTTGATTGACAAAACTCAATCATGGGAACTTGTCTTGCAAGCTCACCAAGTAGCTTGCAAGACCCCTTCATTGAATGAGATGCGAAAATATGATAGAGGGATAGGATCAGGTGTCTTGCAGTGGAGGAGATACATAGCTACCCCAGTTGGAAAACGAGAAAAAATACTGGTGATGAGGTCAAAGTACAAGAGGGAACCCACGTAAAAAAATATTTCATATAGTTTATAGGCGTAGGAGTGGCTGTGTGGTAAGTAGCTTGCTTACAAACCACATGGTTCCAGGCTCAGTCCCACTGTGTGGAACCTTGGGCAAGTGTCTTCTACTATGGCCTCAGGACAACCAAAGCCTTGTGAGTAGATTTGGTAGACGGAAACTGAAAGAAGCCTGTTCTGTATATATGTATATATACATATGTATGTGTGTGTTTGTCCCCCACAACATCACTTGACAACCAATGCTGGTGTGTTTACGTCCCCGTAACTTAGCGGTTCGGTAAAAGAGACCAATAGAATAAGTACTAGGCTTACAAAGAATACGTTTTTGGAATCGATTTGCTCGACTAAAGGCGGTGCTCCAGCTTGGCCACAGTCAAATGACTGAAGCGAGTAAAAGAGTATAGTTATATATTTTGCATGCACAAGGTCCATTGTCATCATCATCATCAGTTTATACGCAATTTTCCATGCTAATACCTGTGGGATGGGTCTTCTCCAGCACAGTATTTTTGTCACTTTGTCATCTGCTTTGTTAGGTTTATCCTTTTGAGATGGCCTTCCCTCATTCTTCCATCATCTTCTTCCGCCTTTCTCTACCACAGGCACATTCCATTTGAATTGTCTGTCACTTCTTTATTCAACTTTTGCCCTTCATATGTACCACATGTTCATACAACCCAGTTTCCTTTCTTGTACACTACATCTGATTTTTCTTATACTCAATTCATCTCTCATTTGTATTCTGCTTTTCATACACACAAAGATTACGCTTCTAGCAGAGCATGCTTGCTTCACTTCTTTCCAACCTTTTATTCACCCTCTGCATTCGCTGTTCATGTTTTGCTACCCTACAGCATAGCACCTCATCTACAAAACCCTATACACTCTACCTTTCACTTAAAGACAAATCTTGTTACTAGTAGAGGTAATAGCTCCCTGAACATTTTCCCACACCTTTCTTACTCTGGCTGACATGCTTTAAGAATAACCTCTTCCTCTGATAATTAGGTTACCTAATAAAGAAGCTGTCAACTTCTGAGCATTTGAAAGAATTTACTCCACGGGAGCTCTTACTGCCAACTATGATATACCAAGTCCTTATTCACTTTCAGTCTGCCTCTGGTCCTGGTGCACTTCTTGTGCTACCATACTTTACATTTGGTACTCAGAGATTTTCTACCTATTTCTGTTCTGCATATTGTATATGGCCACCACACTGATGACAGCAGGATCCTTTCCTCTTCCTTGCAAATGAAAACTTATGTCTTTTCTAAACTTACTTTGAGGCTGCTGAAGTCTATGCTCTACTTTCATATTTGAAATTTCTTCTCTAATTCTCTGACATGTTCAGCTATCAAAATTTAGGTCATCAGTATACAGAAGACTGCAGGAACAGCTGGTCTTAAACCCTTATGTTGTGGCTTAGAAAACTATAAATAGACGGGGGCATGTAAACCGAGCCCTGATAGATACTTACTTGTATGCTAAATTCCTCATTCAATGCATTGCTGACTTCCTCATGCTAATGTTTTGGTTTTTCTGATGGGCACACATCCCCGTACATTGCTTTCCTGTCTTTCACAAGTCATTCATTTACTTATGATTTTCTTCAAAGGCTACTGAGTTCAATACCCAGTCAAAGGTACAGTGGCTTACTCTTAGCAAAAAACTTTGCCTGTAGTTGTCTCACTAAGAAGAAAGGATTAGTGGTACCCCACCCATCTACAAATCTGAACTGCATCTCATCTAAGCTAATTCCATTTTTAATCTGTTGTGCTGCAACTTTTTATCCTTTTTTTTATATATATAATCTGATCCATTAACTTCAAAACTGTATAGTTGCTTTTTTGTAGAGTAGATCCTTTTGGCTTTATTGAAGTTGTTGATGATACCATTACACCAGTCATTCACTATGCCACTTCCCTGATTAATGAATGTATCTTACTTCACCAGATATTTTTATCACTATCCTAGATAGTCCAGCTGCTCTTCTTGCATTTATATTTTTAGTCATGTTTTCAACCTATCAACTTTAATAGCTACTTCCTTCTGTTGGATCTACTTGGAGTAGACTCTATTCCTCTCACATATTCCTCTCATTCAGCAACCTCTTATTACATTTTCATACCTGTTTATCAGCTTCAGTTACGGCATGTGCACCACTATCATTGTATACCTACTTCCCACTAAAAACCGCTTAATTCATAGTAACACGTTGCTTTGCAACTGTGAATGACCCGTGTTTATTTTCCTTCCATCACAGAATATTGGGAAACTTCTTACTTTCATTTTCTCTCCTTGCTAAATATATATGTTTCTTTATTAACCACAAGGAGCTAAACATAGGGGGGACAAACAAGGACAGACAAACGAATTAAGTCGATTACATCGACTCCAATGCGTAACTAGTACTTAATTTATCGACCCCGAAAGGATGAAAGGCAAAGTCGACCTTGGCAGAATTTGAACTCAGAACGTAATGGCAGACGAAATATGGCTACGCATTTCGCCCGGCGTGCTAACCGTTCTGCCAGCTTGCCACCCTACTCCTTGCTAAATATATTTAATGTCTACTCTTTTAATTATTTAGTATGGTTCCCTCTTTTTCCTCACCTTTCTTCTAGTTTTTCGGGTCTATCTTTTAGATTTTATGGCTCTATCAATTGACCGTTCCACCATCATGTCAACTTTCATTTTGGCTTGAACTTTGTTCCATCCACAGACCTAGCCTGAGACCCCAACAGGTTTTCTTAGAGAAACTTCCAGTTGTCCTCTATTAGATTAATCTCTGTATCTACCTCTTCATTGTTTGTCAACTAGTATTTTTTTTAACTTGCATTTAATAGAGGGATTTGGGGGAAACTTCCATACCTTTCTTCTCTAGATTCTCTTACCTCTTTGAAATGCATGTAGTTCTTATCCCAAGGTCATTTATTTAGTAATTACAACCAATTGCCTATCCATTTCCTGGTATGCATGAAGTCTTTGGCTTTGCTTGTTTGGTAGATAATAAGGTAGCTTGCCTGTTCCCAGGAGTTAGTGCTATAAATGTTTAGGTCATTTGCATCGCTGATAACCAAGAGACTTAATCCCTCTTCATTCTTAATGTCTCAAAGCTCAATTTGATTAGAAATATTTAAATAAATATTTGATCAGAGGAAAATAAAAACTAAGCCTGATAGCTCTCACAATGGAAATTAGTTAACAAGGATGTAATACCAAAAATATGACATCAGAATTGGATAAGCTGGAATGATATTTTTTATTTACTTATCACTAATGAATATTTTTAGAGACGGTTTGCTGCAATGAGAGACAACTCTCACATTTGTCTCAATATTTCCACTGAAAAAATTCCCAAATAAAATGTGATGGATAATGTGGATTTCTGAAATGTTAGAGGTTACTATGTTGAGGCCTCTTGCAAACTTCTCCAGTATTGAATTCTAGCTACCTTGTTATCACAAATGATGATTTTATCCCTCCTCATTCCTAACAGCTTCCGTTATACTGGAGTAGCCATCATGTTACCCAACATGGTTGTCATCATTTGTGGTAACAAGGCTGCTAGAATTCAATACTGGAGAAGTTTGCAAGAGGCCTCAACATAGTAACCTCTAACATTTCAGAAACCTACATTATCCTTCACATTTTATTTGGGAATTTTTTCAGTGGACACATTGAGACAAATGTGAGAGTCATCTCTCATTGCAGCAAACCATCTCTAAAAATATACATTAGTGATAAGTAAATAAAAAATAATATTATCATTCCAGCTTATCCAATTCTGATGTCATATTTTTGGTATTACATCATTGTTAACTAATTTCCATTGTGAGAGCTATCAGGCTTAGTCTTTATATTCCTCTGATCAAATATTTATTTAAATATTTCCAATCAAATTGAGCTTTGAGGCTACATATTGATAAATAGAATGATATTTTTATATATATACATAGATATAAACATGTAAATATAATGTAGGTAGTTAGGGAAAATCCCAGCTGTATATATATATATATATATATATATATATATATATATATATAGACTGACAACCAGCCAAAGGAACCTACTGTTCATATCTTGTAACCGGCTCTGCTGTTCGTTATATCTAACCAAATCACTTAATTACTCTCAGTGCCTCAATCTGCCTAGTTGTAAATAGAAGTAAGAAACCACAGCGTTGTAGAATTGATAAATTTCACTCAGCTGATACTGAATTATGTCCTGCCAATATTTTCAAGAGGTTCGTGTTCTGTCAGGTTATGTTCATCATCATCATCATCATCATCGTCGTTTAAATCTGCCTCAGTAAATTCCATCCATCTCATGCAAGCATGGAAAAGTGGACATTCAAACAATGATGATTATGGTGGCTTATAAATATTTTTAAAGTAACAAAGGGAATTTTCCTTAAATACCAAAAACTTTTTAATTTAATTTCTCACTTCTTTTTCTCATTTCATTTATTTTGTTTTATATTTATTTTAATTTCAATCAAATTTTAAAGACAACCAAACCTACACTATCTTAGATTATAACTTTTAATGTTATATTGATTACATTTGAAACTTTGCGGCCACAACAGACTTTTTTCTAATTCAAACTACTACTTTCTTTTACTTGTTTCAGTCATTTGACTGTGGTCATGCTGGAGCACCACCTTTAGTCGAGCAAATCGACCCCAGGGCTTATTCTTTGTAAGCCCAGTACTTATTCTAATCGGTCTCTTTTGCCGAACTGCTAAGTTACTGGGACGTAAACACACCAGCATCGGTTGTCAAGCGATGTTGGTGGGACAAAACATACACACACAAACACACATACTTATATACGACGGGCTTCTTTCAGTTTCTTTCTACCAAATCCACTCACAAGGCTTTGGTCAGCTCAAGGCTATAGTAGAAGACATTTGCCCAAGGTGCCACGCAGTGAGACTGAACCTGGAACCATGTGGTTGGTAAGCAAGCTACTTACCACACAGCCACTCTTACACCTACATTAATATTTTGCTGTAAACTCTATGGATAACATAGTAACTTAACAGCTTTTATTTGGCTCCATTGCTTGCCAAAGTTCTAATAAACAATCCAGTGTTAGAAATACATTTTTTAAACAATTTTTAATGATATAGTTGTATGAATATTTTACTATTTTAGTTCTAAAATTACAGGTCAGGAAAAGTACATGCAGTGTTCAAATATTTGTTTATTTTATATCTGTATCTTTTCACATCTTCTTCTCTCTCTTTCTCTCTCTCTCTCTCTCTTCTTTCTCTCTCTCTCCCTCCTTCTCTTTCTCTCTCTCTTTCTTTCTCATGTATATCTTTTCACATCCTCTTCTCTCTTTCTCTCTCTCTTTTTCTCTCGTATGTCTTTTCACATCCTCTTCTTTCTTTCTCTCTCTCTCTCTTTCTTTCTCTCCTCTCTCTTTCTTTCTTTCTCTCTCTCTTTCTTTCTCTCTTTCTTTCTCTCTCTTTCGCTCTCTCTCTCTCTCTTTTTCTCTCTTTCTCACTCTTTCTCTCTCTCTTTCTCACTCTTTCTTTCTCTCTCGTGTGCATCTTTTCACATCTTCTTCTCTCTTTCTCTCTCTCTTTCTCTTTCTCTCTCTCTTTCTTTTTCTCTCTCTCTTTCTCTTTCTCTCTCTCTTTCCTTTTCTCTCTCTCTCTCTTTCTCTCTCATGTGCATCTTTCAATCTCTCTCTCTCTCTCTCTCTCTCTCTCTCTCGTGTATATCTTTACACATGCCTCTCTAAATCTCTCGACACTACCCTCTCTCTACACCTTCACTCTCTATCTCTTCATACCCTCCTCTCTCTAGCTTTTTACAACTCCTTTCCCTGTATTCCCCCTTCTCTTTTTTTAACCCACTCTCCCATTCCTCTTCCTCTCCCTTCACAACTTCTCTTTCTTTTATCTTCCTTCATCTGTCTGAGCTGTACATTTCCAAAATCTTTTGCAGTCTACAACTTCTGAGGCTAATCTTATGAGAAAACCTGATCTGCCCCAAAAACCAAGCCCTGTCTCTTCCAGTCTTCCACAGAGTCAGCCCAAGATTACTAATGATATTCCTCTTGCTTCATCCGTCTACTCACAAGGTAAATATGCAAGCTTCTGTTCAATCTTGATAACAACCACCAGTTACTAACCTTCAAAATCAACATTGTTGAACTGATGGGCTGGGTTGAGCTAGTATTTACTCTTTTACTTGTTTCAGTCATTTGACTGCGGCCATGCTGGAGCACCACCTTTAATCGAGCAACTCGACACCGGGACTTATTCTTTGTACACCTAGTACTTATTCTATCGGTCTCTTTTGCCGAACCGCTAAGTGACGGGGACATAAACACACCAGCATCGGTTGTCAATCAATGCTAGGGGGAAAGACACACCAATACACTCACATATATATATATATATATATATATATATATTTATATATATATATATATATATATATATATACGACGGGCTTCTTTCAGTTTCCGTCTACCAAATCCACTCACAAGGCTTTGGTCGGCCCGAGGCTATAGTAGAAGACACTTGCCCAAGGTGTCACGCAGTGGGACTGAACCCGGAACCATGTGGTTGGTAAACAAGCTACTTACCACACAGCCACTCCATCCATGATCACTTCAAATGGTTGCATGGCATTGTAAGGTACTCCTTTGGGATGTTGCTTCAGAGAGGGAAGTGCTTAGGTGAGTAACAAAAGTGAGGATCATGAAGTTAGGTTATTCAAGCGAGAAGTGGTGGTAACAGCAATGGCAGTACTTATAGTGGTGGCAGTGGTTGGAGGGTTTCAGTGAGAGGGAGTGCTTGTGTGAAGTGCTTTGAAATAGAAGAGAAATCTCTCTACACATAGCTAGCTTGAACTGGACCTATCCCATATTAAATGTTTCCTCTGGTTTCAATAGTAGTGTTTAGTATAAAAGTATTTCAGACAGATCTTTTGGATAAGAATGTAAGTCTGTTACATGTTGACTACTATTTGTAATTTTACTGGGTTAAATGTCTGTATTAATAACACTTTGTGTCATGTTTGCATGAGTTCATAGTAACATATATTTAAATCAAGGTTTGAAAAATCATCTGGAAACTGCCTGACAAGAATTAAATTCATTATCTTTAAATCTTAACCAACACACACCAGTAAGCTACTAACAGGTTTTACGCTCTAAAATATCTTTTACAAGGTAAAACTTGTGCTCTCTTTACTCTTTTACTTTTTTACTTGTTTCAGTCATTTGACTGTGGCCATGCTGGAGCACCGCCTTTAGTCGAGCAAATCGACCCCAGGATTTATTCTTTGTAAGCCTGGTACTTATTGTATTGGTCTCTTTTGCCAAACCGCTAAGTTACGGTTGTCAAGCGATGTTGGGAGACAAACACAGACAGTCAAACATATACACACACATGCATATATATATATACATATATACGACGGGCTTCTTTCAGTTTCCATCTACCAAATCCACTCACAAGGCTTTGGTTGGCCCGAGGCTATAGTAGAAGACACTTGCCCAAGGTGCCACGCAGTGGGACACACTTGTTTCATATATCACTCAAATTTATGTTTTAACCAAGAGGAAACAAATGTAGCAGATAAATCATTCCAAATTACTATAAGAACTCTAACTTGTTGAGACATCTTTTTAAACATCCATCTTTTTATGACCTTTTCAGCTGCATCTCACCAAATGGCTGTTTACCAAAATCCACTCGCTCATCAACAGCCGCAACCACAGTTACCTATGGCAACAGGAATGTACCAACAGGTTGTTTAACAATTTTTATAAACTTTGGTTTTGAAGAAAGGAGTACCATAAATCCTCGAGTATAATCCGCATTTTTTCCCCAAAATTTAAAGGTCAAAATCCCTAGTGCATACTATATATGAGGTTAAAAATGAAAAATATTTTCTAAGCAATGTCCGGGTCTCTATTTGTTTATTCAGGCGCATTTTGTGATGTCAGGCACAAAAATACCTTAAGTTAAGCCTGAGAGCAATAAAGTCTTAAAAGAATCATCCAAACACAGACAGTAAGCAACATTTATTAAGATAAAAGTATTCAGAACACAGAATAACATGTAGCAAAAGCAATTTGCAAACATATTTACATTCCCATATTACAGTTAAGAACATCACCATTATTATATTACGCATGCGCAGAATAGTTTGTTCAATTAGGTGCTGCTGACTTAATTACGCACGGCTCAAGTTAGAGAAGGGGTGCGTATTGTACGCAAGGTTTAGGTTTTTCAGAAGTACAGCCCCCTAAAAATCCCCTGCGTATTATACTCAAGGGCGGACTATACTCGAAGATTTACGGTATTTTCCATATTCAGTGTAATCAATCTCTTATCAAATTGAAACTTTTTTTTTTATATTTTACTTGTTTCAGTCATTAGACTGCAGCCATACTGGTGCACTGCCTTGAAGAATTTTTAGTTAAATGAATCAACCCCAGTACTTTTTTTCTTTTTTAAGCTTGGTACTTATTCTGTCAGTCTCTTTTGCCAAACTGCTAAGTTACAGAGATGCAAGCAAACCAACATCAGTTGTCAAGCAGTGGTGGGGGGACAAACACTGACAGTAAGACACATACATACATATATATATATATATGACTGGCTTTTTCCATTTTCCGTCTACCAAATCCACTCACAAGGCTTTGGTCAGCCTGAGGCTATAAGTAAAAGGTGCTTGTCCAAAGTGCCATGCAGTGGAACTGAACCCCAAACCACATAGTTGGGAAGCAACCTTCTTACTATATGGCCATGCTTGTACCTTTTGTTTATATTCTTTTAATGGTTTAGTCAGGGAAGGAAATGTTGCACCCCCAAGAACAGTGGTGGGAGACAGAAGATACTATGATTCCTAGGTTGCTGTAGTAGAAAGTAGTATATCAAGATATTGACCCAAAACTATAAGAAAAACACACAGTGTTTACTGCAGTATTGATTCTGGAACCATACTTATGTCCTTGGCAGTATAAATAAAGAGCTTGAATTGTTAGAAGTTAACTTATTTAAAGGAAGAGGGGTTCACAGTGTACTACACTACAGAATGAAAGACTACATATAATGTTTGGTATTATACCACCACACCAAAATACAGATGTAAAATTATTCTAATTATTATCAGACACGTGACAGGTTGGTAGAATCATTGAGGCATCAGACAAAATGTTCTGCAGCACTTGCTCTGATTCTTTACTTCCTGAGGAGGAATTACAACCATGTTTCGTGATCTGCTACCACAACAGCTCCTTTAACCTTTGTGGGGTTGATTGGTAGAGTACCAAGATTGGTTGATTGGTTGATACCAAGAGATCTATGGTATCAACTCACCTGCTTACCTCAAAATTACTGGTCATCTGCCTAAATCAGAAATATTTATTATTATCATAACATTATATTAAGGCAGCGAGCTGGCAGAATCGATAGCACACCAGGCAAAATGCTTATCAGTAAAGTACCAGTTGAGTACTAGGGTCGATGTAATCAACCATACCCCTCCCCCAAATTTCAGGCCTTGTACCTATAGTAGAAAGGATTATTGTAACACTATAGTGACAGAAACAGCTGGGTATTGCCTTTCAGCATATAAGTCTATTTCTCTAGTTTCTATAAGTTTGATAAATTAAGTACCAAGCATAAGCATATACTCTTTACTTGTTTCAGTCATTTGACTGTGGCCATGCTGGAGCACCACCTTCAGTTAAGCAAATCTTTGTAAGCCTAGTACTTATTCTATCAGTCTCTTTTGCCGAACTGCTTGCTAAGATACAGAGACGTAAACACACCAGCATCGGTTGTCAAGCATTGTTGGGGAGACAAACACACACACACATATACATATATATACATGTATACAACGGGTTTCTAACAGTTTCCACTCACAAGGCTTTGGTCAGCCCGAGGCTATAGTAGAAGACACTTGCCCAAGGTGCCACGCAATGGGACTGAACCCGGAACCATGTGGTTGATAAGCAAGCTACTTACCACACAGCCACTCCTGCGCCTATATACGGGTGGGGGGGGGGGTTATTTCTACTATCTTGTACCCACTCCACTACAGATTTGTGGCCTAGTTAGTAAGAGACTACTCTCTTTGGTATTGTAGTGATTCTGAACATTTCACTTTTCTTCCTCGAATTTGATTTGATTTGTTTTTTTTTGTTTTTTTTTTTTGTAAAATTAACAAAAAAGTTTTATCTAGGTCCAAAGAACCGTGCACCAAATTATATTCAGTGCATATAAAAATAAACAGCAGATAAATGAAATACTGAAAGATGAAAAACATAAATTCAATTAAAAAGTAAACACAGGCTGGGCATAATTTTATTTAAATATCATGTGACAAAAGTTAAATAAAATTGTGCAGATCACTCCACTTAGTTTGTTCACTTTATCAGAATTCACAATGATAATTAAATTTCCATTGACATAAAGTAACAATCTCAGATGATGAATTAATGGAATTGTCAGAGCCTTAAACTAGATGCTTAGAGCTGTTTGTTACTGCTTTTTGCATTCTAAATTCCTGTGTTGTTGATTTAATCTGACACCATGGTTAACATCACCACCATGTGGTATTGTCACGGTGTTTTCAGTAGAGTTCATTTTGTAACAAGCATTCATACCAAGTCTCAGTTTTAGGACAATTTCCCACCAATACTGGAAGCCCTTGTAAAATAACAGGCTACAGGTACTACCCTTCTCTCCTTGACAAATCAGTGAAAAAAGACACTGTCTATATTATGGAATCAGACATTAACTCTCCATTGAAAATATATTTACACTCGCGGAGTGGTTGGCGTTAGGAAGGGCATCCAGCTGTAGAAACACTGCCAGATCAGACTGGAGCCTGGGGCAGTCCCTGGCTCCCCAGACCCTGGTTGAACCGTCCAACCCGCGCTAGCGCAGAAAACGGACGTTAAACGATGATGATGATGATGATGATTTTTATTTTAATTATCATCATCATCAACATCGTTTAACGTCCATTTTCCATGCTAGCATGGGTTGGACGGTTCGACCAGGGTCTGGGAAGCCAGGAGGCTGCACCAGGTTCCAGTCTGGTCTGGCAGTGTTTCTACAGCTGGATGCCCTTCCTAACACCAACCACTCCGTGAGTGTAGTGGGTGCTTTTTACATGCCACCAGCACAGAAGCCAGTCAAGGTGCCACTAGCACGGAAGCCAAAAAAGTTATGGCTCAGTGGATGGAGCATTGAGCTCACAATCATGAGCTAATGATTTCAATTCCCAGACCGGGCTGTGTGTTATGTTCTTGGACAAGACATTCTATTTCACGTTGCTCCAGTTCGCTCAGCTGTAGAAATGAGTTGTGACACCACTGTTGTCAAACTGTATTGGCCTTTGCCTTTCCTTTGGATAATGTCGGTGACACAGAGAAGGGCATGGGCAGCTGCTGGTTTTCCACAAACAACCTTGCAAGGACTTGTGCCTCGGAGGGGAACTTTCTAGATGAAATCCCATGGTCATTCATGACCAGAAGGGGTCCTTAACCTTTAGTTTTTTGGGTGATTTTTATGAATAGTTTATTATAAAGTTTATTGCCTTTCAGCAAAATGATGCTTAAAAAGTGAAAGAGAAGACATAAAAATGTGACACCTGTTTTCATCAATTTCTGGCCCTTTTTAGCACACACTTAACAGCTTTCTAATTATTGTTATTTTCAGATATAATAATTCAGCAGTTTAACCCTTTAAGCATTTAAACCAGCTATCATCATCATCATCATTTAATGTTCGCTTTCCATGCTAGCATGGGTTGGACGATTTGACTGAGGACTGGCGAACCAGATGGCTACACCAGGCTCCAATGTGATCTAGTAGACTTTCTACAGCTGGATGCCCTTCCTAATGCCAACCACTCCGAGAGTGTAGTGGGTGCTTTTATGTGCCGCCGGCACGAGGGCCAGTCAGGCGGTACTGGCAACGGCCACGCTCAAGTGGTGTTTTTTTTTCATTCCACCTGCACAGGAGCCAGTCCAGCGGCACTGGCAAAGACTTCGCTCCAATGTTTTTCACGTGCCAGTAAGGCGACGCTGGTAACGATCATGTTTGAAAGGTGCTCTTTACGTGCCACCGGCACGGAAGCCAGTCAGCTGCCCTGGCAGCGATCACGCTCGAATGATGATCTTAGTGCTCCACTGGCACGGGTGCCAGTCATCGAAATTGCAAATTTGATTTGATCTCAATTTCACTTGCCTCAACAGGTCTATATCTAGCCCAAATATCCTACTTGTTTTATGTTCATACTGGCCATATCCAGCCTCTCACACCTACCCCACAATGTCATCCTAAAAATAAACAATGACCACATCAAAATCTCAAAGCTACAAGATAATGTATGATTAATCCAAAACACTGTGAATAAATAAGCATTACATTTGACAAAGTAATCTGAATGCTGATGGGTTAAATTCACATTTAAGCAATCCTACATCAATTGTAACAATTTTCTAATATTACTATTTCCAAAATTTTCTTTAATTTAGGTGCCTTCTAATCAACCATTGGGAGCCTTCCAACCAAACCCTTCTCAACCTGTACATAATCAACTCTATCCTCAACATTCCTACCCGGGTAAGCTTGCTTCCATAAACTAAATGTAAATAAGCAAAATTAATTGTAATATAAGAATGCTGTTAGAATTTACTGAAGGCTTGACTTGAAGCACTCCGTCGGTTACGACGACGAGGGTTCCAGTTGATCCGATCAACGGAACAGCCTGCTCGTGAAATTAATGTGTAAGTGGCTGAACACTCCACAGACACGTGTACCCTTAACGTAGTTCTCGGGGATATTCAGCGTGACACAGAGAGTGACAAAGCCGGCCCTTTGAAATACAGGTACAACAGAAACAGGAAGTAAGAGTGAGAGAAAGTTGTGGTGAAAGAGTACAGCAGGGTTCACCACCATCCCCTGCAGGAGCCTCGTGGAGCTTTAGGTGTTTTCGCTCAATAAACACTCATAATGCCCGGTCTGGGAATCGAAACTGCGATCCTACGACCGCAAGTCCGCTGCCCTAACCACTGGGCCATTGCGCCTCCACAAAGGCTTGACTAAAAGAGGTAGATTCATCTTATCTATCGTTAGGCTTATATGGAGTGGAGTTGATTCAATCCACTATTGCCCTTTCCTGTAAACTTTTGTGTCAATAGATATGGTATAAATAAGAGTGATTGGCAGAATTATTAGCATCAGAGGAAATACTGTGTAGAATTAGTTCTACACAGGCAGCGAGCTGGCAGAAATGTTAGCACGTCAGGTGAAATGCTGAGCGGTATTTCGTCTGCCGCTACGTTCTGAGTTCAAATTCCGCCGAGGTCGACTTTGCCTTTCATCCTTTCGGGGTTGATAAATTAAGTACCAGTTATGCACTGGGGTCAATATAATCGACTTAATCCGTTTGTCTGTCCTTGTTTGTCCCCTTGTGGGTAATGAAGAAATAAGAATTAGTTCTGGCCCCAAGTTCTAAGTTCAAATCATACTTTTTATCCTTCTAAGTACTTGTCAAATACTCAATTCAATATAATCAGCTGTATTTTCCCTCAGATTTTAGGTCTTCTTGTATTTGAAATCAGTGTAATTAATAGCAGTATAATCATAATTACCAACATTTTAGCATCTGCTTTTCCATTCTCATATGAGTCGGACAGAATATGTTGAGGCTTATTTTATGGGGGCTAGATGCCCTTCCTGTCAGGAACACTCACCTGTTTCCAAATAAGTTAATGTTCCCTCTTGACAAAGCAAAACAAAGGGCACTTCTAGGATGATGGTGGTGCTCATTCACAACTATTATGTAAAGACAAAGCAAGGAGACAGCAACACACACACACATTCTCTCTCTTTCATCTCTCTTTTACTTGTTTCAGTCATTTGACTGTGGCCATGCTGGAGCACCGCCTTTAGTTGAGCAAATCGACCCCAGGACTTATTCTTTGTAAGCTTAGTACTTATTCTATCAGTCTCTTTTGCCGAACTGCTAAGTTTACGAGAACGTAACCACACCAGCATCGGTTGTCAAGCGATGGTGGCAGGACAAACACAGACACACAAACATATATACACACACATACATATATACAACAGGCTTCTTTCAGTTTCCGTCTATCAAATCCACTCACAAGGCTTTGGTTGGCCCAAGGCTATAGTAGAAGACACTTGCCCAAGGTGCCACGCAGTGGGATTGAACCCAGAACCATGTGGTTCGTAAGCAAGCTACTTACCACACAGCCATTCCTACACCTACATATGTACATATGCTGGGCTTCTTTCAGTTTCCACCTACCAAATCCGCTCACAACCCTATAATAGATGTCGATCATGTTTAGGACCAATATTTGCAAACCTATTAAACCAGTCTTAACTCAAAGCTAGAAATACACATAAAATAACATTGAAGATATCTGTATTAGTTTATGCTAAAAATATATTTTACTTTGAAATAATTTATCTATAACCATATTAACTTCCAATAACTTTTTTCGGATCTTTTCGCTTTGATCGGCAGATTTTTTAAATAATTTCTTTGTAATTAAACACTTTTAAACTTTGTATTCTTGTAGAATGTGTTTATAAAACATCTTTTTCTCTTGGCTTTCTTGAGAAAATTCTGTAGTTTGTAAGCTCTTTGTTGTTTAATTTCTTGCATTTTGGCAATTTCAACCAATCAATGACGTCTATTGAGGTGAATACAATTTCTCCAGATCTACAGAATTTTCTCAAGAAAACCAAGAGAAAAAGATGTTTTATAAACACATTCTACCAGTATACAAAGTTTAAAAGTGTTTAGTTACGAAGAAATTATTTTAAAAATCTGCCGGTCAAAGCGAAAAGATCCTTTTTTTCAAATTTTATGCTTTGGAATTTTCTCAAAACTGCATTTTTTTAAAAATATTTTTCTAGTACCTGTCAGTTCTGCCGACATCCATGTGCCAGTTATCCTTTCTGAATCTAGACAGCATAGTACTGAAATGCGTTTAGCTGTGGGTAAAATAACCGATAAAGTTGACCAGGTATTACACAAAGTAAGTACCATGTAAAAATATTCTTTTTGTGTTTACTTGATTTTATTTTTCAAGTTCATCATCATCATCATCATTTAACGTCCGCTTTCCATGCTAGCATAGGTTGGACAACTTGACTGAGGACTGGCGAACCAGATGGCTGCACCAGGCTCCAATCTTGATCTGGCAGAGCTTCTGCAGCTGGATGCCCTTCCTAACGCCAACCACTCCGAGAGTGTAGTGGGTGCTTTTATGTGCCACCGGCACAAGGGCCAGTCAAGCAGTACTAGCAATGGCCACGAAAAAATTGTGTGTTTTTTTACGTGCCATCTGCACACCGGCACAAGTGCCAGTAAGGCGGCGCTGGTAACGCTCATTTATTAACCCTTTCATTACTGTATTTATTTTGAGATGCTCTGTGTTTCTTTCAATTACTTTAAATATAACAAAGAATTTAGTAAAATAACTTAGTTATCATTCAGCTAGTGTTAAGAAGATAAATTGTGACTAATGTTTGGTGGAAAATTTTAGTTCAAAACTTTTGAAAACAAGATATTTGTACTCAGAGCCAGAGCCGGTTTCAGCCAGGTTGGTAATGAAAGGGTTAAAGTAACTATCATATATGCAGATGTATAAGACACTCTTTTTTTTTATTCTTAAATGTAATAAAACATTGCCATGAGTCTAATGGAACTGTATTATGGTTGGCATACAGTGTGTGTGTAAATGTATGATGCAACATATTAACCCTTTAGCATTTAAACAAGCCATATCTGGCTCAATTTTTCTGCCTGTTTTAAATTTAAACTGCCCAGATCCAGCCTCTCATACCTACCCTACAAAGTCATTCCAAAAATAAAATAATCACATCATTAAAATCTTGAAGCGACAAGATAATGCATGATTAATTCAAAACAATATGAATAAATAAGGATTGCATTTGACAGCATAATCTGAATGCTAAAGGGTTTAATTTGTTCTTTCCACTATAAAGTAGGGATTTGTCTCATGCAAGAGTACATCTTGTACAGCAGCAAATATGGTATCAATAGTCATTGAGTTTCACTTGTTAAATTACTGGTTAGTAGTATTATAGTTGACAGCTGGGATGAAGTTAATGGTTAGGGTAGCAGCTATGAGAGCTATTTGGTGGTTTAAAATGTATAAGGACTGTTAGAAGTGAATACATAAAGAGCTGTTGTTGTGATGGTAACCTTTTGCATCTTTGTTTCAGTTGGATCACTCTGCACAAAACAGCTTCCTTAATCCAGCTCCATCACTAGAAACATCTGTTTTAATGCAGAACATTCAACGAATTGTTCAGGTAAATACTTGCTTCACACTAATTTCTATTCTCTCTCTTGCTTTCTCTCCTCTCTCTCTCTCTCCCTTTCTATCTTTCGTTACACCTCTCTCTCTCTTATTAACCTGTATACAGTAATTTGTTTGTTTTTTAGCTTTAGTCCTTGCTGTCATTCTTTTTTTTCTCTCTTTTCCTCTCTATTTCTTTTCCTTCTCACCTAAATCTCTCCTCTCTCTCCATCTCAAATGTTTTATATACTCTACATTAAAGGAAAATGAAAGACTCAAGAAAGAGGCTATGGAAAAAGCAAGTAAAGTGGAGTCTCAAAACCTAAAAATATCGGAACTTCTTCAGCAGAATCAAAAGTAAGTTTTGACTTATGACCAACACCTGTAAAAATGTATGCCACTAATCAGTCATGATAAACCTATTTCCCAGTATTTTAAGGACAGGATGGATCTGGAAATTGTTAAAGAATGAAGGGTTAGAAAGTTAGAAAAGTTGAGCAGCCAAAACTGGCTTCTGTGTCGGTGGCACGTAAAAAGAACAATTCAAGCATGATCGTTACTTGTGGCACGTGAGAAAACATTCGAGCGAGGTCGTTTCCAGTGCCACTGGACTGGCTCCTGTGCAGGTGGCACATAAAAACAACATTTGAGCATGGCCATTGCCAGTGCCACCTGACTGGCCCTCGTGCCAGTAGCACGTAAAAGCACCCACTATACTGTCAGAGTGGTTGGTATTAGGAAGGGCATCCAGCTGTAGAAACTCTGCCAGATCAGATTGGAGCCCGGTGCCGCCATCTGGTTTGTCAGTCCTCAGTCAAATCGTCCAACCCATGCTAGCATGGAAAGCGGGCGTTAAACGATGATGATGATGATGATGATATTTGGCAGTCGATTTTTCTTGCTTTTTTATTTTTTTACTTAGACTTTTTATTATTATTCAAAGAAGGTGATATCTTTTAACTTAATTGTTATCAGACTGCAGATAAGAAGATAAGGCACAGCCCTGTGGGGTTTTAATCAGATAAATCGACTCCGTACTTATTTATTTGTTTTGTTAAGTTTGGTACTTATTCTATCAGTTTCTGTTGCTGAACTACTAGGTTATGGAGATGTAAACAAACCAACATTGGTTTCAAGTGGTTGGGAAAACAGGTACACACACACACACACAATAGGCTTCTTTCAACCTAATGCAGTCACAAGGCTTTGGTCGGTCTAGGGCTATAGTTGAAGAGATTTGCCACACAGTGAGACTGAACCTAGAACCATTCTGCCATGCCTGCACCTAGGAAACCTATTTTCAACAGCAAATTTAAAAATAGAAATTTTATTATTAAAAGTATGCCACTAGTACAACTATTCCCTATCATTTCACCATTTTGTTGCTCATTTTTCCTGATGGCATGGTATGGAGAGGTTTGCAGTGCAGTATGTTATTATTTATCTTGATCTTGCAACGAGTTCTTTAGTCCTGATCTTACCATTTCCTACGTCTTTGTTTTCCGGCTGCTAATTGTGAACAGCCATAATTATTTCCCTTAACGCATTCATATTCTTGAATTTTAAACAGCAAATGTTAACTCCAACACTCCACACTTACAATACACTGCAACAACCAAAATATATATTTCTTTATTGCCTCAAGTGGTTAAACACAGAGAAGACAAACAAGGACAGACAAAGGGATTAAGTCGATTATATCGACCCCAGTGATTTACTGGTACTTATTTAAATGACCCCGAAAGGATGAAAGGCAAAGTCGGCCTCGGCAGAATTTGAACTCAGAACGTAACGGCAGACGAAATACTGCTAGGCATTTCACCCAGCATGCTAATGTTTCTGCCAGCTCACCACCTTAACACTGCAACAACCAAAATATAACGAATATATAGTATGTATTGAAGTAAAACACTTCATACATGACATTCACATTGCTATTATACAAGAAATGACATTAGGAAGGGCATCCAACAATAGCTCAGTGGTTAGAGCATTGGGCTTACAATCATGAGGCTGTGAGTTCAATTTTGAGACTAGGCTGTGTGTTGTGTTCTTGAGCAAGACACTTTATTTCATGTTGCTCCAGTTCACTCATCTGTAGAAATGGGTTGTGACGTCACTGGTGCCGAGCTGTATCAGCCTTTGCCTTTCCCTTGGATAACATCGGTGGTGTGGAGAGGAGAGGCTGGTATGCATGGGCGACTGCTGGTCTTCCACAAATAACTGTGCCCATACATGTAACTGAAGAGGGGTTCTTTACCCAACCATAGAAACCATGCCAAAACAGACAGTAAAGCTTGACTCAGTCCTCTGACCTATCAGGTTGTCCATCCCATGCCAGCATGGAATACAGATGCTAAATGAAGAGGATGAAATTATGACCCAATGTAGTACCTCATATGTAGTACTTCACATTCCAAATTACACGTCAGTAACAACTGGACTACAAAAATCCAATGGAAGACTCATAACATATATTGAAACGAGCAAAATGCCCCTCAATCCATGTCAAACATTTAAAACAAAATTTTCTCAAAACAACTTGTCCGACCATCCTAAGGGCTTCCTCTTTGAGAAACACTGGTTTAACCTAAATTTGAGACACCAGCAAAAGAAGAAATAAAGATAGACTTTTTTTCTATTCCAAAGAAAAACGATTTCCCACGGCTTTATCAATCGCATTCTCACCTGGAATCGATTTTTGTAATTTTTTCAAGACTTATACACGTCCTGATACCGTCGGTATCTACATATAAAATTTGAGCGCAATCGGATGGAGGATGCCCGAGAACCTAGAAGACAAACACACACAGACAGAATGGATTTTATATAAGAGATTATGTATCTAATTAATAGTATCATTAACATGAAAGTATTATTAATAGGGCACAATACACTAGAAACGCATGTTTTAATAAGAAGCTTACAACATAAAGAAGCTTGGTTTACAAATATATAGTTCTTGTTAGGCTAGTGGTTTCAGATTAACTGATGCCTTGTGAACAGAGAAATTTGTATCATTATCATTTAATGTCAGTTTTCCATGCTGGCACGGGTTGGACAGTTTGATGGGAGCTGGCATGGTGGAGGGCTGCACTAGGCTCCATCCATCTGTTTTGGCATGGTTTCAGTGGCTGGATGCCCTTCCCTAATGCAGACCCTTTACAGGGTGTATTGGGGGCTTTTTTATGTGGCACCAGTATGGCTGCATTTACATGGCACCAGCATGTACATACATGCTTTTATACATGCCACTGGCATGGGTGCACTTTTACGTGGAATGCTCCTTCTACCATGACTATGATTCCTTCCTTTCACCAGTCACCCGAAAAACAAAAATAATTTTTTTTTAAAGAATCCAGGACATTACAAAATTACTGACACACGGAGCCTGAAAGAATCACTGGACTTACCGATATCTACAACTTCTTGAACCAATTATTACCAAATCCTCAGACTCTGAAAAACAGACAAATTCACTACAACTGTAAAATTAGTAAAATTTCAATATCACTTTATATAAGATTAACTAGAGAAAGTCTACTGATGTTTCTACACTAAAGACAACAGAACTATTTTGCAAAAATAACACTCCAACTTTTTTTGTATCTTGTAATATAAAAAAAGTTGGAGTATTATTTTCAAAATTTTGGTAGAAGTATTTGGATCTTGACAGACATCAGAAAAGTGTATGTATACTTGAAAAGATTTGCCATTTCTTCTTTCTAGCAAAAATATATAGCAGGCTGATAGATTAGTCAAGTTGTTTTATAAGGGTTAACAAACATCCACCAATATTGAAATTTATTAGTTTTAATTATCTCAACTATTAAATAGATAAAATATCTTTGGAATTCTTGTCATCAGGTTTGTGGAACAGAGTAATAGTTTACTTGAACAGAGGAATGACAGCTACAAGGACTCAGCAGAACGATCGCAAGCTCAAGTCTTGAAACTGGAGAAAGAGAAAGTAAGATGGAGTTTTTTTTTTTTTTTTTTTTTCTTCTTCTGTATTCATATAAACAGAATAGTAATGTGGATATACAATCTCTTGATTCTAAAAACCATAGGCTAAGATGGCATCAGAACTGGGTTCTGCGACCTCTATGGTGAGTAACCTGCAGCTGGAAGTATCAGCCATTCGTAAACAAGAAACTGAGTTAAGACAGAAGTTAAATTCTACAATGACAGACAAAAGTGCTACCAAGGAGCAAATAGAAACCTTAAATAAACAAGTTGAAGGTAAAAAAAAAAACTTATTTTTATTATAACTGTATAAATGTCAATGTCATCAGAATTTATAAAATTAGAGAAAATGTGAAATAATTCCATTCTGGAACGGTGGATCTTGAAGCTGTGAAAGTTATAAATAAAAGCATGTAAATATTGGATTTAAAAGTCCCTTTGGATAGAAAATATCAACCTCAGGTAGCCTTTGACTTTTTCTATCCGAAAGGGTTTTTTTTTTAACCCAATATTTACACACTATCATTTATAGCTTTAACTGCTTCAAGATCCACTGTTCCAAAAAAGAATTATAACTATATAAATCTTTCTCTAAATCATTATCACCTGTAAATTCTATATTGTTTATAATTACCCTTGCAATTTGAAGATATCTATCAATCTTTGCTATCTGCTCTTGGGAACTTACAAAGCTAATGTTTATTTCCAGATTCAGTAATATTGGTTTCAAATTTTGGCCCAAGGCCAGTAATCTCAGTGGGGTGGGTAAGTTGATTACATCCACCTCGATGTTCAACTGGTGCTTATTTTATTGACCATGAAAGGATGGAAGACAAAATCGACTTCAGCAGAACTTGAACTCAAAATATAAAGACAAACGAAATGGCACTAAGAATTTTGCCCAGTGTGCTATAATTCTTACTTCTTTATTGTCCACAAGGGGCTAAACATAGAGGGGACAAAGGTATTAAGTACTTAATTTATTGACTCCGAAATGATGAAAGGCAAAGTCGACCTCGGCGGAATTTGAACTCAGAACGTAAAGACAGACGAAACACTGCTAAGCATTTCGCCTGGCATGCTAACGTTTCCGCCAGCTCGCCGCCTTGCATGCTCGCCACCTTCTGGCATGGCTTCTATGGCTGAATGCCTTTCCTAACACCATATTGCCTTTTAAAATGGTTTCTGATATCAATTTTAACCATCCGAACGTGGCCGTTGCCAGCGCCGCCCCGACTGGCTTCCATGCTGGTGGCACGTAAAAAGCACCATCCGATCGTGACCGTTGCCAGCCTCGCCTGGCCTGCGTGCCAGTGGCACGTAAAAAGCACCATCCACTCGTGGCCGTTTGCCAGCCTCGTCTGGCACCTGTGCCGGTGGCACGTGAAAATCACCCACTACACTCATCGAGTGGTTGGCATTAGGAAGGGCATCCAGCCGTAGAAACATTGCCAGATCAGACTGGGCCTGGTGCAGCCTTCTGGCTTCCCAAACCCCAGTTGCACCATCCAACCCATGCCAGCATGGAAAGCGGATGCTAAACGATGATGATGATAATGATGTATATGCAAACATTATTTCTTTGTATCTTTTTTTTATTAATTCAATCTCCCATGGAGCATTTAATCATAGTTGGAAAAATCGAACGCATTTAAAGAGGTTTTAAACTAGATGTAAATGATTATCTTCCTCGACAGAGAATCTAGAACAGTTAACAGAGATGACAAATTCATACAAAGAAGAACGTCAGCAACGGAAGACACTCACCAACAAAATGAATCAGCTAAATGAAGAAATTTCAGACTTGAAGTCATCTTGCGAATCTTTAGAAAAGGTGAGTGCAATATTAGAATCAATTTTGAGATTCAAAACCTTTGATTATATAACACAGCCTATAAATTTTTGTTGAAGTTGTGTCTGATTTTTTTTCATTACTGTTTTTTCATTACCCCTTGATGCTGGTATTACCTGAAGCATGCGAGACACTGCTCCGGTTTTTTATCTAATAAGGCCACACAAACACACAATTGCCAACGAGCTCGCGTCTATTTACGTTCACCGTTACAATAACACAGCGTCGTACATTTACATCTACCGGTTTATGAAAACGAACTATGTGAAGCTATTTATCATAATATGATATGCATGAGTTATTCTGCTCAAGTTAAAAAAATAGCTTGCATGTGGTACAACTCAAGACATGGTATTATGCATGTAAAGTATCCGCATGTCATTGGTCTACTGCTAGTCTCATGACTTGAATGTAACCTAAAATAGCTAAGATAATGGATGGGATGGTGAGCACACGCACCTGAAGAGATAAAGTACACGATTGGGAACGTAAACATACATCAGCCGCTAAAAAGTCTGTGATAGATGTATATTTACGTTAACTGCGGTTAGGCAAGAAAAAGTGTGATCGCATATTTGCATCAATTGTTGTCAAGGGGTTAATAATCTGAGGAGTTTTTGTTTTTTTTCTCTTATGTACGAGGGGCGTTCAATAAGTAATGCCCCTGACCCACTTCCCATAGAAGTAGAGCACAGTTATTAGTCTTTTTCTACATAGGAACCACCCAGAGTTATGCATTTCTCACATCGTTTGATACAGCTCTGAGACCGTTTTTGTAGAAGACCCCAGCTTGGTCCTCCAACCACAACGTGACTTCAGAAATCAAGGCTGCATCATCTGGGAAACGCTTTCCTTTCAAAAACAACTTCATGGCTGGGAAGAGGTGAAAATCAGAGGGTGCAAGGTCAGGAGAGTAGGGGGGATGGGGGATGAGTTCATAGCTGCACGCCTGTGCTTCTGATCTGGCGACAAGCGAGTTGTGAACCGGAGCGTTGTCCCGCAAGAGGAGGATGCCTTTGCTGATCTTGCCCCGCCTCTTGATTTTGATAGCTTCTCTTAATTTCCTCAAAAGTGAAGCATAATAGGCGCCTGTAATTGTGGCACCCTTTGCCAGGAAATCTGTCATCAGAACTCCGTCCTGGTCCCAGAAGACTGTGAGTATGACCTTGCCAGCAGAAGGCTGCACCCTTGCCTTCTTTGGAGGAGGTGAGTCACTGTGTGTCCACTGCATTGACTGGGCTTTGGTCTCTGGATCATAGTGATAGACCCAGGTTTCATCCTGTGTAGTCAGTCTTTTGAAAAATTTTGACTCATCTTCTTGGCACATCTCCAAATTCATCCTCGAGCAATCGACACGTTCTTGCTTCTGGAAAGATGTCAGCAACCTGGGAATCCATCTGGCAGACACCTTTTGCATATGCAAATGGTCATGAATGATAGTTTCCACAGACCCGGTACTAATCTTGACCTCATGGGCTATTTGGCGAATAGTTATGCGTCGATCTTCCAAAATGGCAGCCTCAACATGACGGACAGATGCCTCATCAATGGCAGAAGGGGGCGACCAGATCTGGGAGCTGTTTCCACAGAGTTCCGACCATGTTTGAATTCACGATGCCAGTGTTTTACAAGGTCATATGATGGGGCATCATCACCATAAGTTACTTTCATTTCATCAAAAGTCTCCCGTGGTGTGTGTCCTTTCAAATACAAAAACCGGATCACTGCTCGACACTCAACAGGCTCCATTTCACACACTTGTTCAAACACTTGTAAATCAGAAACCACAATTAGTCCAGAGCTGTAATTTGCCACTTAATCTATAAAGATATAAATAATTGTACATGCAAAATTTCAGCTAGATCAAATAACTGCAAGTGGATCAGAAGCATTACTTATTGAACGCCCCTCGTAAATCATTGAATACTTTAGAGTAAAAGTTTTGAACAAAGTTACTATTAAGGACTTGGTAACAAATTATATTATTCATATTATTTACTTATCCAAAGAGACATTTGAACATGCAGCTATAAACGCAGCTAGGAAATGATAGTTTGACTGGCCTGAAGATGATAAAATGATGGAAAAACATTTCCTTAGAGTAGAAAGTGATGAAAGAAAGGTACCTGTTAAATGAGGGCAAGATTAAAACAGAAGGAGTTGTAAGATTTAAAATGGAAGTAGTATATAATTTTGAGTTAAAATGGATAGGGTGTGGGTGTGTGGTAAGTAGCTTGCTTACCAACCATATGGTTCCGGGTTCTGTCCCACTGCATGGCACCTTGGGCAAGTGTCTTCTACTATAGCCTCGGGCTGACCAAAGCCTTGTGAGTGGATTTGGTAGACGGAAACTGAAACAAGCCTGTCGTATATATGTGTGTGTGTTTGTGTCTGTGGTTGTCCCCACCAACATTGCTTGACAACCGATGCTGGTGTATTTACGTCCCCGTAACTTAGCAGTTCGGCAAAAGAGACCGATAGAATAAGTACTAGGCTTACAAAGAATAAGTCCTGGGGTCGATTTGCTCGACTAAAGGCAGTGCTCCAGCATGGCCGCAGTCAAATGACTGAAACAAGTAAAAGAGTAAAAGGGTATACTAAATTTGCAAGCTTTTAGAATGGATGATTTTATAACTGAAATTAAAAACTCTGTAGCTAGGCTTATATTTTTTTTTTTTTTTTCTTTCACAGAATGTCACGGATCGCAAAAAGAAAGCTCTTGATGAGAGACGACGACACGAAGAGGAAATAGATGAACTAAAGTTACAGTTTGAGGTGAGGTGTTCTCCTGTTAGAATTTCTTGCACTTCCATTTGTTTACATTGTTTACATTGGTGTGAAAAAAAAATTCGTTGGTCTGTGGTTGGAAATATAACAACCATTGGGAACAGACTTTTATGTGATATCACATTTTAAATTTATTAAAGAAAGATATATTTGTAAGGAATTTGGTGAAACACAAGGGCTGCGAAATCAAGACTATTGAATACACAGTTCAGATTTTAAATGATAATATTGATATTATTGTATACAGTGCTCAGGTGCACCACAACTTGTCAAAAGTGCATATAAAGCATATGCAGTAATGTACAAATGTCTGGAAAGTGAACAGTGTATGAGTCAGATACAAGCCTTCATGTGTATGGAGGGGAGAAAATCAGGTGTAGTGTTGGCGAATCTCAGGAAGCATGGAAGTTTTGAAGGATGCAGTGCTCTGACAACTAACAACTGATGCCGGCAGTTTGTTCCATGCTTCAGTAACTCTTAGCATAAAAAAATGTTTCCAAAAGTCATGGGAGCTGTGCTGTTTTCTGACTTTGTAAACATGTCTGCGGGTGTTAGACAGATGGAGTTTGAAAAGGTGCTCAGAGTTATTGTTTGTAAGAGGGTTAATAATTTTATGGGTGTCTGCCAAGTCAGCTGCCAGATGTCAGAGTTTCAATGTATCCATGCCCAGGAAAGTAAGGCATTAAGAATATGACAAATGCCTGATGGAGGGTATTCTCTTGGTTGCATGTCGCTGATCGGTTTCCAGATGATTAATATCTTGGGCAAGATAGGGGTTCCAGACTGGTGATGCAAATTCCAGGTGAGGCCACACCAATTTAACATTTTTTGTATTTTTGTATAGTTGCTATGAAGAACTTGCGTTGATGTAGCTAGCCAGTGGTTGCCAATAAGGCTGATAGTTGAGTTCTAAAGCAAAACACCTTGTCTAATACCACATTTTTGGTCGTTCAGGTCTCACACCTTTTGAATGTTACACAGAGGACATCTTTAAAAATTTATGAAGCATAAATTGATTAGTTTTAACTCATAAATACCAGAACAACAACAACATGAAGATGCTCGGTGATCTTATTGTTGTAAGTGCTTTCAATATTAATGAACAAAAACTACATTACATTTCTGCTATCTCAACATTTTAATCTGCCTCTTTTAGACAGATTTAGAAACCTACCGCAAAAAACTCCGTGCCCAGAAAGCTTCTGCAGTTTCTAGTGAACAGGTAAGTGGAAATGGTTTATTTTTGTTTAAAGATATTTCATTGTACATTATTTACATTTGACGGATATTTGTCCTCATCTTGGCTAACCACAAAGGGGGGGGGGGTGTTACTGTAGCTTTTTAGCCCCAGGAGATCATCGTCTCCAGCTGGCTTTAGGCACACTATCTGTGCCCTTATGGTATTTGCAAAGGGAGGCCATCCCTTTCAAATATACCATAAGGGCACAGATAGTGTGCCTAAAGCCAGCTGGAGACGATGATCTCCTGGGGCTAAAAAGCTACAGTAACACCCACCCCCCTTTGTGGTTAGCCATATTGAGATGGCTATTATACTTTACATTGTCGAGCGGTTACTGTTTACATCTCGTTCTGAGATTTAATAATGCTTGTCCTCATCTTGTTTGTTGTTAACTCAACATTTTGGCTGATATACCCTCCAGCCTTCATCAGGTGTCTTGGGGAAATTTCGAACCTGGGTTCTCATTCCTAAGGTATTTTTCGACGGCGGCAGTGGCGTTGTAGTATGCCAACCACTCCAAGAGTGTAGTGGATGCTTTTTACATGCTACCAGCACAGGAGCCAGTCAGGCGGGCCTGGCATAAATCACATTCAAGTAGTACTTTTTACGTGTCACCAGCACAGGAGCCAGGATCACTGCCAGAGCAGCTGTCTGGCTTCTGTGCCGGTGGCACGTAAAAAGCACCATTTGAGTGAGATCGTTACCTGCATTGCCTTACTGGCACTTATGCCAGTGGCACGTGAATAAAAGTGAGGTCGTTGCCAGAGCCACTGGACTGACTCCTGTGCAGGTGGCATGTAAAAAACACCATTTCGAGTGTGGCTGTTGCCAGTACTGCCAGACTAGCCCTCGTGCCGGTGGCACGTAAAAGCACCCACTACACTCTCGGAGTGGTTAGTGTTAGGAAGGGCATCCAGCTGTAGAAACTCTGCCAGATCAGATTGGAACCTGGTGCAGCCATCTGGTTCGCCAGACCTCAGTCAAATCGTCCAACCCATGCTAGTATGGAAAGCAGACGTTAAATGATGATGAGGAGGAGGAGGATTGGTAACTCCAGTACTATTTTTGTTTAGTATTTATTTCGTCAGTGTATATTTGATGTATGTTTTGTTTTGTTTTTTGTTTTTTTTTCTTAATTCTTTTTCTAATGTTTTTTTTGATTTATTTATTTAGACATTACAGATTGAAGAAGAACTAAAGAGAGAATACGAAGAGAAAGCCAAACTAACTCAACAATTAGCTGAGGAGAAACATAAAAGAGCGCTCGAGGCTTTAGCAGAGGAAAAATCTGGACTTGAACAAAATCAGAAAGAACTTGAAGATAAAGTTGGTTTAAAGATGTTTTTTACTTCTGTTTTGTGTTATTTCTGTTTTTTTTTTTTTATAATATGGAGGATAAAAGGAGTCTAATTAGCAAAAAGGTGGTACAGCATTGGATTAAATGTTTTATAGTATGTAGTTTTATCTATGTTCAAAGTCCTGTGGTTGAAGGTTAACTTTACTTTCTGAGGTCGATAAAATAAGTGCTAGGGTTATGTTTCACTTATGATTCAGTCCGTGTAGCTTTCTCTGTAAATTGGTCTAAGAATTTATATGTTGATGATGATGATGATTTTAATATATAGCATATAAATATGACTTCTAAAGATTACTCTAAACTTAATCTTCAAATTTCTGGTAATCTTTCTCTTTTACTTTCTTCAAGTCATTTGACTGCGGCCATGCTGGAACACCACCTTTAGTTGAGCAAATCGACCCCAGGACTTATTCTTTGGAAGCCTAGTACTTATTCTATTGGTCTCTTTTGCCGAACCACTAAGTTACAGGGATGTAAAAACACCACCATCAGTGTTGAAGGACAAACACAGACACATAAACATACACACACATACATATATATATATATACATATATACACGTAAAAACACCCACTACACTCGCGGAGTGGTTGGCGTTAGGAAGGGCATCCAGCCGTAGAAACACTGCCAGATCTGACTGGGCCTGACGAAGCCTTCCAGCTTCACAGACCCCAGTTGACCCGTCCAACCCATGCTAGCATGGAAAGCGGACGCTAAACGATGATGATGATGATGATGATGATACAACGGGCTTCTTTCAGTTTCTGTCTACCAAATCCACTCACAAGGCTTTGGTTGGCCCGAGGCTATAGTAGAAGACACTTGCCCAAGGTGCCACGCAGTGGGAATGAACCCGGAATCATGTGGTTGGTAAGTAAGCTACTTACCACACAGCCACTCCTGCGCCTAATCTTGCATACTCTTTTACTCTTTTACTTGTTTCAGCCATCCGGCTGAGGCCATGCTGGGGCACCGCCCTTGAAAAATTATAATATGCACAATATTATAATATAGAAAAATTATAATATGCACAATAAAAACTGTTTTATATAGAATCAATTAATCTTTTAGAGGTTAATGTAGTTTCATAACACTGTGTAACAAAATTTTTCATTTTGTTTTTGTCTTTGGTCAGTAACTCTTTACTCTTTACTCTTTTACTTGTTTCAGTCATTTGACTGCGGCCATGCTGGAGCACCGCCTTTAGTCAAGCAAATCGACCCCAGGACTTATTCTTTGTAAGCCCAGTACTTATTCTATCGGTCTCTTTTGCCGAACCGCTAAGTGACGGGGACGTAAACACACCAGCATCGGTTGTCAAGCGATAGTGGGGGACAAACACAGACACACAAACACACACACACGCACACACACACACACACACACATATATATACGACAGGCTTCTTTCAGTTTCTGTCTACCAAATCCACTTACAAAGCATTGGTCGGCCCCGGGGCTATAGCAGAAGACACTTGCCCAAGATGCCACGCAGTGAACCCGGAACCATGTGGTTGGTTAGCAAGCTACTTACCACACAGCCATTTCCTTTTTGCTTCTATCTAGAAATCGAATGAAGTGACTACTATTCCCTTCATACTTTGCTTTGTGACTGCACATCAATGTTTTGATCTAGTTTCCTTTAAATTTCAGATACATTCAGTGCTGAATTACTGAAACAGAAATGTTGTTATAGCAAATATTCTGTTCAAACCACAGTTGTTTGATCTTAACCACTTGAGCATGTCCCTTTGTGGTTGACAATATCATCATCATCATCATCATCATCGTTTAACGTCCGCTTTCCATGCTAGCATGGGTTGGACGAATGACTGAGGGCTGACGAACCAGATGGCTGCACCAGGCTTCAATCTTGATCTGGCAGAGTTTCAACAGCTGGATGCCCTTCCTAAAGCCAACCACTCTGAGAGTGTAGTGGGTGCTTTTACGTGCCACCGGCACAGGGCCAGTCAGGCGGTACTGGCAATGGCTACACTCGAATCTTTTACTCATGCCACTGGCACAGGTGCCAGTAAGGCGATGCTGGTAGCGATCATGCTCGAATGGTGTCTTTTATGTGCCACCCGCACGGAGGCCAGATAGCTGCTCTGGCAACAATCACGCTCAGAATATGTGCATCCCTAATCATGAGCAGGAGTAGTGGAGGAGCACCATAACCATGCATTGAGAGGGATTCTTTGGAGTTTGAATAAATATAACAAAAGCAAAGTTTGAAGGAAATATTTAGCCATTTTTCATACTTTCTAGAGGTGACCAAATAGGAAATAACAGTTGCTACCCAAGGATAAAATTTCGTGTTACTAGAATTTAATGAATCATAGCTAAATTATTCTCATAAAAACTTTACAATCAGTGTGCCAGATCAGACTGGGCCTGGTGCAGCCTTCTGGCTTCCCAGACTCCAGTTGAACCGTCCAACCCATGCTAGCATGGAAAGCGGACACTAAATGATGATGATGATAATGATGATGAATCATTTCTAGTGAAATAAGCGTGATACAATATTTTAGCTAGGTTAACTAAGGTAAGCAGAGGGATGTGCTGAGGAGATTTTAGATCACATTTGCAAGTAATGTAAAATAGTAGTCTAATAAAATTAGTGGTGATCTGTGTTAATGAAAATCAGTTCCATAATGATTGCAAAATGGAATAACAAACTTGTGTTTCATAAGAAGTGAATGTTAATATTTCAGGAGACAAGGGACCTTCCATGAAATGCTATAATTTTCTTCTCATGAAAAATAATGAAAAGAATAATTTTGTAAGAATTTAATCAACAAATGAGTAACATTCTTTTTCCCTTTCTTTCTTTCAGATTGCAAACCAAAAAGCTGTTGCAGCTGAGAGAGAAAATACCTTAACAAAATTAAATGAGCAACTTGAACAACTTCTTGGTTGGAAAGAAAAGGTAGTCTTCTACATCAATCATCCAGCTTTTAATTTTATAAGCACCTTTTACCTCATAAGATTTTGTTGTTATTTTTTTTTTTATCTTTCAATATTGTATGAGAAAGAATCATATACAAGTTAATAAGGTAAGAAGCAGAGATGACCATCACCTTTGCAAGCTCGCTCAGACTGGTGAGAATGCTGTTGATGTTTGTTTGTTTGTTTGTTGAGTGAAGCGGTCTTCGTGTCTGGGAGAAATCCAAAACGTGGTCCTTTGCTATTCGTAAGACCCACAGAAGAGAAAGCAGGTCAACCCCCGACACCGAGAACATCAACGGATGGATGAATGCGCATCCAGGCTCAGCGGTTGCATAGGAAGTCGGGGACAAGAAACAGGAAGAAAGAGTGAGAGAAAGTTGGAGTGAAAGAGTACAACAGGGATCGCCATCGCCCCCTGCCGGAGCCTCGTGGAGCTTTAGGTGTTTTCGCTCAATAAACACACACAACGCCCGGTCTGGGAATCAAAACTGCGATCCTCCGACTGCGAGTCCACTGCCCTAACCATTGGGCTATTGCGCCTCCACTGCTGTTGATGTTCAGTTTAAGCAATAATAGGTCAGTGTCTGCAGGAAAAACATAATGCAAAGAAGGAAATCCAGAGAATGGTAGCTCAAGGGAAGAAGGGTTGAGAAAAACATTTAATCTGGTAAACGGGAAGAATGAGAATTGCTGATCATTGCATGACATCCAGAACTTGTGTGTCAACTGGTCTCATGGCAGTCATTTGAAGGAAGAATCAACAGAGAAAGAAAACGTCTAACCCGTGTGGACAACTTGCTTCAGGAATGGCAAATGTTGAATTAAGAACATGTGTGGGGGACCATGATGGATGGTGTGTTCATGTGAAGTCATTGAAATGTCCAGGAAGATGGCCAGACTAAACTAACTAAAGGAGCTGAGATACAGTGAGGATGATAGGAGGAAGAAAGATGTGAAGTGAGTGAGTATGTAAATAGCTAGGTAAGAAGAGCTGAAGCTATAAATCAATAGCTGTAGAAGAGACAGAGAGGAAATCCTGTATCTGTAACAAGCTGGCCTCTGTGCCGGTGGCACGTAAAAAGCACCATTTGAGCGTGATCATTACCTGCATCGCCTTACTGGCACTTGTGCTGGTGGCACGTGAAAAGAAACATTCGAGCGAGGTCGTTGCCAGTGCCACTGGACTGGCTCCTGTGCAGGTGGCACATAAAAAGCACCATTTGAGCGTGGCCGTTGCCAGTACCGCCTGACTGACCCTCATGCTGGTGGCACGTAAAAGCACCCACTACACTCTCAGAGTGGTTGGCATTAGGAAGGGCATCCGGCTGTAGAAACTCTGCCAGATCAAGATTGGAGCCTGGTGCAGCCATCTGGTTCACCAGACCTCAGTCAAATCGTCCAACCCATGCTAGCAGGGAAAGCGGACCTTAAACAATGATGATGATTATGATGAGTGATTAAAGTATGCTGGTGAGTGAATGACCTTTTGGAAGTTGTTGAGATAGTCTGTGCTTTTGTACAGCTGCAGGTTTAGTCCCACTGTGTGACATCTTGAGTATCTTCTACTATAACCACAGACCAACCAAAACCTTGTAAGCAGATTTGGTTGGACTATAAGGGTGACTAGACTATAGCTTGTATGTATGTTTGTTCCCTTGATTTGGCACCACACAACAGTTGTAAACAAGCATCACAGTCATATTAGGGGTGTCTTTTGCTTCCAGTCTTCTATGAAAACATGACCAACCATGGGGAAATATTACTTTGCTTAGAAATAAATGAGAGTTGGCAACAGGAAGGGCATCTGGTCATACAAAAATCTGCTTCAATGATGGAAACATGAATATTAAAATTTCAAGGATATGTATATACATAATTTATATGTTCATAAAGTTGAATCAGTCAGCTATTTGTATTGTTTTACATTTGTGATAAGTACATATTAAACTCTTTTTTTTTTTACTTTCAGTATGAGAAACTTCGTTCACAGGCATCTTCTATGAAGACAAAATATGAAGAAAGAATTCAAGAACTTCAAGAGGAAGCTGAACAATATCAAGATCAAATAAACAATGCTAAAACAGCCAATAATGCAAATACAGATGTTTTTACTGAGGTAGGTTGATTTTAAGTGTAAAAATTTTCCAACAGTGGTACTAAGATGGTTGTTGTTCAGCTCCAGATAAACTGTGACTGAACAGCCCTTTAATCAAAGACATTCTAAACATGACCATTCTCTTTTTTATTTTAGATATGTGACCATCCTTAATCTTTTACAGAGTAGGGTATGATTTAAGAAAGGTGGCGAGCTGGCAGAATCGTTAGTGCGCCGGACGAATGCTTGGCGGTATTTTGCCTGCCATTACGTTCTGAGTTCAGATTCTGCCGAGGTCGACTTTGCCTTTCATCCTTCCGGGGTCGATTAAATAAGTACCAGTTACGCACTGGGGTCGATATAATTGACTTAATCCGTGTGTCTGTCCTTGTTTGTCCCCTCTGTGTTTAGCCCCTTGTGGGTAGTAAAGAAAAAGGGTATGATTTAAGGGATATTTGTCTGCTACTTCTAGCAGGTAGTGCAATTCCAGAGCTTCCCTCCTCAGCTTGAGAAGTGTTCCTTCAGAGTTAGAAAATATTTCTGTCCCACAACAGCAATGTAGGACTGCTCCCGCATATGGAAAACAAACATCCTGGACCACATTCAGGGAAAGCCCACTCATTCAATGGACACGCTCCTGCCTCTGGCCCACAGAAATGCTGTCGCTTCTCTCTGATTTTCTATCACTATTATTATGGCTTCTGCTCTTCAAAGCTGGCTGGTCTTGTACTTTCATAATTCAAGTACTGTGATGTTTTGAAGTGTTTGAGAGAGGACATTTGACAAAAGTGACTGGATCGGTGGACCGCAAAGGGTTGGATTTTTTAACCAAGCTCTCCTCACTCGTTAGTTTCTCACCATAAAACAAAACGGTATCACTTCTGCACCCTCCCTGTTTGCCAGATTTAGCCCTTGCAGATTTCCATCTCTTCCCCAAGATGGAAATGCAGCTCAAACATCACCACTTTAACACTGTTGTTGAGATCCAGAGCAAATCACAGAAGGTCCTCAACTTGCTTATGGAAAAGGACTTCCAGGCCAGATTCCAAAAGTGGCAAGAATGCCAGAACCAGTGTATTGCTGTGCAAGGTGATGATGTTAAAACTTGGGTAAACAAGTTATTTTTTTGTTAAACATAAGCCTGGGAATCTTTTGATACTACCTTGTGTATATATGTATATATATATACACATTAGAGATATAGGGTAAAGAATAATTAATTAATGATTAATAAATTTTACCAAGTTGTTTCTGTATGGAAAAAACCATTATCGGTAAAAACTTACACAAAAAGTTTTTTTATATAATTATAAATATAATTAAGGGTTTAGCAACAGGTTATCACCACAAAACGAAAATTTAGAAATAGTAGCCAAAAGACAGCTAATTCTGTAGTTAAAAGAATTAGCTGTCTTTTGGCTTCTATTTCTAAATTTTCGGTATGTGGTGAAGCAACTTGTTGCTAAACACTTAATTATATATGAGTGTGTATATATGCATGTATAAACACATGATAAATGTTTATTTTCAGGTGAAAAAGGTAATGAATGGTGTTTATCAGAGTGCACGGTCTGAACTAAAGGCTGAGGGAAGTTACAAAGGTTCAGAGGTCTTGTCTGTTTTACTTCATATTATTAAGGTAATAACCTTCATTTCTCTCCCCCCCCCAACTCTCTCACATATTGCCTTTTGTTTTGATGCATTTGAGTTTTTAACATTGTAACCAGGCTCCAGAATTGTATCAATCAGATTGGTTTTTTTGTATCCAGGTGTAGGTCAGTGACTAGTATGGGTGTGCAGACCACACAGAACAACCACTTTATACATTTGTGTTCATTGTAGTCAAAAAGATGTTACAATTAAGGAAGTTCACGGCCAGTTTGTCTACCACACAGAGTGGCCAAAACCCATGCTGTGCCACTAGCATAACATTGCATTCAGAAAGTTTAATGGATAACTAGAAGTAGCAAAAGTGGTGCAGTAAGCCTACCCAATATCAACATAGAGACTTAGCATTAGATAGTATATTTCTTATAGTCTAAATTTCTTTCAGAGGACCACAGCTCTTTAACATCTTCCCTAAATGCCTGAGAGACTTGCATGGTGTGGATGTGGGTTTCTTTAAAACTAAACTGGATCTCTTCTTGTCGGGGATCCCAGATGAACCTACCTCACGACAGGAGACACAGATGCAGGCAGCAGCATCGAACTCCCTTGTTGACCAAGTGCCACATATCAGAGGTGGATTCACATATTAGTGTAGCTCATTCAACGGTGGTGCCCCAGCATGGCCGTGGCCTTCGGGCTGAAACATTTTTAAGGATTTAAGGATATATGACTGATATTTATTTTATCAACCTTGAAGGACAAATATCAGACAGCTCTTGTGAGATTTGACTGTTGAACAGTGGACTACTGCACAGGATAGCATATAATATCTAAAGTACTTTCTGCTGTCTGTACTCTCGTTACTGTCTTACATTCATCATCATCATCCTCATCATTTAGCATCCATTTTCCATGCTAGCCTGTGTGAGACAGTTTGACTGGAGGTGGTAAGTGGGAGAGCTGCACAGAACTCAAGTCTGTTTTGGTTTGGCTTTTACAGCTGGATGCCCTTCGTAATGCCAACCACTCTACAGTGTACTATGTGCCTTTCACATGTCACCAGCATAGGTGCCTTTCACATGTCATTGGTACAAGTGCCTTTCACATGTCACCGGCATGGATGCTTTTCACAGGTCACCTACACAGGTGCCTTTCACAAGTCACCAGCACGGGCCATGACATAGGCTATTTATGGTTAATGAAGAATTCAAATATCAACCAATTGTGGTCAAAGTTCCAAATCTTAAAAGCATGGTTTATTGAGTTCAAAGACCTAAGCATCCACATAAAGACCGAAGTAAGAGGGAGCCTAAGATCCTGATGCCAGTGGAGATGTTGTTTTCTTGACATGTAAGAAAGCCAGAAAAGGTGATGTGGGTTCTGCCTTTGTTAGACTATTGTAGATGCACAGGAGAAGTCAGCTATAAGATTATTCGTGAAATAAAACCCATGACTGTTCAGATAGTTCACTAGATGTAGCTGGTAGTTTCTGTTAGCTGACTATTCATGCTGGAGATGGTTCTGGTGAAAGGTTCGTAGCTACAATAATGAAGAGGTGGAAGAAATTTGGGGAACCATTGCTTCTATTGGCAATAAAATATGACATGCATAAGAAGTGATTTTGTATGATAGCAACACATTAGTACTAAATCTTTCCTGAAACTGGAGAGAAATAAGGTGTGTATTGGCTGCGTAACCTTAGCCTGCATGAAAAACAGCAAAATTAAGCTAAGAAAATGGCTGGACATTAAAATCATCAATCAAAGTATGCAGAAGTGATGACTGTACTTTTATAGTTGATATATTTTGGGTAGAAAAAAGGTACTGTCTTCCCTTTTGTGGAAAATATTTGTAAAAGAGAAAAATGGATGACGAAGTGGTCGAATTAGATGCCAGGACATTGAGCCTTACAGAAGTAATGAAGAATTAACAAGATATTGGTGATATAGTATAGGGCAGGCTCATCTAACTTATGTTAGCGTGAGAGAAAAGTTGTAGAAACACTGCCAAATCAGACTGGAGCCTAGTGCAGCCTCCTGGCTTCCCAGACCCCGGTCGAACCGTCCAACCCGTGCTAGCTTGGAAAACGAACATTAAATGATGATGATGATTAAAATGTTAGTAATAATGTTTGATGAATGTTATTTTCAATTCTGGCCTACAGTCAACGACTCTAAATTTAGTAACTCAACCAGAACCACCTACAGATAACATGAACGAAGAGGCTGATGAAGGATCTCAAGAGATGACGGTAGCTGAACAACAAGATGAGAATGACAACAATGTTGAAATTTCAGAAAGTGAGGAGGACCAAGACCAGGTTCAGACTCCAGGTAAAGTCTCTTCTATTTTAATCAAGCAACGAACCAAGCTTCTGCCTCCCCTTTTTTAGTAAATTTTCTTCCGAAACACTTTTCTGTCAATGTCAACAACTAACAATAAGTTACCCCTTTGAATTTACAAAACAATTAAAATAAATAGGGAGTCAAAAATGTGTAACAGAAATTAAATTTTGAATTTTTATATGTAAGCAAAAATTATAGCTGGCTTATACAGAAATTATATATGACCGACTAACTACTACTGAAATTTTAGTTTCCGTATTGGACTGATAGAGCAGGATCATCATTATGGTTTAGCATCTGTGTTCCATGCTGGCATGGGGCTGTTCACCAAGATCCATCTACCTTGATGGCTGCATTGGTCTTCAGTCTCTGCTTTGGTAAGATTTCCACAGCTGGATTCTCTTCCTAATGCCAACTACTTTACAGTATATTCTGAGAGCATTTTCCTTAGCACCAGCACTAATGGGGTCACCAAGTAATGCAAGGCAGGATCACTTCAGAGTTGGGGATGCATGCAGTATTGAGTGGAGTGTCTTTATGTCAGATTTAGAGAAGCTAAAGTAGGAAAGCAAAATAGGAACATGGGTACCTCTGCAAAAAGAAAAAGGATGGTGGAGATAAGGTATCAGGGCATACCCTCAATGTACAAGATGGATAAAGAGAAATTTTCAAAATAATTAAATTAGATTCCATCTTACCAGATATTGGGTTCAATCCTATCTTATTTCTCATCCCCATCACTATCTTTTTATCTTTTAGTTGTTTCAGTCATTTAATAATAATAATAATAATAATAATAATGAAATTATTGTATACAGTGCTCAGGTGCACCACAACTTGTCAAAAGTGCATATAAAGAATATGCAGTAATGTGCAAATGTCTGGAAAGTGAACAGTGTATGAGTCAGATACATGCTTGCGTGTGTATGGAGGGGAGAAAATCAGGTGTAGTGTTGGCGAATCTCAAGAAGCATGGAAGTTTTGAAGGATGCAGTGCTCCGACAACTAATATCCGATGCCGGCAGTTTGTTCCATATTCAGCAACTCTTAGCATGAAAAAATGTTTCCGAAAGTCATGGGAGCTGTGCTGTTTTCTGACTTTGTAAACATGTCCACGGGTGTTAGACAGATGGAGTTTGAAAAGGTGCTCAAAGTTATTGTTAGTAAGAGTTTGAAAAGGTGCTCAGAGTTGAATACAGCCATGCTGGAGCACTATCTTGAAGAACTCCTTTAGTCGAACAAGTTGACCCCCAAGATTTATTTTAAGCCTAGTACTTATTCTATCAGTCTCTTTTGCCAAACCGCTAAGTTACAAGCACATAAACACACCAACACCAGTTGTCAAGCAGTGGTGAAGTAACAGACACAACAACGCAGACGCACACATGTTCACACACATACACATATAGATACAATGGACTTCTTTCAGTTTCCATCTATCAAATCCACTCACTAGGCTTTGGTTGGCCCAAGGCTATTGTAGAAGACACCCAAACTTCCACACAGTGGGACTGAACCCAGAACCATATGATTCAGAAGTAAGCTACTTTTATTCATTAAATTGGACATAGAGACCTTACAAAGAAAGAAAGTTGTGGGCTGGACAAGGACATAATGAGATGAAATGATAGACGATATGATAATAATGAGGGTAACAGCAACGCCCACCAATTGCTGTTTACCCAAACACATTGTTCTTTATAAGTACCATATTTGAGGCAATAAACCTCTTACACAAGTCAATTATAAAATCAATGAAACAATACAAATGAGACACCAAGCCTCTTACTTTAATTAGTTACAAATCTTCCTGCCCAACCAGACTTCTCACCTCAGTTAAACACCTGGACGGCGCCAAGTCAGGCCAATTTAGCATGAATCTGAAGGTATCTTTAGGGAAGGGGTTCAATATCCTGAACAGGTCGTTCTCCCCCATGACATTCGCAGCTACCTGCAAAGGACAGTCAGGGTCCTCCGTGCAAGACAGAATCCCCTCCTTTCGGCCCTTCGTTTTAAGCTTCTTAACAAAGCCCTCCAATTTCCCTCCCTTGTGGAAGAGAACCAGAAGTAAGCTACTTACCACACAGTCATACCTGCACCTATGTCTGAAGTAGCAACATTTAATTTGCTCTGTGACTTTTTTTCCTTCTGATTGTGAACAGATACCATACAAACATATATTTTACTGTTTGTAAAATATGGATGGCACGTAAAAGCACCATCCGTTCGTGTCCGTTGCCAGCCTCGGCTGGCCCCCGTGCCGGTGACACGTAAAAGCACCATCCGTTCGTGTCCGTTGCCAGCCTCGGCTGGCCCCCGTGTCGGTGACACATAAAAGCACCATCCGCTCGTGTCCGTTGCCAGCCTCGCCTGGCCCCCGTGCCGGTGACACGTAAAAGCACCATCCGTTCGTGGCCGTTGTGCCAGCTCTGTCTGGCACCTGTGCAGGTGGCACGTAAAAAACACCCACTACACTTGCGGAGTGGTTGGCGTTAGGAAGGGCATCCAGCCGTAGAAACACTGCCAAATCTGACTGGGCCTGAAGCCTTCCGGCTTCACAGACCCCAGTTGAACCGTCCAACCCATGCTAGCATGGAAAACGGACGCTAAATGATGATGATGATGATGATGATGATGATGTAAGCACAAGAACTCTGATTTCCAAATTTCTCATTAGTATGTAGTGAAGGTTCCAATCTCATGACCAGAATTAGATTCATGGCCAAAAACAATAGATCATAGTGATTAATTAATTGTCTGGACAAGATTTCTTTGGTAACCTTTTAATTTGACTATTACAATTTCTTCACTTAGCTCCCATTTTGCTTTTATTGTCGTGAGTTCATCCTTTCTTAGTCAGCAGTCATCTTAGTAACATGTGATGCTTCATATTCTGAGTTGACTTATTGAGTTCATTCAATAAAATCAATCAAGCAGCAAGCTGTCTCATACCATATCTAATTTATGTTATTCTTTTTTTTTTTTACCTGTATAGTATAAAGTCTATATATATATCAAGCCAGCAACAGAACCTCTGCATGGTCAAACATTATGTTAGAAATAGCAACCAAGTCACGCTCCAATCTCTTTAAAAGAAAAAGGACATATATTGGATAGTATAGTCCTGGGTGTACTGTGCATACAGAAAAAGATAGGATGGTTGTGATTGGAATACCTTTAATCACAGGTACCAAACAACTGCATCCCTTATATGTAAATTATACAACTTACCAATTTTTTTAACTTTCACTTTTCCATACTTGCATTAGATCAGTCGAAATTTGTTGAAGCAGATTTTCTACACCCAAAAGGCCTTCCTGTTGTCAACCCTCATCTGTTTTCAAGCAAGTTAATATTTACCCCCATGGCTAAACATGTCTTGTATGGAGGACTGAAATAAACAACATCACTTGTATGACAGTGATGTTCACTTTCAATCATCACATGATGTCAAGGACATAGGTACACACATATAATAGGCTTCGTTCAGCTACCATCTTCCTAATTTTCCTCATGCTTTGGGCAGTGCAGTGTTATAGTAAAAAACACTTGTCAAAGGTGCCCTGTAGTGGGATTGAAACCAGAAAGTACATGGTTAGCAAACAAGCTTCTTAACCACACAGCCACTCTACATATAAGTGAAAGTATAAAATATTACTTCAAAAGACTTAAACCACTGGTTTTCAATGACCACTACAGCAAAGTACAAATTAAAGTATCCTAAACCTGATCTTTTATTTTGAACTTGATTCTTATTACTATTTTAGTCTTTTACATTAGTGATTAAGTTAGTAGAGTTCTTGCAGTGTTTATGGTAGGCTTTACTTTATGTAAAGAGAAATACCTATGCTGTTCACAGATTACAACATCATCATCATCATCATCATCATCATCGTTTAACGTCCGCTTTCCATGCTGGCATGGGTTGGACGATTATTTTGACTGAGGGCTAGCGAACCAGATGGCTGCGCCAGGCTTCAATCTTGATCTGGCAGAGTTTCTACATCTGGATGCCCTTCCTAACGCCAACTACTCTGAGAGTGTAGCGGGTGCTTTTACGTGCCACCGGCACGAGGGCCAGTCTGGCGGTACTTGGCAACGGCCACGCTCAAATGGTGTTTTTTACGACCTCGCTCGAATCTTTTACACATGCCACCGGCACAGGTGCCAGTAAGGTGATGCTGGTAACGGAGGCCAGATAGCCGCTCTGACAACGATCATGCTCACATGGTGCTCTTAATACCCTACTAGCACAGGGCTCGAGTGCCAGTAAGGCGACACTGGTAACGATCATGCTCGAATGGTGCCTTTTAAGTGCCACTGGCACGGAAGCCATTTAGCTGCTCTGTTGATTATAATTTATTTTCACTGCTGTTGTTGGTAGGTAGTGCTTGTTTCTGGTGCATCCATAATTGTAGGCAACACACACTGATCAAAGATCTTTCTTTTTTGGTCTTTGATCAGCGTGTGTTGCCTACCAACAAAAGTAGAAACAAAAAATATATGAGAAAATCATTTCTATTTTTTCATCTTTTGTATTTGATAATCATGAAATCTGTGTTACATTGTATGCTGGATTAACAAAATAAATATCTAAGACAGATAATCTATCATCCTTGAATAATATTGAAATGCTGGGTTGCTATTTCTTAGAAGTTTAAGGATAACATTTAAATAGATTTAGTGGATCTTTTCGGTTTGAACAGCAGTTTTTTTCTAGCGGTGTCATGAAATTGTCACCCATAATTATGACCCGAGTATCGATCTATTACATTTCAATCTGTTTTAGGGTTAGGGTTAGTTAAGGTTAGTTAGGATTAGTTAGGGGTGGGGGAAGGGTATCTTTTTTTTCTTCACAAATGTAAATAAACCCAATCTGTTTCTTAAACAAGGGACATATTCATACGGCACAGAATGTTTTTTACCTCAATAGACGTCAGTGATTGGTTGAAATTGCAGAAATTGAAGAAAAAAAACAACAAATATCAACTATAGAATTTTCTCAATAAAGCCAAGAGAAAAAGATGTTTTATAAACACATTCTACCAGTATACGAAGTTAAAAATTTTTTAGTTACCTAGAAATTATGTTAAAATCTGCCGTTCAAACTGATAAGATCCGATTTAGTTGGGTTTCTTTATTTATTGTGTTATTCAAATATTTGAAAAATAATTTGTTTTACTTGAAATGTTATTGTCCAGAGACTTGTTGAGGAAGTCTGTAAACTAACAAAACATGAATTTTAGTGGGGAGGGATAGATTACAAAATGCAGATCAGTTATACAACTTTACCCTGTATGTTCCATTTTAAAAAAAAACGGATTTATCCTAATTTTTAGAAAACATTTCAAATAAGAAAAAAAGTCAAGTAGCTCTTGAGGACACAAGTGAACAGGATTCTTATGCAGATTCTAATATTGACAACAATAACTTGAAGGATAATCAAAGAAAATCCTCTACGGTCGATAATGAAAAGATGAGCAATGGTGTCAGTAATCAGGAATTAACTAAAAAATCAGAACCGGATGACAACGAAGAAGTCGATGTTAACAGCAATATTTCAACGGAAAAGCACGAACAATCAGATGAAGAGAAAATGATTAAAAGTGATGATAAAACAGATCACATAGAAAGCAACAAGAAACAAGATGTGAAAATTGTTGATGGCCCTTCAGGTTACAATGATGGAGTAGCTCCAGTTATCACGTAAGGCTTTGTATGTACCTGTTAGCACGCAAAATCCTAACGCTGAGTCACCAAGATCTCTTCCCTTTTTCCTCTAATACTATTAACCTTTGCATGAGTGTTAGTACTCATGTGATCTTCCTTTGTTTTTTTTTCTGATTCTGACACCTCTAAACAGAAAACTTTGTTCAATCCTACTTACTAAAAAGCTTTGCTTTGCTACAATCTTTAAAGTGTCTCTGGAACATTGAACTGGTTGAGGTTTCTCTTTAGTGTAACCTAACTTCCTTGTTACATCTGCATTAACACTTGCTTGTTCTCTTCTGCTTAACTATTGCTAAATCTCAACTTGATGTCATAAACCATTCCCAGACCCCAACAATATTTCTGAATGATATCATCTCCTCATCACTGTTCTCTCACAACAAAATTCTTACCTGTTGCAATTCCTCAAGATTTTGGTATCTAATTCCATCACAATATTTCTGTTAGAAAAAATAATTCAAATATTGTGGGCTTCTCAAACTTCCTGCTGAAGTGAGATAGTTCTGTCATCATCACTTCATTTTTTGTTTTAAAAAATCCCTGAAAGCATTGAAGAAGCATCTATAACTTGCAGTAAGCAACGTTTATTAAAATAAAAGTATTCAGAACACAGAATAACATGTAGCAAAAACAATTTCCAAACATATTTACATTCCCATATAACAGTTAAGAACATCACCATTTCAATCCCACTACAGGGCACAATTCACTAACATTTTGACTAATATTGAAACCTCTTCTTAATAATTCTGCAGTATATTGGACAAACCCTAACACTCAACTCCTACGGATTATTTTCTTTATTCAAAGCTAATATTCAAAAACTAAAATATAATGCAAAGATCTATTTTCTAATTAGGCTGATTCTTTTACTTGCATTTTTTAAAAATATAACTATTATCACTGACTAACTGAGAAGTAATTCTAATTGAAATGAAGAGATGTCTAATTTTCTGTTGTTGTTTATTTTCCATCTCTATCTAATTTTCCAGTTTTTGGAGAACACTTATTAATCTAAAACAAAATATGTTACTTTAACCCTTTTGTTACTATATTTCTGTTGAGATGTTCTATGTTTCTTTCAATTAATTTTAAATATAACAAAGAATTTAGTAAAATAACTTAGTTATCATTGAGCTAGTGTTAAGAACATAAATTGTGACTAAGGTTTGGAAGATTTTGATTCCGAAATTTTGAAAACAAAACATTTGTACTACAGAGAATAATTCAGCAAACAATACAAGTCAAATAGACTTCTTTGGGATCTTTACCTTTTGACCGACAGATATAAAAAATAATTTTTTGTAACTAAACACTTTCAAACTTCATATACTGGTAGAATGTGTTGCATAAAACATCTTTAACTCTTGGTGTTGTTGAGAAAATTCTGTATTTTTGGAAGTTATTTTTTGATAAAGTTGTCATATTTTGGTAATTTCAACCAATCAATGATGTGTATTCAGTTGAATAAAATTACTGCTGTTGTTTGTCAACAACAACTTCCGGTGGTGTATTTTTCGTTTGTCACTGTTATTTATGACATATTTAATCTCAGTTACATTTGTATGAATAAACGAATGTATCTGAAGCATGTTTACTTCATGGCACCATCATAATTGTTCGTGCTTCATTTTTCATTTTTTCCCATAACTCTAACCCTAAAACCTTAAAGCTAAAACCAGTACAAATGCACGAACAATGTCATAAATAACAATGAAAAACGAAATATACACCGCCGATAGTTGCTGTTGACAAATAACAGCAGTAATTTTATTCAACTGAATACACGTCATTGATTGGTTGAATTACCGAAATATGACAACTTTAACAAAAAATAACTTCCAAAATACAGAATTTTCTCAACAACACTAAGAGTAAAAAGTGTTTTATGTGACACATTCTACAAGTATACGAAGTTTGAAAGTGTTTAGTTACAAAAAATTATTTTTTAAATCTGTCGGTCAAAAAGTAAAGATCCTTTCTTTGTATTGATAGAATTGACTCCCTATCCATTATTTCAAGTTTGTTGCCAAAGAGACATTCATCAGATAGTACAGCAACATCAAAAACTTGAAGTAATGGAACAGTAGTAAACTCTTTGACAATAAAAAGTAACATATTTACTACAGTAAATCTTCGAGTATAATCCGCATTTTTTTCCCAAAATTTAAAGGTCAAAATCTCTAGTGCGTACTATATACGAGGTTAAAAATGAAAAATATTTTCTAAGCAATGTCCGAGTCTCTATTTGCTGTCCGGCAATGTTTATTCAGACACATTTTGTGATGTCGGGCACGAAAATACCATAAGCTAAGCCTGAAAGCAATGAAGAAGCATCTATAACTTGCAGTAAGCAATGTTTATTAAAATAAAAGTATTCAGAACACAGAATAACATATAGCAAAAACAATTTGCAAACATATTTACATTCCCATATAACAGTTAAGAACATCACCATTATTGTATTATGCATGTGCGGAAGTGTTTGTTCAACTAGGTGCTGCTGGCTTAATTATGTACGACATATTATACATAAGGTTTAGGTTTTTCAGTGGTACAACCCCCTAAAAATCCCCTGCATATTATACTCAAGGGCGGACTATACTCTAGGATTTACGGTACCTCTGTTGAGTACTCTTTACTTTGTTCATATTTACTACAGGCAAACATATATGCATGCTAGTTGTCTATGTAAGCGAAATATGTACAAAATAAACATCTGATTGGACAACCATACTAAACAGTTATTTACTTGCAGACTTACAACGAATACCAGTGAAGAGTTTTCAACAGAAGACTCCTCCAGTACCACTTCTGCAAACAAGAGGTCCAGCAACTCTAGTTTAAAAACAACAGATTCTATGGAAGTAAGTGACAAAATTTACTTCTCCTTTTTTTTTTCCCTTAATTTTTTTTTATATATATATATATTGGTTCTTGTTAATACCATTACAACATTTCTACAATTTTTTTTTTTTTTTGTAGGACATAAGGCCACAAGGACCTCCTCCTTTATTCGGCTCTGATGATGATGATGACGATTATAATCGGGACCTGTTTGATTAACTTTCTGATCATTGTTACAGCAATACAATAGTGATATCTTTTTAACATATATATATATATAAATTTTATGATTTGATATCTAATATTACCATTAAAGTATTTCTTATCAAAGTTTTTACAGGGTTGTTATTTTTTATCTTTTGTGAATGTGAAATGGAGACCAATGCTTGTGTTGGAAAATACTAGAAAAAATAGACCTTTCTACATAAGAAAGTAGGGAAAGTTTGGGTAAAAGAATAATTCAGATCTAATTTCACCTTGACAATGAATACCTTACTGTAAAAATTATGCATGAACCAACAATGTAAAACCACCATATTCCTTGAGTACACTATTGATTTTCTTTTTCAGTTTAACAAACTAAATTTTAGTGTTATTAGAGGATGTGACTGACACAAATCTGTTATAATCAAGATAACAAAGTTGATGAAAACACAGCTAGGGTCATGATGAATGTCCTCCTAAAATTGGAGCAACGTGCATGCAAATTTGTGGACATGCATAAATTACATTCACTTACACACACATATCTTGCCTTTTATATATACAGATATATATGAGGGAAAAACTCAGATCTTGTGATTTTTCCAAGGTCCTCTCTCCACCCTCCCGTTGCTTTGTGCGAATTTTTTTGTTTTTTTCATATTCATTTCATACACATTTTTTTACACCATTTGCACTATTTTTTCTGATTTTCAAATAAATATATAGTGCGTGTGTTTATTTGGCAAAAAAAAAAGGATCATCCCAAAATACAACAATATATGTGTGTGTGTGTGTGTGTGTGTGTGTGTGTGTGTGTGTTTGTCCCACCCACCATCACTGCTTGACAAAAGGTGTTGGTGTTTACGTCCCTTGAGACCGATAGGATAAGTATTGATACTAGGCTTCAAAAGATAAGCCCTGGCGTGGATTTGTTCGATTAAAACATTTCATGACTCTTTACTGACACACACATGACATACATAGATATAATTATAGATCTTATATTGATTGTAATAATAGAATAAGCAGCTGTGCTTCAAGAGAAAACAGCTCATCATGTATGTGAGGTGTGCATATATATATATATATATTGTCGCCTTTTTCAAGCTTAGCCAGGCTCATGGGCCCTGTTTCCCGGTTTCTGTGGCATATGTGTACCCCCCAGTCCATCGCGGCGTCACTCAAAATGTAGGAAGAGAGAGTGAGAGAAAGTTGTGGCGAGAGTACAACAGGGGTCGCCACCAACCCCTGCCAGAACTTCGTGGAGCTTTTAGGTGTTTTCGCTCAATAAATACACACAACGCCCGGTCTGGTAATCGAAATCGCGATCCTCCAACTGCGAGTCCGCTACCCTAACCACTGGGCCATTGCGCCTCCACACACACACACACACACACACACACACACATATATATATATATGTATTTTTTTTTTTTCAACACAAACCTCCCCGTTTCGGCTGCAAAAAATTTGGCAAAAATCGACATTTCTAAATTACGCCCCATTTTCTTTTTTCCACTTTTTTCAGAATTTTTTTTTTTTTCTAACAAAATATGTAAAAATTATGATTCTGAAAAAATTTCCAAAAATTTTTGTAAAGTTTTTTTTTAAGGTTTTTTTTTTTTTCCTAAATATGCGGGAAAATATGGATATTATGATTTGGACAAAAATTTCAAAACATTTCTGTACTTATGGTTACAGTTTTAGGGTTAGGGTTAGGGTTAAGGAAAAAGGTCAAAATTGAAGAAGTTGGGGAGTTTTCACAATGCCGATATTTGGTAATTTTCTGGAACTTCCGTATCTGAAAACGGGGATTTTTGGCAAAGAAAAAATTTTTTAAATAAACAAATTTGGGGGAAAATGTGGGGACGGACGGAAGTGTTTCCCAGATTTTTATTCAGCAACATACTTTTACAGGAAGAAAAAGAAATAAAAAAAACATTAAAAGTATATAAAGTATGATAATCGAGATTAAAAAAACTGAACTACCTCACCCAGGAAACAAAGACAAAGTGGGGTTAGCTACAGAAGATAGTGAGGTGGGTAACAAGTAACAGCTTGTACACCCCACACCAAATGGTATGTTCAGCAGCACCTTGTGGACATGACCGCAGAGAATGGCTAGCGATACTTGATGCAACAGCTATCCCGGATCAAATTTAACAATTAATGTCATCGTAACTTCAATGTTCATGTACAACAGAAAGGATATTATCATTATTGTCAAGTTAAAGGTGTAATAAAAAAAAACACTCCCAGATATACTTGTAAACACCAATCTTTGATCATGGGCTGCGTGAGCAGTCATCCGAAAAGTTGCGCAAAGAAAACAAAAATATAAAACATTAAATTTAAAAACATACTGAGCTCTTAACTGTTTACTCAATTCCAAGAATTTTATTCATAATTTCAAGGAAAGATCAGTAATCGATAGATTTTCTGCCCCCCCCCCCACACACACACAATCTCTCTATTTCAGTCTCTCTTTCGCTGTCGCTCTTTCTCTCTTTCTCTTTTCCTCTCTCTCTTTCTCTCTCTCTCTCTCTCGTTCGCTGCCTCTTTCTCTCACTCGCTGTCTCTCTCTCGTTCGCTGTCTATCTGTATCTCTCTCTCTCTCTCTCTCTGATAGGTCATGTTATTCTTTGCTCCGCAGTGAAAGATTGTTTTTGTGCTGAAAAGTTTGAAAATTTGCTGTTTTGGTCGTCGAGGCCACTTCTTTTCTGCTGTTGCAGCAGAGTTCTGCTGTTCTTTCCCCCTTGTTTCAAGGGAGAAGCGACGAAAAACATGAATTTGCCACCAATCTCCTCCGAGTTGGAGGAAAACGTTGAAAATTTGTTTGAAGGCATGAAGGCGAAAATGCGGGAGAAGGAAGGTAAAAGTAAAGAGACGTCTCAGGCGCTCGTTACAAAAGCAGACGACAATATGTCTAGCGAAGCTACTACACAACAGGAAAAGTCAAAAATAAATTTTGCGAGTGCAGCAACTAGCCCCTGTGAAAACATCGTTATTAACAAAGAAGGATTAAAGAAGTACCAAAGTTTATTAAAAAAAGAAGGTGATAATGTGAAGTTGTTCCCTCCCAGTGAATTAATTTATGCGACGGAGAGAAAAACTGTCATATACAAGACATATAATGTGAAAGATAAGAAAATTGACTTCGTGCAGAGAGAAGCCATATAAAAATGTTTGAGGCCGATATAGCAACAAACTACTTATATAACGAGGGGTAGTCGCTTCGGCACGGTAGAGGTGCGTTTCCCTAGCGAAGAAAAAGCTAGGGAACATTCAACAAGAACGTTGAAGTCGGAAGATGTAGTTCTCCTACCTTTTTATTTAGGAATGAGAACATCCAGAATAACGGTCACAGACATTCCTCCCGAAATAGATGTGGACTTTATCATAGCAGCGATTCTCTTAGGCAAAGAGGAAGAACTTGCCATTCTTCAGTCTAAGAGATATCGCCACATGAACTGGTATGGACAAGACTTAGAGCTACGAGAAATACGTTTCTCCCTGTCGACCTGGAGGGGGCGGAGGAGTGGCAGTGCTGGTCAGGAAAAACCTGGATTTAGAGATTAGAACTGTCTTTATAGATCCGGAAGGCAGGTTGGTCGTTTTGGATGTGACGCACAGCAGTGGTAAAGTGTTCAGGCTGGTCGCTGTCTATGCTCCCTGCGAAGGAAAAGCCGGGCAGAAAGAGTATTTCAAAAGCCTAGAGAATTTTCATGGCACGTCGAACACGTTAGTATTGCTAGGTGACTTCAACATAATTTGCGATGCAAGCGTAGATTATGTTGGCTCGAGAAAGAATAGGAGGGGATTACCTCACCTCAACGATATGCTAAGTCGTTTCGAATTGGCAGATAGATTCAGACTGGGCCACCCAGACATTCCAGCGTGGACCTGGGCAAGAAACGACGGGTCGTCCAGATCTTACATTGATAGAATCATAACTAGAAGGAAAGATAAGAAAATACTTAGCTGTCCACAACACCATATCGTCAGCTACAGCGATCTCAAATTAGTGACCTGTACGCTCGACATAGATAGCATGTGTAGACGACGAGGTACGGTTACTGGAAGCTAAACAAGTCACTATTGGACTGTGAAGCCTACAGGAATCGGATTAAACAATTAGTAATGAGGGCGTTAACCGGATCCATTATCAACAACAAATGGTGGTACGCCCTGAAAAGAGCCATCAAATTTGAGTCAATTAGGTTTAGCAAAGAACTAGCTAGTGCTAGAAACAAAGTAGAACAGGAACTAGTTAAGGCAATAGAGGAGGCAATGAGGTCAGGCAGTGCATCGAAAGTGTTAGCGGCGAGGTTAGCACTCGACCAACATCTCAAAGCTAAACATGAAGGGTGCATTGTTAGGGCTAAGACAGGAAGGGATCAACGCAGCCGGGTGGTAGAGGGCCAGCGTGGCAACAACTCAACCATTCGATCCTTGACGGGCCCAAATGGTCGATTAGTAAACGAACCCGAGGAGATGTGCAAGATGTTTCATGATCATTTTGCCCAGCTATTCGGGAGGAGCGGCGAGTTGGAGCGCGGGGAGAAGCTCGCAGACTTCCTAGCCGGTTCGCCGTGTTTATCGGGGCTGAACGCGGAATCTTGTGAGGCGCCGATCACAGCCAAAGAAGTCGAGGATATGTTGGCAGACTGCGGTGGGGCCAAATCGCCGGGACTCGATGATCTGCCTTACGAACTCTATAGTAGCATGCCAGACTTGTTTGGGCACCTACTTGCATGCGTGTACACCAACTGGCAGCAAAACAGGAGAATTCCTAAGTCTGTGAGCCGAGAGGTGGTAGCGCTGTTAAGAAAGGACCCGAACAAGGGGGATTTAATTGATAATTTTCGGCCCATCACTTAACGGTCGGCGCGGGTCGTGGGTGAACTTGTTGGCGAGGCGCAAACTCCACTTTCTATGCTATGCCTTAGAAAGGGTAAATAGGATTCCTGGCAAGGGTGGGGCTATGGTCCACTTGGACCAATCGAAAGCGTTTGATAGGGTGGACCATCAGTATCTGGCGGCGGTCCTCGCGGCGGCTGGCTTCGGCCCGACCTTCCGCGGATGGATCATCGCTTTCAGCATTGAACGTTCGGTACGTCAAGGGTGTCCTCTCTCCCCGCTTCTCTACGTTTTGGCCCTCGAGCCGTTGCTGAGGAGGTTGGAAACTATGAGAGGCACTCCGCAAGATCTAGGGTGCGGAAAGTCAGCTTCGGCGTATGCGGACGACATCACCGTCATCGTTTCCCGAGTCGAGCACCTACAGTGGGTGGGTGAGGCCTTAAGGGACTACGAAGCGGTGGCAGGAGCGAAAGTTAACCGGGATAAATCGGTCAGCTTGCAACTCGGCACCTGGAGGGGCAAGTCGATGTCTTCCGACACCGTCGTAGGACGTTGGACGGAAGGACCGGTGAAAATGCTTGGAATCTGGTTAGGTCCAGATCACCAAATAGAGAAGAACTGGAGTGAGGTGGCGAGAAAGGTGGCTCTCCTAACTCAGACATGGTCTGAGTGGAAGCTGTCCTTGAAAGGGAGGGCGGCGGTTGCAGAGGTGTTTATCGCCTCTGTAATCACTTACCGCCTGACCGTCGTGCCTTGCCCCGATTCGTGGCTGAACAAACTGGAACGCATGCTCTTTCGCTTGTTGTGGAGGGGCAGCAGACCTCTTGTAAGGCGCTCTATTTGCTGCCAAAAGCCGCTGAAGGGTGGGTTAGGGATGCCGTGGCTAAAAATGCGCAGACATGCGCTCAGGCTTAGGCACCTCTGGATTTACCTGGACGGTGAGCAGGTGTGGTCTCCATTCGTCAAGCTTTTATTTCCACAGTTCACATCGTTTAACGAACTGAACCCATGGATCAAGTGTAGACCGAGGTTGGGCATGTGGCATGCAGAGTGCTATCAGGCACTCGTGCTTCTCTCCCAGTCGGGCAACGCCGGTTGCGGGGGTACTACCTCGTTCTTCTATAGAGGGTTAGTAGAGTTTAAGTGTGACGACGTCCTGGGCTTCGACGAAAATCAACTGGCCAGCCTGTTCCAAAGAACATTCGGTCCGGGGCCTATGGATAATTACCAAAAGTCCCTGGCCTGGCAATGTTACAGAGGAGCTTTACCGGTCCGAGATAAGCTCTTTAGACATGGGTGTGCACCTTCGCCGGTTTGTGCAAGATGTGAGAGGGACAGTGAAACTGTCCTGCACGCGATTGTGCAATGCCCCAAGGTGACTGAACTCTGGGCTTATGTCGAACACCTGCTGTCGCATTCGAGAAGAGTACAACAGTCGAGCGAATCTGTAATGAAGATAGTTCCGCCGACCTCCCTGAATAGGGAGGAGCGAGCCTGTTTTCTCTCGGTAGTTGCTATGGCGAAAGAAGTAGTGTAGCAGACGAGAGTAAAAGGAATTGCAACAGGCATGTTCATCTCCAGTCTCGAGCTAATCGACTTTTTCGTTTTCCACATGAAACGGAAAATAAGGCTGGAGAAGAAATGCCTGTCGCAAAGGGTGTTTCGTAAAATATGCAAGTCTATAGCAAGTATGTTGCGAGTGAAAGAACCTGTTTAATCGAGAATGTAGAAAAGGAGAAATCAAAGTCTTCAGTGTGAGTATGTGGTTTGTGGGGTCAACCACGTCCTCCGCTTCAGTTTTTGTTATTCACTCATTCTCATTTAATTGTATATATTTTAATTGTTTGTTTATTCATGTTTCGTCTCATTCGATACCCTGACCCCCAACGTTTGTTTTGTCCCCTCTTTTTCTCAACTTTATGGTGAATAAAGAAATACTCTCTCTCACTCTCTCTCTCTCTCACTGTTTCACTTTCGCTCTCTCTTTTCCCTGTTTCTCTTTCTTACACACTTTGATATACAAACGAGTATATAAACAACGAGGAGAGAGCTAGAGGAAAAGAGAGACACGGCAGGGAGAGAAAGTGGGAGAAGAGATAAGAAAAATACGGAGGAGACTATTGATAATAAAAAAAAATTGAACATGACTGAAAACGAAATTAGATATGAATGTGAAAGTAAAGCAAGAAAGCGTGGCCTATATAAGATATATCGGAAGCTGCAACAAGTCATAACCGTCCAGTGCAAGAGATTCTTTGTCTGTCACTAACAGCGATGTTATAATGAGGTGTCCCAGTAGTATGAGCGAACATCAACACATGTTCTGTGATATAACTAATCCTCCGCAAGGACTCGGCGAGAAGACCTATGAGGTTTGATTGTTTATCTTGATATTTTTTGAGTGAAATTGTACGGAAGACTATCGGATAGGTGTTGCACTTGTAACTGAAAGGTCCACCTCACTCTCTTTTTCTCTCTCTCCTTCCCCTCCACCTATATATATATAACGTGCGGAAGGAGGTGACGATTAATGGCTCCTTTAATACACCACACAGTCGATTACAATAAAATGCAAAAGGAATAAATGAGTATAAGTGCCAGAAGGAAAGGAGATGACACAACCGGTAGAAAGTTAAGAGAAAGTTTTTATGTATGTGTTAATATGTGTTTCTGTGTGTGCATCATAAGTACATCTCTCTCTATATAAACGGCAGTTTGTCTGTGCGCGTTTCTGTGTGTCTGTTTGCTTGTACCCTCACCCTGACCACGGCTTTCAACCGATTCTGATGAAACTTGACACACACATAGCCCAATGTCATAATTCAAAACTAACGCAGCGAAAATTTTGAAAAGTTCCCCCAGTTTTGAAAAAAATCGATAAATTCGACATGGGGTCGACAATCAGAAACACGAACCACAAACTGTCTAGAGGACGCAACTCCACCTTTTTTAAATCTCAAAAAAAATTTACCATCATTTTTTCCCATTTTTTTTCTATTTTTTGGCTATAACTCTCTAAAAATGCTTTATAGTTATTTCCCTTACAAACCTGAGCAACGCCGGGCGATACTGCTAGTATATAATAATAATAGACAGGCCATCATGTATACATAAGTTGAATTTTCTCCGTTTTGACGGATTTTTCACCCACCAGGCCATCGAAATGATGGGGCGGGAGGCATTTTTTTATGAGAACAAAATTTGGAAAATTTATAATTTATTTTTACCTATGTGAGCGTCCTGATCCGAAATTCTGCCTCTAAATTTATGTATGTATATGAGATATATATAAATGCGACGGGCTCACAAAGATTTGGTCGGACCTAGGCTACAGTAGAAGAGACTTGCCCAAGATGCCTAACCCTAGATCCATATGGTTGAGAAGGAAACTTCTGACCGCACAGCCACTCCTACATCTCTCCTCTCTGTTTCTCCTCTTTTTCCTTTCTCTCTCTCTCTCTCTCTCTCTCTCAATATATATAGTCTGCTCGGGTCTTAGTGCTTGCTTCTTCCATGGGTATGAATAAGTATTTCATTTATATCTCGCGTATGTGCCGCTGAAGAGGGGAAAATTTCTTGTGAATTAACCCCGAAATTGGACCAATACGGTAATAACGAATTTTTTAGAGATTTCTATCAGTTTGTTTCGAGACGCATAAATTTAATGGTTATCGACAAATTTTTTGTTTCGGCGTAACTGGCATTAGAATTTTTCTTCTGCCCTTATCTTGTAAATTATGTATAAATTTTACCTTTAAAGGCATTTTTTGATATGCTGGCCATTGATAAAAAATTTTTTCCCGAAAAAAATTTTATCCTATATCAATTATAAATAGATTAGTGTTTCACTTCCGGATTCTCTCACTCTGTGAAAGTTCGAATCACACGTGTCTCGAGGTGCGCCGAAGATTTTTCTATTTGGATATATTTGGGGTACTTAAGTCTGCTTAAATTTAATGGTTATCGACACATTTTTTGTTTCGGAGTATCTGGCATTAGAATGTATATATATATATACTAGCTGGTGTACCCGGTAATTCCAGGGGGTAAAAATGCTATATTGAAACGCCTTATTACTCTGATATAAGAATGTAATTTCGTTATAACTGCCGCAAAAGGTGTATTTTCCGTCGCGAAAAAGTACAAAATACTGTCAGCTGGAGGTTGGCGAGAAATTTACTCTGACTCGTTGTGGCATTTTAAAGGTGAAATTTATGAAGACCAATTCATTAAAGATAATATATAAATGTAGTATATATGTATATAAATATATGAATGAAGAGTTTAAATGTTTAAGAATGAAATGAAGGAAGTGCACACTCACTGATGGTCGCTCTCAGTAACTGCCTCTAACTTACAGTGTTCTTGTTTTTATAACTATCGAAAAGAAGCCAGAAGGATAGACATATTGTTGAAAACAAATGATTTCGTTGGAGGTCTGTTATCTTCAGTCCAGCCCCTGGTGGCCTAGAAGAGGTCAGAAGGATTAAGTGGCAAAGACTTTATTCTGCTTAGCGAAGGTGTCTGGGAAATGTATAACTGCTGTCATTCGCAGAAAAGCTATTGTTTTACCGTGAGAAAGGCGCTGTTAAAGTGTTAAATAAAATTTGGCAATCGAGGATCGCATCCACGCTATGCCTGCATGAAGCCACTACAGATACGTTGTGGGATAAAAAAATTTATCTACCGTCATGGGAAAAGCGTAACAGTAAAAATGTAGAATTATCGGAGTAATGGGCATTCAAAAAAGTATGCATGTATAGAAATGTATGAATGAAGTCTTTAAGGTTGAAGATTCAAATCAAGGAAGTGCAATAATAATGTTTAGCAGTTAAAAACTGAGTAGTGAAATGCTCAATTAGGATGACTGATCGTGAGAATCAAATATTGATCGCTTCGCTAAAACCTGCAAGTGATATGGGTTATTTCCCTTGGGTTGTTTAAATGAAATATTAATAATATGTAGTCGATAGAAAGATCCATTGGAGGGGCCCTATTATCGATTTTTCTCAACAGTCTAAGTATTTCACGAGGTTTCCAGAGATGAGTTCTACTGAGTCAAATTATAAAAGTGATATTGTCTTCAAAAATTAGAAACTGGACAGCAAAATGTCAATATTCAAAGTAATCGAACATAAACAATGAAATGGGTTATTTCGCTTCAGTGTTTGCAAAAATATTGTACAGGTGCTATGGGTTATTTCCCTTGAGTGTTTTTGAAAAAATTAGTTATATTAGGTAAATATAATAGGTTATATTAGGTAAATATAATGGTCCCTTCCAGGGGCCGTATTATCGATTTTTTTCAACAATCTAAGTATGTCACGAGGTTTTCACACACGAGTTCTACTCACGTGTCAAGTTTCATCAATATCAATAAAACGACGTAGAGGAGTTAGATAACAAGGTCACAAACAAACACACACCGCTTTTCTACATATGTAGTAGATAAGTGTGTGTGGGTGTATGTGTATATATATTTGTATGCGTGTATATATGTATATGTGTATATATGTGTGTGTATGTATATCTGTGTGTCTATATATATATATGTGTATATATATATGTGTGTGTGTGTATATATATATATATGTATCTATCTCTCTCTCTCTATATATATATATATATAGAGAGAGAGAGAGAAAGTGATAACGAGTGAATGAGAATAACGACGGAAGGGTTAAAAAAGCGTAAAAATAATTGAAGATAAAATGAAACAAAATTGAAGCCAAAACATTAAAAATTATTGGGAGTGGGTAGAAATAAACACTACGTAGTGTAGCAGTACTACTCTAGGGTATTTGTAGGAAGTTGAGTGTTATTTCCGAATATAACGAGGAAAAATTAGGATGTTGGGAATTTTCCGAAAGTCCTCTCCCCACCTCAAGATTTTCCCCATAAATCACTTTATAAGCGTAATGTATGTTGTTTGAAAGGTAATTCTATAAAATTTCATTGAAAAAAAAACCGCATTTTCCTAAAAGTTATGAGGAAAAAACTCGGATCTTGTGAATTTTCCGAGGTCCTCTCCCCACCCTCCCATTGCTTTGCGCACATTTTTTTGTTTTTATATTCGTTTGCTACACATTTTTTTACACCTTTTGCACTATTTTTTTCTTCATTTTACAATAAATATATAGTGCATGTATTTAGTTGGCAAAAAATGGATCATCCCCAAATATAACTGTATTGAATCTTGCATGCATGAAGTGAATTCGATCCAACATAGCCAAATTTAAATTAACACTTCAACTGAACTTTACTCATGGAGGAACAATGGTTTTTCAGTGATAGCAGTTTTACATATGCCAGATGCCTTTAGCTGGGCCGAAATAATGTCTTCACCACTTGACCTTTCTAGCCTCTTCTATTTCACCAAAAGCTAGAATTAAGATAACAAGACCACCAACTAAATCTATCGTTCTCAATGATATGTCTGTCCTTCTGGATAGTTATAAAAATAAGAACTCCCAAGCAAAAATCAGTTAGCCACTTGGTCACAACTTGGTGAGAACGGAGTCTGGCTGACCAGCTAAAACAACTATGCCATCTCTCCAACGAATAAGAGCAAGATGGGGTTGGAGAAGAGGAGCCTGCCACAGAAAGAGTATGTGAAACGTTGGAAGGATGTGATGAGAAAAGTGGGTGTTAGTAACCCAGCTTAATCATCGAAGAAAGGAAAAATTAGTTGCTGGGCCTTATAGGCTGCCGAGTTCAAAATTCGAAACCGGCACTCCCCCACCCCCTTTTCATTTACATACGTTATAATTTCTAATGCTTTAAAAAAAAACGCACTAAAGTTCTCGTTATAAAGGCAAAAGTAAGCCAATGATTCGTTTAAAGGCAAAAGTAAGCCAATGATTCGTTTAAAGGCAAAAGTAAGCCAAGTTTTCGTTCATGTTACATTATAACTAAATTTTTAAGTTTCATTCGAACTCTTATAATATTCTTTGTAATTGTTTGTCTTGTTATGTCCAATTCTATGTAAAATCGCATGATTTTAATAAAGATTTCATCTCTCCAACGAAGCAGTTGTTTCGTTCCACACTCTCTCACACTCACTACCTCTCTTTATTTCTCCTACAACATCATTCTATTTCTCTCTGTAATTACCACTACACAATGATGAGAACATAAACATAGACTATACGTCTATCTTTACTTCGCATGCTTTACGATATCATCACCTGCCCGTCGAGGCAATGTATATTAAATGTCACGGTAAAAATAAATATTTTCTTCACAACTTCAATCACTGTTCTTTTATATTTACATAATGGCAATCACTGAAGAACAAATCCTTACAAACTGATTACGATGCCAACATTCCATCTGACTGTGTATCATTTACCGACTATCATTTTCCATAATATTGTTTACGATATAGGCGCAGGAATGGCTGTGTGGTAAGTAGCTTGCTTACCAACCACATGGTTCCGGGTTCAGTTGCACTGCGTGACACTTTGGGCAAGTGCCTTCTACTATAGCCTCGGGCCGACCAAAGCCTTGTGAGTGGATTTGGTAGACAGAAACTGAAAAAGAAGCCCGCCGTATATATGTATATGTATATATATATATACATGTGTGTGTATATATGATTGTGTGTCTCTGTTTGCCCCCCCCCACAACATTACTTGACAACCGATGCTGGTGTGTTTACGTCCCTTAAACTAGCTGTTCAGCAAAATAGACCGATAGAATAAGTACTAGGCTTACAAAGAATAAGTCCTGGGGTCGATTTGCTCGACTTAAGCCGGTGCTCCTGCATGGCCACAGTCAAATGACTGAAACAAATAAAAGAATAAAAGAATATGTTGACTGAAACAAGTAAAAGAGTAAAAGATTAAATATAAACTTCCGTTTCCATACTATTGATTATTAAATTGTAGAAGAGCGTAGGCTCGAAACGTAAAAGACTTTTTCTATTCCTGAGCGTTATGCTAATACATCTGTTTGTTTTGTACACCACCTGTCTTCGTCTTTTGTTTTTTCGTAAACTCTCCCTAGACACACACACACACACACACACACACACACACATACAGGGTGAGGTGAATAAACTGGATAGTTATAAAAGCAAGAACCCCCAAGTAAAAATGAGTTAGTCACTTGGTGAGAACGGAGTCTGGCTGACCAGCTAGAACAACTATGGCATCTCCAACGAAGCAGTTATTTCGTCCCACACTCTCTCACACTCACTACCTCTCTTTATTTCTCCTACAACATCATTCTATTTCTCTCTGTAATTACTACTACGCAATGACGAGAACACAAACATAGACTATACGTCTATCTTTATTTCGCATGCTTTACGATATCATCACCTGCCCGTCGAGGCAATGTATATTAAATGTCACGGTAAAAATAAATACTTTCTTCACAACTTCAATCAATGGCAATCAATGAAGAACAAATCCTTACAAACTGATTGCGATGCCATCACTCCATCCTACTATGTATCATTTACCGACTATCATTTTCCATAATATTCACAAGCATAAACTTCCGTTTCCATACCATTATTTATTACATTAACACTTCGTTAAAACTGATGATTCAACCGTTACACAATAATGTGTGTGTGTGTGTGTGTGTGTGTGTGTGTGTCTGTCTGTCTGTGTTTGTCCCACCCTCCGTCATTGCTTGGCAAAAGCTGTTGGTGTTTGCGCCCCTAGAGACCGATAGAATGACTATTGATATTAGGCTTCAAAGAATAAGGCCTGGCGTGGATTTGTTCGATTAAAACACCTCACGATTCTTTACTGACACACACATGACATACATACATACATACATACATACATACATACATACATACATACATACATACATACATACATACATACATACATACACACGTACATACAAACTTACATACATACAAGCATACATACATACATACATACATACATACATACATACATACATACATACATACATACATACATACATACATACATACATACATACATACATACATACATACATACATACATACATACATACATACATGCATACATACATACATACATATATTTATATATTTATATTGATTGTAATAGAATAAGCAGCTGTACACAAGAGAAAATAGCTTATCGTCATCGGATCTTTTCGGTTTGAACGGCAGTTTTTTCTAGCGGTGTCATATGAAATTGTCACCCATAATTATGACCCTAGTATCGATCTATTGCATTTCAATCTGTTTTAGGGTTTGAGTTAGTTAGGGTTAGGGTTAGGGGTGGGGGAAGGGTATCTTTTTTTCTACACAAATGTAAATAAACCCAATCTGTTTCTTAAACGAGGGACATTCATACGGCACAGAATGTTTTTTTACCTCAATAGACGTCAATGATTGATTGAAATTGCAGAAATTGAAGAAAAAAACCAACAAATATCTTACAAACTATAGAATTTTCTCAATAAAGCCAAGAGAAAAAGATGATTTATAAACACATTCTACCAGTATACGAAGTTTAAAATATTTTAGTTACCTAGAAATTATGTTAAAAACTGCCGTTCAAACCGAAAAGATCCTCGTCATCATGTGTGTATATGTATTTTAACAGATATATTTGCCAAAACTACATAAATACTAAAGAGTAAATTTATTCAATAAAATCGCCATTGGCTTCAACCACACCCTCCAGATGACTTCGGAATCTCCTGCAATTCTTCTGGACGGTCTCCTTGTTTAAGTTGGTGAATGCTGCCATAATCCTTGCCTTCGATTCATCTTTGGTGTTGCAAGAAATTTTGTAGGTCTCTCGCTCAACTGTGCCCCACACATTATAACTCAAGGGGGTTGCAGTCTGGGGAGTTCGGTGACCAGATGTTAGGGGTAATGTGGTCGCAGGAATTGTCTGACAGCCATGACTGGATTCTCCTGCTTATGTGACATGTTGCAGAGTCCTGTTGTCAGACATAGGGTCTTCCGGCAGCCACCCTCTTGATCAATGGACAGCACCACCTTCCCCCAGGCACTCGATGTAGGCCTACGTGTTGATTCTGAGGCCGTGTGTGAAGATGATTGAAGGCATAACGACGCGTCATTAGCGATCACTCCAAACACCATGATGTTGACTGGATGTTTGATTTTTATCACTGTTGGTACATGTCCTCGGATTGCACTGTCTTCAGATTGACACCCAAACACTCTGAAATGTTCGTATTAGAGTTTCCGGCGCGAATGCCACGCAGTACAGCATGATGTTTCCAAATTTCTGGCAGAGTGAATTGTGTGATGGTTCTGTTCTTCTCACAGACGGTGCCTAACTGACCCTACTATACCGTGTAGTGGACAAAATAAAAGACAACGCGCATGTGCAAAATTAAGAATATAAAATAGCGACAATTTACCCATCGCACACTGTATGTATGTATGTGTAGTGGATCTTGCAGGCATGAAGTGGATTCGATCCTAGATAGCCTAATTGAAATTAACACTTCAACAGCACTTTTCTCACGGTGAAACAATAGTTTTTCTGTGACAGCAGTTTACATTTGCCAGATGCCTTAGCTAAGCAGAATCATGTCTTCACCACTTGACTCTTCTAACCTCTTATAAGCTACCAAAAGCTAGAATTAAAATAACAAGTACCACCAACGAAATATATTGTTCTCAACGATATGTGTATCCTTCTGGATAGTTATAAAAACAAGAAACCCCGTATGTATGTATGTATGTATGTATGTATGTATGTATGTATGTATGTATGTATGTATGTATGTATGTATGTATGTATGTATGTATGTGTGTGTATAGGTGGAGGCGCGTGGCTTAGTGGTTAGGGTGTCAGAACCATGATCGTAAGATTGTGGTTTCGATTCCTGGATCATGTGACGCGTTGTGTTCTTGAGCAAAACACTTCATTTCACGTTGCTCCAGTCCACTAAGCTGGCAAAAATGAGTAACGCTGCGATGGATATAATAAAAAAGTAAATGCGCCCTTTTAAAGCCTAGCCAGGCTCATGGGCCCGGTTTCCCGATTTCTATGGCGTATGTGTTCCCCAGCTGGATGGGACGCCAGTCCATCGCAGCGTTACTCATTTTTGCCAGCTGAGTGGACTGGAGCAACGTGAAATGAAGTGTTTTGCTCAAGAACACAACGCGTCGCCCGGTCCAGGAATCAAAACCACAATCTTACAATCATGGTGCTGACACCCTAACCATTAAGCCACGCGCCTCCACCTATACACACACATACATACATATACGAACATATACACACAGGCTGCAGTCTGTTTTTGACTTGGTTTCTACGGCTGGATGCCTTTCCTAACCATAGGAGAACCCGAGTTAGTGAGAGCGACCGTCAGTTAAGGAACGGACAACTAGTCATGGCCACAAGCAAGCAGCTACTAAAGACAAATGGTCAGTGGGAGAAAGAAAGTTATAATCAGCCAACTATGAGACAACTTCCCTCGACGCTTAGAAGTTTCACTAGCTCAATTTCTTTTCTTTTACAACATCATTCTATCTCTATCTGTGGATTACTACTATGAGAACGTGCACACACATACTGGCCAAAATCAACTTTTTTTTTTACCTCGCATGCTTTTCCATTTACTACTTGTACATACCAACCCGTCGTGGTTTTGGATATATACAATGTAACGGTAAATAAATATTTTCTTTACAACTTCAATCACTGTTCTTTCATCTTTACATAATGGAAATCAACGAAGAACCAACTCTTACAAACTGGTGACGACTCCAACGTTCCATATTATTGTTTACAAAATAAACTTCTACCGTTACATGTGTGTGTGTGTGTATATATATATAATATATCTATATATATATATATATATATATATATATATATATGTATATATATATATATATATTATGTATATATATATATATATATTATATGTAATATATAATGTGTATATATATGTATGTATATTGTTATATTTCGGAATGGTCATATTGCCAGCTTAGCCAATAAAAACACACGCACTTATATTATTGGTGTTATTTTGCTTCAGTGATATTTATTTTTTACATTAATCTTAATCTTATTTCGGCCAAAGTTCTTTCGTCACACTCCTGTGACCGCATCAGTGGTCCTTTGTTTTCTTCTCACTTATTTGTGTCTCTCCTTACTAACCGTCATCCATTTTGTATTTCTATTGTATGTCTTTATTTGCGCATGCTTATATCTCTATGTGCGTCTATGTTTATTTAGTGTGTGGGTGGGGGGGGATGCCTGTAATATTTGTATCTTCTGTTTATATACATTCATGTAATTTGTATTTTGTTTTTGTTGTTGTTGCTTTTGTTCTAATTTTGTTCATGTGTTTACATCCACCCATTATTATCATTACATATGCTTGTATGTATGTATAAACAACAATATTAGTAATAATAATAATAATAAATCTAATCGAAAAAAAAAGATATTATTATATATATATATACATATACACACATATATATACATATACATATATATATATTATATATATACATATATATATATTATATATATATAATATATATATATACATACATATACATACATAGATATATATACATATATAGTTATTCATTTCTATTGTTTATTTTCTGTGTATTTATTATGTTTTCAGGATCCTCTATCGTCATATTTGTGGTGTGTGCTATATATATCTATGTATGTATATGTATATATATGTGTGTATATGTATATATATATATATAATATATATATATATATATATATATAATATATATATATATATATATATATATATATATATATATATATATATATATATATATCTTATTATAAAAGGCAGATTTTATCTGCCTCCCTTTGTCACTTATAGAAATCTACAATATAGGATTTCTGCAATTACAATTTACCTAGCATTTTTAAGAGTAGAATGCATCGGGTCATGCCAGGTCCAGTTTTTTAAATTTAAACTCCAATTAAGCAAAATTTACAGAAAACTCACATTCTGGTGTGTATGTCAAATGCTTTTCTTAGTCTGGTTTACAGCACACGCACACGCACACACACAGTGCAACGAATAAAGTGAAAGTAATTCACTGTGTGTGTGTTGACAGGTAGACAATAGAATGCGATGGCGATGGCGATGTAATATTTGTTTCTGTCTATGACGCTGATAAAAGCATTGATGTACATGTGTGCGTGCGTGAGTGTGTGTGTGTCATTCCTCACACACCGCATACATATACATATATGACAGTGACAAACAAACGTTTCAAACAACTACATACAAACACGTGTGTGTTGTTATTAGTAAAAAAAGCGCCAAAACACAACTCACTTATCATTCCACACATTTGCAAAGACACACGGACGGTCGAATTGCTATAACAATACAGAAAAGGTAAATTGGTTTTTATTTTCTCTGTATATATTTTATTATATAATATTATATATAGATATATGTATATATAATTGCAGTATGAAACAGTGTTTTGTATAGACAGACGACACTTATATATAGTTATTAATAAATGTATGCATCCGTTTAACCCTTTCGTTACCAAACCGCCCGAAAAAAATTTTGGTTAATGTGAACCAAGCCGCCCGAATTTACCTATTCATATTTAAATGAGAATATCAGAGTAAATCTTTTAGAACATTCGTGAAAACACGTATTATACTTCGTAAACAGTTCAACTACAGTTTTGTACAAAAATCGAAGTGTAATTTTAATTCCGTGAATTATGGGAGATTTTTTTCCGAAATTTGTTCCTATTGTGTTTTCAAAATTTGTAATTCTGACAAAAAATGGATACGAATTTCATTATATCAAGCAGCGAGTCAGAATTCGAAGGATTTTCTACTGAAGACCTTCATAAATCTAACTTTATGACTGAAAAAAAAAAAGCATGTGGTATTTGATAATGAATCTGATGTTTCATTTTCCGAAGAATGAAACAGTGAATCTGAGATCTCCGACAGCGATAAAGAAAATGATTTGGCACCTGAATGGAGTGAAAATTTAAAAACTGTTTCTTTCGGTGATTTTCTGAAGAAACTGGACCAAGCCACAGACTTTCCCAGAAGAGTAAAGCCTTAGACTATTTCTTTTACTTTTTCGAATGAGCCTATTTGAAATCATTACGGCGGAAACGAACTGTTACGCTCAACCTAAACAAAACGAAAGAAACGATAGTTTGTTATTTCCCACAACCTTAAATGAAATTAAGGCCTATTTTGCCATAAATATTATTATGGGTATTAGAAAGTTACCCAGAATAACAAATTCTATCGTAAAATTTTGTTGTATACCCAATTGAATATTAGCTAATAACCCATTTTCTATAGCGATGTTTGAACAAAATTTTAATAATTTTATATATTGTTGAATTAGAGTCACTTTGTGACAAAAATTATAGTATAGAATTGGTTGAGAACATTTCACTAAATTATCTTCCAAAAATCAGATTAATATATTCATAAATAAAAAAGTTGTAGTTGTTTAATGAAACCAGACTAAATTTATGATTACGTTAGAAATTAATTGAAACATGAAATTGAAATATGGTAACGAAAGGGTTAAGAAAAACCAAAAAATATTTTATTCTTTGTAAATGTTGTGTTCAAAATAACATTTTCTTTTAAGAATGTGTATATAACAAAGTATGTGTATATAACTACGTGGCTTATATCTTTATATATAAAAGTGAAGTTGAATGTCTGTCTCCTACGATTTGATTTCGTAACTACTCCCACATTTTGCGGTGCAGTTTAACCAAAAGCGGGTATCTCTTATAGTCGTGATTCATATCGAGCCCTTCTGGGTATTAGCGCGCGTCTACGATGAGTCTACGATTTAAAAAAAATTTACCATCATATTTTTCCATTTTAATGCATATTTTTCGTTATTATATAAGGGAAGTAACTCTCTAAAAATATCTACGATGTGTCAACGATTTTTAAAAAATTACCATAATTTTTTTTCAATTTTTAATGCATTTTTTTGCTATTTTTTGGCTATAACTCTCTAAAGATGCTTATATAGTTATTTCCCTTACAAACCCGAGCAACGCCGGGCGATACTGCTAGTGTATATATATATATATATATATATATATATATCTTTTTTTTTCGATTAGATTTATTATTATTATTACTAATATTGTTGTTATACATACATACAAGCATATATAATGATAATAATGGGTGGATGTAAACACATGAACAAAATTAGAACAAAAGCAACAACAACAAAAACAAAATACAAATTACATGAATGTATATAAACAGAAGATACAAATATTACAGGCATCCCCCCCCACACACTAAATAAACATAGACGCACATAGAGATATAAGCATGCGCAAATAAAGACATACAATAGAAATACAAAATGGATGACGGTTAGTAAGGAGAGACACAAATAAGTGAGAAGAAAACAAAGGACCACTGATGCGGTCACAGGAGTGTGACGAAAGAACTTTGGCCGAAATAAGATTAAGATTAATGTAAAAAACAAATATCACTGAAGCAAAATAACACCAAATATATAGTGCGTGTGTTTTTATTGGCTAAGCTGGCAATATGACCATTCCGAAATATAACAATATGTTTCAACACACAACTTCACATAAAAATCTTGCACAACAAATATTTAAACGTATATATGTATGTATATATATATATATATATAGATCTTATATAATCTATATATATATTATATATATATATATATATATATTCAACAATTGAGGGTAAAATTAATAATTAATCCATTTCACAAGTGTTCAGTATGCAAAGGGACCATTAAGGCGAATTCAAACTATTACATTATTAAAGGGCTTAGTAAAATAAATTACTTTGCCGCATACTGAACTCATTAGAAATAGCAGCTAAAAAAAACTTTTTAAAACTATTTCTAATACTTAAGAAAACCTCTCTCATATAGTTTTGCTCAATTCAACTCACGCAAATATGGGGGTAGAGACATTAAAAAATCAAGTGCAAAGGTTATGTGAGAACTTACGTTTCAAGATTAGTCAACAAGACACTTCTATCATCAGCTCAGAACTCCCTGGTTTGGATTTGAAAACACTGAAAGTAGGAGCATACCCTCTCGGCCTCCTCTCGCTTCCGAGATCTGCTCGCAACAACAGTGCCAAAAAACTCAAAAATGCAAGCGAAGAATTTCTGCTCTCCCCTTTCCACCAGCGTGGGTTAAAATCAGAAACACTATGCTTTTTTCGGTAAAATCCGCGGCATTATATAAGAGAGATGAATATAATTTCAACCAATTGAGGGTAAAATTAATTAATTAATCAATTTCACCAAGTGTTCAGTATGCAAAGGGACCATTTAAGGCGAATTCAAATTATTACATTATATAAAAGGGCTTAGTAAAATAAATTACTTTGCCGCATACTGAACTCATTAGAATAGCAGCTAAAAAAAAAACTTTTTTAAAACTATTTCTAATACTTAAAGAAAACCTCTCTCATATAGTGTTTGCTCAATTCAACTCACGCAAATATGGGGGTAGAGACATTAAAAAATCAAGTGCAAGGTTATTTGAGAACGTACGTTTCAAGATTAGTCAACACGACACTTCTATCATCAGCTCAGAACTCCCTGGTTTGGATTTGAAAACACTGAAAGTAGGAGCATACCCTCTCGGCCTCCTCTCGCTTCCGAAGATCTGCTCGCAACTAACAGTGCCAACAAACTCAAAAATGCAAGCAAGCATAATTTCTCTGCTCTCCCCTTCCACCAGCGTGGGTTAAAATCAGCAAACACTATGCTTTTTTCGGTAAAATCCGCGGCATTATATAGAGAGAGATGAATTATAATTTCAACAATTGAGGGTAAAATTAATTAATTAATCAATTTCACCAAGTGTTCAGTATGCAAAGGGACCATTTAAGGCGAATTCCAATTATTACATTATATAAAAGGGCTTAGTAAAATAAATTACTTTGCCGCATACTGAACTCAATAGAAATAGCAGCTAAAAAAAACCTTTTTTAAAACTATTTCTAATATCTTACTATATATATATATATAATATATATATAATATTATATATAATATATATATATATATCTTATTATAAAAGGCAGATTTTATCTGCCTCCCTTTGTCTCTTATAGAAATCTACAATATAGGATTTCTTCAATTACAATTTACCTAGCATTTTTAAGAGTAGAATGCATCGGGTCGTGCCAGGTCCAGTTTTTCAAATTTCAACCCCATTAAGCAAAATTTAGAGAAAACTCACATTGTGGTGTATATGTCAAATGCTTTTCTTAGTGTGGGCTACAGCACACGCAAACGCACACACACACAAACGGAGCGAACTGTTTCACTGACGCTATCACTCTATTTTCTCCTTTCTCTTTGCAAGTTTGCGACGATTAAAGTGAAAACAGTGAATCCGACAGCGATTAAGAAAATGAATTGGTACCAGAATGGAGTGAAAATTTAAAAACTGTTTCTTTCGGTGATTTTTCTGAAGAAACTGGACCAAGCCACAGGCTTTCCCAGAAGAGTAAAGCCTTAAACTATTTCTTTTTACTTTTTCGAATGAGCCTATTTGAAATCATTACGGCGGAAACGAACCGTTACGCTAAAATGTAAACAAAACGAAAGAAAGGATAGTTTGTTATTTCCCACAACCTTAAATGAAATTAAGGCCTATTTTGCCATAAATATTATTATGGGTATCAGAATAACAAATTCTATCGTAAAATTTTGTTGTATACCCAATTGAATATTAGCTAATAACCCATTTTCTATAGCGATGTTTGAATAAAATTTTAATAATTTTATATATTGTTGAATTTACCTGTATCTACCTGCAATTAGAGTCACTTTGTGACAAAAATTATAGTATAGAATTGGTTGAGAACATTTCATTAAATTATCTTCCAAAAATCAGATTAATATATTCATAAATAAAAAAGTTATTGTTGTTTAATGAAACCAGACTAAATTTATGATTACGTTAGAAATTAATTGAAACACATAAGGGGTGTATTTTGGTCAGAAATATAGTAACGAAAGGGTTAAGAAAAACCAAAAAATATTTTATTCTTTATAAATGTTGCGTTCAAAATAACATTTTCTTTTAAGAATGTGTATATAACAAAGTATGGTATATTAACTACGTACTTATATCTTTATATATAAGAGTGAAGTTGTTGTGTCTGTCTCCTACGATTTAGATTCGTAACTACTCCCACATTTTGCGGTGTAGTTTAAAACCAACCGGGTATCTTATAGTCGTGAGTCATATCGAGCCCTTCTGGGTATTAGCGCGTGTCTACGATGAGTCTACGATTTTAAAAAAATTTACCATCATATATTTCCATTTTAATGCATTTTTTCGCTATTATATAAGGGAAGTAACTCTCTAAAAATATCTACGATGTGTCAACGATTTAAAAAAAAATTACCTTAATTTTTTTTCCATTTTTAATGCATTTTTTCCTATTTTTTGGCTATAACTCTCTAAAAATGCTTATATAGTTATTTCCCTTACAAACCCGAGCAACGCCGGGCGATACCGCTAGTCTTATTATAAAAGGCAGATTTTATCTGCCTCCCTTTGTCTCTTATAGAAATCTACAATATAGGATTTCTTCAATTACAATTTACCTAGCATTTTTAAGAGTAGAATGCATCGGGTCGTGCCAGGTCCAGTTTTTCAAATTTCAACCCCAATTAAGCAAAATTTAGAGAAAACTCACATTGTGGTGTGTGAGTCAAGTGCTTTTCTTAGTGTGGGTCTATAGCACACGCACACACACACACACCAAAAAGGGAGCGATCTGATCCACTCACGCTATCAACTCTAATTTCTAACGACTTTCTCTTTGCAAGTTTGCAACGATTAAAGTGAAACTGATAAAACGAGAGAATGTACTTAAACCACTACTAAAAAAAAAATAACACAGCAAACAGAAACAAATAAATACATAACGATTTACTCCTCACACAATTTCTTCAATTAGAGTTTACCCATGATTTTTCAAAGTACTACCATTGGGTCATGCCATACAAAATTTCTTTCAATTTTACCCCCAATTAAGACAAAATTCGAGAAAACTCAATATTTTAACATTTCACTCCGAAAGCATTGATTACATGTGTGCGTGCTTGAGTGTGTGTGTGTGTGTGTGTGTGTGTGTGTGTGTGTTGATGGGTTGTGCGACACAGAAAGTGTGGTGTGTAAGTGAAGTGCTTTTGTTAGTGTGTGGTAAAGAGACAGAGAGAGTGAAAGACAGAGATAACTAAACTTTTTTATTCACTTTTTGTAGTGAGTGACTGAGAGAGAAAAGAGAGAGAGAGAGGTTATGTATGTATATATGTATGTATGGCTTCAGTGACACACACACACAAAAACACATACCTACGTACACCTAAAGCACGCACACAACACAACACACAAGCGGAGCGCGAACTTCAAAATTTTAGTAGTATTAATTGGCGAGGCGTACTTCTAAGCGCGCGTAATTGAAAGTTTTCACTATGATATCATCACGTGCGAAAAAATTCGAAGGGCTTTGAACACAATTGATACAGATGTCACGCCTGTATTGAAACCATTGCTAAGCTGCCGTAATTGCTTAATTAAGACTTTTGTTTAAATTGAAGGTGCAAATATGTAACGAGGTTGAAAAAAAAATACCCCAGAAAAAAAAATGTAATGTACTGGGTATTTATATAATCACTACTATTTTGCTACAGTCATGAAAAAGAAAAAATTAGGTATGTACAACATATATTATACATTTTTTCTATTCATTAAATCAATTCTTCAACGAAAATAAAAAAATCGAATTCGCCACCACCCTTTCCCCGTTCGCGTTTGTGTGTAAAAAAAATTATTATTTAAGTTTTAAAAATTATTTACTTTGTTCAAAAAATATTATAATATTAATTAATTAATTTTCAAGAATTTTTAATTATATAATTATTCATTAATTTTATTCTGTAAAATAGTAATTAATTCATTTATGTAAATCGCGAGGTTGTTACTCAGGCACCTAGAAATAGCAGCCAGATTTTTATATTCTAAATAATTTGCAATTTCAAAAAATATATTAATTTTGCGTTATTTAATTGATAAATTCTACGGAATAATTTTGCGCGTTATATACGTTCGCATTTCTGTAAAAAAGTATTATTTAAGGGCGATCGAGTATCGAGTACCTACGTCTGGCGCCGCGCGCACGCGCGAATCCGCGTGTGCGCAACCGGGACACTCTGCGATACAAGTACCCATATATACATCCATACATACATGTGTGTGTGTGTCTATGTATGTGTATTAATGTGTGTGTGTTATCTCTATATAAAGCTGAAGTTGTCTGTGTGCGCCACGTTTGGTAACCTTCAACTAACACTATCTCCTCCGAGACCCTGCGGCGCAAGTTGACCAAAATTGAGAGTATGATAGAAGAAGGGTTGCTCTTCCTTCCGTTGAACATAAAATTCAAATCGGACCATGTTAACACCAAAAATTATTTACATCAAAAAGCTGCTTTTTTCTATGAAAATCCCTATTTTTTACGATTTTTTCACTGCTGTGTCGCCACTTTTCGGTGTATTTCGACCAGAAAAATGTTCACAAAATTTTTACTTTTCAAAATTACAATTCCAGCGGGTCGAAACAAACCCGAGCAACGCCGGGCGATACTGCTAGTATATAATAAAAAATAAATGCGCCCTTTTAAAGCCTAGCCAGGCTCATGGGCCCGGTTTCCCGGTTTCTATAGCGTATGTGTTCACCAGCTGGACGAGACGCCAGTCCATCGCAGCGTTACTCATTTTT
>NC_042997.1:191048101-191185601 GCF_006345805.1 Octopus sinensis
TAATATTTTCTTGTTTTTGTTTGAGAGTGACGACCTGTAACTTTTAACAATTTAAAGGGGTTATTCTTTCTGCTTTTCATCATTGGTTATCGGTTTGTTGTATTCCTCCATCAGTCGTACGCCTCTTTCCGCCGTGTCGTTTACCACTTTCAGTCCATATGCGATAATTCTTGCATTCGCATAACTTTCATCATCATTCCATTCTTCAGCATTGTTTTTCAAAGAAAATGCAAGGCACCGCCAGTATTTCAAAGAATCTTTTTGTGTTGGCAGTAATGAAATCCTGAAGTTGTTTCAGCTGATTCAGGATTTAATGATGCTCGTTTGCTTGGTTTTGAGTCAACTGGTTTCTGCAGAGCAAGCTTCATTTTGTTTCTTGTCTCATGCGAAACAGCTGAATCAAAAACTGCAAGCGCCACAAGTTCCTCAAAGAAGTACTACAAATGTCTCAAAATCTTATTGAGTGCAGCACTTGCAATTTTGTCGTCCTTTTACTTGCAGAGCTGCAGACTTTGTACAAAATGCAAATCTGAAAGTGGGGCGCATGAGGGTATGGGTGCCATGTATCACGATCTCATGTATATCGCAGCTAAAAAGCAGCAAATATCTGTTTTTTTTTCCTCTCTAAGCTACTTTAAACTGTGATTTAAACATCCAAATTTTAATGCAGTAAATTAGCTTGGCCAGCCATCGTGCTCTGTGATAAGCTCCGGGTGGTTTAAAGCTGATTCCTGACTTGGTGGGTACTACCGAGGAAAATGAGCGTTAGCTCGAGCAATTCCTTGTAGTCGCCATGAGGCTGTTGCTCATTAAGCTGAGCTTGAGCAAACTGAATCATTTCTTCAGTATCTGAGATTTTTCTCTGCAATGTTAGGGTCATCTGTTGCTGTTTGGTAATTGTTCTTGTCAATTTCCACCCACTTTGCTTTGAATCTCTTCAACAGTTGTATGTCAGGGCCAGTAGAAGATAGCAAGGAGACAGAAGATGTACAATAAATACAAACTGAAAAATAACAATATACAATATGTTCAGTGGATGGTGTAACAACCTCTAAAATGTCTTCAATTGTGCTTAAATTTTGCATGTGAGGGCGCGTGGCTTAGTGGTTAGGGCATTCGGCTCATGATCATAAGGTTGTGAGTTCGATTCCCGGCGACGCGTTGTGTCCTTGAGCAAGACACTTTATTTCACGTTGCTCCAGTCCACTCAGCTGGCAAAAATGAGTTGTACTTGTATTTCAAAGGGTCAGCCTTGTCACTCTCTGTGTCACGCTGATTATCCCCGAGAACTACGTTAAGGGTACACGTGTCTGTGGAATGCTCAGCCATTTGCACGTTAATTTCACGAGCAAACTGTTCCGTTGATCGTATCAGCTGGGACCCTCGTCGTCGTAACCGGCAGAGTCTTTTTTAAAATTTTGCATAAGTTTTTGCACTAAATTAAATAAAATTAGATGGTGTCTTCAAGTTTTTGAAATGATAAGTTATTTTACATCACCCTAATATACATGTGTGTGTTTGTGTGTGTATAATTTTTTGTAGAAGATAATAATTTCAATTGTTTGTACTTTACATCCGAAAACGAAATCGTACTTGCTGTGATTTACAAGACTTGGAATGGATACACGTTTATATTAAAACTTCAAATAATAAAGAATATTAAAAGATAATAAAAAATGATTAAAATAATAAGATATAAAATGTAAATGAAGATATAAGATTATGAAACCGTGTATGCGTGTGTAGATACATGTATCTACGCACGCATACACGATTTCATGTTCTTGTATATACTCACACATGCATATGTGTATGTATATATATACGTACCGTAAATCTTCGAGTATAATCCGCATTTTTCCCCCAAATTTAAAGGTCAAAATCCCTAGTGCGTACTATATACGAGGTTAAAAATGAAAAATATTTTCTAAGCAACGTCCGAGTCTCTATTTGCTGTCCGGCAATGTTTATTCAGACGCATTTTGTGATGTAGGGCGCGAAAATACATTAAGCTAAGCCTGAAAGCAATGAAGAAGCATCTATAACTTGCAGTAAGCAACGTCTATTAAAATAAATGTATTCAGAACACAGAATAACATATAATAAAAACAATTTGCAAACATATTTACATTCCCATATAACAGTTAAAAACATCACCATTATTGTACTAGGCATGCGCGAATGTTTTTGTTCGACTAGGCGCTGTTGGCTTAATTACGCACGACTTAAGTTAGAGAAGGAGTGCGTGTTATACACAAGGTTTAGGTTTTTCAGGGGTACAGTCCCTTAAAAATCCCCTACGTATTATACTCAAGGGCGGACTATACTCGAAGATTTACGGTACTAAGAAAATCATATCGTTATTTTGGACCTCACCTTATAAACCCAACACTTGTTTCAATTGCATTAACATATACATATAAATATATATTTATATATATATATACACACACACACACACATAAATGTACATATACATATATATATAGAAAATATCATTAAAATTAAGAATAATATCCGCGAAAATATATGTTAATGCATCATTATGAAGGTTATCCAAAATCAGTGAAATTAAAATAAGCATCTGAAAAAATTTAGCAGTTAATAAACGTTAACAAAAAGAAACTCCTAAATCGAATTCAGTCTAAGACATTCTTTCATTCTACCAGTGGTAACGCCATTGGGTAACGAAATTCTTTCATAGAAATAAGGATAAAAATAAACTCAAAAATAAACGTATTTAAGAAAAGTCATTCAACTATTCGTGATGTCAATAAATGATGGGGTCAAAATAACAATAATCATAAGGAACCTCTATATCATCACCTGACTTACTTGCATCATGCACAGGGGGTGTGGTACCTTTGCCAAGGTTCAGTAACCATGTTGCAAATTCTCTGTTGTTCTAATATTTTGGCTCAACCAGAGAGGAGAATTCTTGATACAGACAGCAATGTTGAAGTTATCCCTGTCCACGCACAACAGCACACTTGATAGTTGTTCCTTCACAGATGTGAGATCAAGGTATTATATATGTAAGTTTTTCCACAGCCTCCGGGAGCATCCACATAGATATAGAAATATTCCGGCACATCACCTCTCCTTTTCTTTCCAACTGCTTCAATGACTGCATCAGCGATCACTATCTGCTCATTAGTAAGGGTTGCAATGCCTGGCTGGTTCACGTCATCTTCATGCTCAATCTGTTGAGGCAAGCTAATATTAAGGCAGCTAGTGCCATTTTCAAATAACACAGTATTTATGGAGTGTAGAGCCATATCTTCCGCCTGTTCTGCATTCAAACCTCGCTGAACATAATCTTCCATCATAGATACCTTGTGAGTGTTCCACAGGCGAAGAACATAAGTAGCGTTTTAATAGGTGCAGAGAGCCACAAACATAATACGCAGCTGAGATGGCATCCGATGTGCAGCAACTTCAAGTATGGCATGCTCCAACCTCTCATCATTCTGAAGAAGACCAACTCTTATGCACACACCTTTAAATGCTGCACAGATTTCACCTCCTACAGTGCGCACTTCTTCAAAGCTCTTAGCGCCTAGGACATGCAAAAACAATCGTAGGTGAAATTTTTCTACGTCCCTAGTACTCCCTTTTACTTGTTTCAGTCATTTGACTGCGGCCATGCTGGAGCACCGCCTTTAGTCGAGCAACTCGACCCCGGGACTTATTCTTTGTAAGCCCAGTACTTATTCTATCGGTCTCTTTTTGCCGAACCGCTAAGTGACGGGGACATAAACACACTAGCATCGGTTGTCAAGCAATGCTAGGGGGACAAACACAGACACACAAACACACACACATACATATATATACGACGGGCTTCTTTCAGTTTCCGTCTACCAAATCCACTCACAAGGCTTTGGTCGGCCCGAGGCTATAGTAGAAGACACTTGCCCAAGGTGCCACGCAGTGGGACTGAACCCAGAACCATGTGGTTGGTAAACAAGCTACTTACCACACAGCCACTCTGCTGACGATGTTGTTCCTTCTCCTGGGTGCCTGGTTCAATGCAGTGCCATCACTCCCGACTGGCACTCAGCTGGATAGCGACTGTTTGCGTATCGGTGTGTCCCTGAGGCTTGACCTCCAGATCTGTGAGCCTCACAAATGTCTCTTTCGGCCTCCGCCAATTGTTATGCCATTTTAGTACTGACTCTCTTGCATGCCATGCTGCTCTCAATGAGGTCATACAGCATGACCTAGACGCTGCTTGAGCCAGAGAGGCTGGACAGAAGGTCAGTAAAAAGTCAGACAGAGGGTACTGTAAAGGGCCAGACACAGGGTACAGTCACTAGCGTGGCTGGGGATGGGGGTCGGTAGGGACAGTCAGCCCCGGGTAGCACACTTAAAGGAGCGGCACTTTTCATCCTGTTGTAAACTATTGCTGTAGACAAAATTTGCTTCTTGTGGGGTCCGGGGGATGGAAAACAGAGGGGTAACCCGGGCGGCACATACTCTAGCTACGCTAGTGGCTACGGTAAACGGTCAGACAGCATGACAGTTTTCCCGTTCCACGGTGGTAAGGCCCTCATTTGGGATGTCACATGCTGCGACACCATTTCCAGCAGGTGTTTCCCTGCCTGCCAGCCCAGGCTTCACTGCTTGTCATGCGGAGTAAGGCAAAATGTCGATGTATCGATCACTGTCTGCCCGATTTGTGGCCGAGCCCGTGGCTGTGGAGACTTCCCACGTTCTTGGTCCCAGGACTACATCCATGTTCACTGTTACCCATGCAGAGTTGGCTATTCGCAAGTGCGAGACCCGTGAGTCGGAGTGACTGTTCCAGCACGTCTCCCTCTCTATCCTCGGGAGCAACACCTTTTTCCATTTTGTCCGTCGGGACCACGAGGCAGCCTGAACATTTTTGCTTAGCTACATTTAACATGCAAAGTTCAATTGCAGTCAGTCATCTCAATTTTTTTTTTTAATAAATGAATCTGTTATGTGTAGTTTCGTTCTGATGGGATAGACAACTCAATACGAAGCCATTGTTATTGTTTTACGTGTTTATTTACTTTACATGTTACACGAACTGTCAACATTCAGCGTAGTGATACCTATATACTTTAGACACAGTTCGTACTGTTCACTAACAAAATAGTGACAAAAGTGGGGATGTATTCTACACACGTAGACCTACGTATACACATAGATATGAATGTGTAACAGAATCAGATTTTTATTCTGCAACATACTTTTACAGGATGAAAAGAAAAGTACAAAAACGTTAAAAGTATTTTTTTTAAAATAGGATAATCGAGATAAAAAAGGAATTGAACTACCTCACCCAGGAAACAAAGACAAAGTGGTTAACTGCGGAGGATAGTAGGATGAGTAACGGGTTGTACACCCCACACCAAGTGGTATGTTCAGCGCTGGCAGAAACGTTAGCACGCCGGGCGAAATGCTTAGCGGTATTTCGTCTGCGTTACGTTCTGAGTTCAAATTCCGCCGAGGTCGACTTTGCCTTTCATCCTTTCGGGGTCGATAAATTAAGTACTAGTTACGCACCGGGGTCGATGTAATCGATTTAATACCTATGTCTGTCCTTGTTCGTCCCCTCTGTGTTTAGCCCCTTGTGGGTAATAAAGAAATAGGTATGTTCAGCAGCGCCTTGTGGACATGATTGCAAAGATGTTGCCGCGGAGAATGGCCAGCGATACTCGATGCAACAGCCATCCCGGATCAAATTTAACAATTAATGACTTCATTGTTCAAGTACAACAGAAAGGATTTTATCAATGTAAAGTATACTAGCCATCTCAACATGACTAACCACTAAGGGTGGGTGTTACTGTAGCTTTTTAGTGAGATGGCTAGTATACTTTACATTGTCGAGCGGTTTCTGTTTACATCTCGTTCAGAGATTTATTATGATTTTATCCTTATTGTCAAGTTAAAGGTGTGGCAGGATTGCCAAAGGTGTAATTAAAAAACCACACCCAGATATACTTGTAAACACCAATCTTTGATCAAGGGCTGCGTAAGCAGTCATCCGAAAAGTTGCGCAAAGAAAACAAAAATATTAAAAAAAAAGTGAACGAAACTATTTTGCAAATCAATTAAAAAACATACAGAGCTCTGAACTGTTTACTCAATTCCAAGAATTTTATAATTTCAAGGAAAGATCAGTAATCGATAGATTTTCTGCCACACACACCACACACACACACCACACACACACACACACACACACACACACGCGCACACACACACACACACACAATCTCTCTATTTCAGTCTCTCTTTCTCTTTTCCTCTCTCACTTGCTCTCGCTCTCTCTCTCGTTCGCTGCCTCTTTCTCTCACTCGCTGTCTCTCTCTCTCTCTCTCTCTCTCTCTCTCTCTCTCGTTCGCTGTCTATCTGTCTATCTGTCTCTCTCTCTCTCAGTTTCACTTTCGCTGTCTCTTTTCCCTGTTTCTCTTTTTAAACACTTTGATATACAAACGAGTATATAAACAACGAAGAGAGAGCTAGAGGAAAAGAGAGAGAGACGGCAGAGAGAGGAAGTGGGGGAAGAGATAAGAAAAATACGGAGGAGACTATTGATAAAAAAAAAATTGAACATGACTGAAAACGAAATTAGATATGAATGTGAAAGTAAAGCAAGAAAGCGTGTGCGTATATAAGATATCTAGGAAGCTGCAACAAGTCATAACCGTCCAGTTCAAGAGATTCTTTGTCTGTCACTGACAGCGGTGTTAGAATGAGGTGTTCCAGTAGTATGAGCGAACATCAACACATGTTCTGTGATATAACTAATCCTCCGCAAGGACTCGGCGAGAAGACCTATGAGGTTTGATTGTTTATCTTGATATTTTATGAGTGAAATTGTACGGATGACTGTCGGATAGGTTGCACTTGTAACTGAAAGGTCCACCTCACTCTCTTTCTTTCTTTCTCTCTCTCTCTCTCCTCTCTCTCTCTCTCTCTATATATATATATATATATATATATATATATATATATATATATATATAATATATATATATATCACCCTCTTTGATTCCCTCTCTCTCTGTCTCTCTTTCTCTCTCTCCTGCGACCTGCTGCTTCTTCAACCATTCTGTTGGCCTTCGTATCTCGACCAACATGTGTCCCCGCTACCGAAACGGTAATTATTTCTACGCCAGCTGCTATGTTGTTGTTGTTTTGTCTCATTTGGTCTAAAGTCGTATGACAACCACCGTTATATATATTTTGTTTTTTCATTACTGTTTTCAATTTCGTTTTCGTCTCTTGTATTCACATCCGTCTTGTGCGTTCACATTCCTGTCTTCTACCAAGAAATCTAATGCTTACAGCTTAGTTTTTTTTTTCTTGGGGCTGGCCGAGTTGGAGCAAATATCAGAATTGAACAGCCGAAATTTGCTATGATGATTCGGTGTCTGACTGAAGATTGAAGGCTTCGAATGATTTGTCTGTGTTCCGTGTTCGTCCCTTCCTGTATTTCACGTTCATTATATATAAAAACATTCATTTATATATATATATATATACATATACATATACATGGCATCTAAACTACACTACCTCATGTTCCTAAGATTCATATCTACATCTTTATCTGTATATTTACCTTCCCTAAGATGTTATTAATTGATTTGAGAAGTTTATATTATTGTAAAAACTATATGAAATTAGCTGAAGATTACTCGGCATCTTAAATCTGCTGTAATATTTATAGCTTTTAATAAAATGTTGTAGTATGAAACAATTGTACTAAATTACCGGATTCATTCTTGTTGCTTATTTTTGATTATAATCACCCCGCATATTTTTATGGGTAACACCAAAAAAAAAAGAAAGATTCTGGTGCATCTAAATTAAGTGCCATATTCATTTGAATCTAAATTGTTGCTGAACTTATATATATATGTATATATATATATATATATATATATATATATATATATATATATATATATATATATATATATATATATATATATATATATATGTTATATTTTACATACACACACGCAAAGTATGGGGGTTTAGTTCACGTGTAATCTAAACGATTAGATACGCTAGGTAAGTTAGCGGATTGCTAGGGCTCCAAGGTTGTAGCCAACACGGTAGTTATGGAGCCATTGCAGGTTTCCGAGATAGCGAAACAGGTGTGTGTGTGTGTGTGTGTGTGTGTATAACTTTTATCGGAGTTTTTGGATCAAGACGTCTACACACGTTGAATTTTTCTCCGTTTTGACGGATTTTTCAGATTTTTCTCCCACCAGGCCGTTGAAATCATGGGAGGCGGGAGGCATCTTTTTATGAGAAGAAAGTTTGTAATTCCTTTCTACTAATGTGAGCGTCCTGATCCGAAATTCTGCCTCTAAATGTATGTATGTATGTATGTATGTATGTATGTATGTATGTATGTATGTATGTATGTATGTATGTATGTATGTATGTATGTATGTATGTATGTATGTATGTATGTATGTATGTATGTATGTATGTATGTATGTATGTATGTATGTAATGTATGTATGTATGTATGTATGTATGTATGTATGTATGTATGTATGTATGTATGTATGTATGTATGTATGTATGTATGTATGCATGCATGCATGCATGTATGCATGCATGCATGCATGTATGTATGTGAGAGATATATATTTCTTTACTGCCCACAAGGGGCTAAACACAGAGGGGACAAACAAGGACAGACAAACGGATTAGGTCGACTACATCGACCCCAGTGCGAAACTGGTACTTTATTTATCGAATCCGAAAGGATGAAAGGCAAAGTCGACCTCGGCGGAATTTGAACTCAGGACGTAATGGCAGACGAAATACGGCTACGCATTTCGCCCGGCGTGCTAACGTTTCTGCCGAGATATATACGACGGCCCACTTACCATGGTTGAGGTGAAAACTTCTGACTGCACAGCCACTCCTACATCTCTCTATCTCTCTCTCCCCTCTTTCTCGTTTCTCCTTTCTCCACCCCCTCTCTCTCTCTCTCTCTCTCTATATATATATATATATATATATATATATATATATATATATATATATATATATATATATATATATATATATATATATATATATATTACGTTATATAATTAGGGTTCAGCAAAATAATTTACTTTACCACACACCGAACTTTTAGAAGTTCGGTGTGTGGTAAAGTAAATTATTTTGCTGAACCCTAATTATATAACGTAATGTTTTAAACGTACATACATACATACATACATACATACATACATACATACATGCATGCATGCATGCATGCATGCATGCATGCATACATACATACATACATACATACATACATACATACATACATACATATTGATCTGTGTTAGCAACATTATAGGCCGCCAAGTAAATCAATGCGATGATAGTATTTTATGGACAGCAGCACACAGTATACGGAAATTAGAATTGTATCCCTAGACCTGTAAGACCACCTACCTACACAGGTAACAGCCTAGTGTCCCCATGCTTTAAGATGGTACTAATAGAGTTATCTATCTATCTATCTATATCTATCTATCTATCTATCTATCTATCTATCTATCTGTCTGTCTGTCTGTCTGTCTGTCTGTCTGTCTATCTATCTTTTTATCTATTTTTTTCTTTCTGTCTCTTTGCCTGCCTGTCTTATTTCTTTATTGCCCACAAGAGGCTAAACATAGAGGAGACAAACGAGGATAGACAAAGGGGTTAAGTCGATTAGATCGACCCCAGTGCATAACGGGTACTTAATTTATCGACCCCTCGGCGGAATTTGAACTCAGAACGTAACGACAGATAAAATACTGCTACGCATTTCGCCCGTCGTGCTAACGTTTCTGCCAGCTCGCCGCCCTAATAGAGCTATCTTTCTATCTATCTATCTATCTATATCTATCTATCTATCTATCTATCTGTCTGTCTGTCTATCTATCTATCTATCTATCTATCTATCTATCTATCTATCTTTCTATCTATCTATCTATCTGTCTGTCTGTCTGTCTGTCTGTCTATCTATCTATCTATCTATCTATCTACCTATCTATCTATCTATCTATCTATCTACACTGATAGAGCTATCTATCTATCTATTTTTTTATCCATGTATTTACCTATTTTTTTCTTTCTGTCTGTTTGCCTGTTTGTCTGTCAGTTTATCTCTTCTCTCTCAAACATACATTCCTTCTTATGGTATGTTGATTCTATGTGACTGTACATTAAAGGTACCTCAGAAATTTACGAGTGTAGGACAAAAGCCCCTCAGACAAAAGCCCCAGAGTTAAAGTGTTTAAGTGGACAAAAGTCCCATATTTAAAGTGTGAAAGTGGACAAAAGCCCCATATTTAAAGTGTGAAAGTGGACAAAAGCCCCATATTTAAAGTGTGAAAGTGAACAAAAGCCCCATATTTAAAGTGTGAAAGTGAACAAAAGCCCCATAGTTAAAGCGTGAAAGTGAACAAAAGCCCCAGAGTTAAAGTGTTTAAGTGGACAAAAGTCCCATATTTAAAGTGTGAAAGTGAAAAAAAACCCCGTAGTTAAAGTGTGAAAGTGGACAAAAGCCCCATAGTTAAAGTGTGAAAGTGAACAAAAGCCCCATATTTAAAGTGTGAAAGTGGCCAAAAGCTTCATATTTAAAGTGTGAAAGTGGACAAAAGCCCCTCGGACAAAAGCCCCATATTCAAAGTGTGAAAGTGGACAAAAGCCCCTCGGACAAAAGCCCCATATTCAAAGTGTGAAAGTGGACAAAAGCCCCTCGGACAAAAGCCCAATAGTTAAAGTGTGAAAGTGGACAAAAGCCCCATATTTAAAGTGTGAAAGTGGACAAAAGCCCAATAGTTAAAGTGTGAAATGGGCAAAAGCCCCTCGGATAAAAGCCCCATATTTAAAGTGTGAAAGTGGACAAAAGCCCCTCGGACAAAAGCCCAATAGTTAAAGTGTGAAAGTGGACAAAAGCCCCTCAGACAAAAGCCCCATATTTAAAGTGTGAAAGTGGACAAAAGCCCCTTGGATAAAAGCCCCATAGTTAAAGTGTGAAAGTGGACAAAAGCCCCTCGGACAAAAGCCCCATAATTAAAGTGTGAAAGTGGACAAAAGTCCCATAATTAAAGTGTGAAAGTGGACTAAAGCCTCATAGTTAAAGTGTGAAAGTGGACAAAAGCCCCACGGTTATATTTTTCGATTTCGTTTTTTTACCTTTTAATTATTTCAGTCATTAGACTGTGGCCATGCTGGGGCACCACCTTGAAGAATCTTTTAGTCGAATATAACGCCCCCAGAATTTTAAAAAATTACTTTCAGTTAATGTTACAACTTGATCTGGAAATGAAAATCAGAAACAAAAGAATAGTGTAATGGGTGTTAAAAATGTGTCAGGAAACGAATATGCAAAAAAAAAAAAAAAAAAATGCACGCAAAGCAACGGGAGGGTGGGGAGAGGAGCTCGGAAAATTCACAAGATCTGAGTTTTTCCCTCATAACTTTTAGGAAAATGGGGTTTTTTTCAATGAAATTTTATAGAAATACCTTTCAAATGGCATACATTACGATTAGGAAGAAATTTGTGGGTAAAATCTTTTCCAAGGGGGTGGGGAGAGGACTTCAGAAAATTCACAAGATCCGAGTTTTTACCTTGTTTATTATTCTTTTCAAATTTCTTTGATTTTTTTCAATTTAATGTAATCCATACTCTAGAAAACGTATTTTTGCAAAATGTCACCTTAAAATATGTGTTAAGAAAGGGGGCAGAGGCAGTTTCGCACCCCACCTTCAAAAGTGCAATTTTTTCATAAAGATTTCTTCGGATTCCTAGTTATGGTGGAAGTTGCACTTGTAAAAATTTAACGTGTGTATATATATATATATGTGTGTGTGTATGTGTATGTATGTATATCACTGTGATCACCGTGACCGACCAGGCCATCAGATGTTGTTACACATCGCTGGTCACAATGCGCTTCACATTGTTTTAGCCTTCAAATGACGCCACCCTGCTGGCTAAGCGAGCAGGCCATGTATGTATATATATGTGTGTGCGTGTGTGTGTGTGTATGTGTGTGTCTGCTGTCAGAGAAAAACCATTGTTCCATCGTGGGAAAAGTTCTGTAGCAGTGTTGATTTAAATTTGGCTGTGGTGGATCGAATCCACTTCATGCATGCAAGATGCGCTACATATATGTGCGTGTGTGTATACATATATATATATATATAGTATATATATATATATGCATACATATATATATATATATAGATGTATGTATATGATATGTATCTCTCTCTCTCTCTCTCTCTCTATATATATATATAATATAATATATATATATATATATATAGATATATATATATATAATATAATATATATATATATATATAATATATATATATATATATATATTATATATATATATATATATATATATATAGGGAGAGAGAGATAGAGAGAAAGTAATAATGAGTGGATGAGAATAACGACGGAAGGGTTAAAAAAGTGTGAAAATAATTGAAGATAAAATGTATGTATGCATATATGTGTGAATGGCTTCAGTGACACACATACATATATATATAATACATATATACGACAGGCTTGTTTCAGTTTCCATCTACCAAATCCACTCACAAGGCTTTGGTCAGCCCGAGGCTATAGTAGAAAACACTTGCCCAAGGTGCCACGTAGTGGGACTGAACCCGGAACCATGTGGTTGATAAGCAAGCTACTTACCACACAGCCACTCCTACGCATGTCAACATTATAGAATTCTTGATTCTTAAGATTATCTGTCTTTCTCATGACCTGGTTTTAATTACCATTTAATTACCATTTAGTAGCTATGACACATCTTCAAGAGACAAAGATAATTTTAATGAGTCAATAATTTATATTGTATGGTATTTGATATACCTGCATTTGTTTACACGCACCTGCTGTAGTTGTTACTTTAGCCATAGGTCGTCCCTGATCAAGCAGTTACATGGTCTCCCTGCTGTTATTTCACACACTACATATCTAAGAAACATCTAAAGTTACTTTATCCAATGTCACCATCCTCTTTTTTCAAGACAATGAAGTTCTGATCAAAGGGAGATTCAGCTGCTATTTCTAGCAGGTCATGTAATCACATCAAGGTTTCCTAGATGACTTGTCTGTACATGTGTAGATATTCTAATGGTGGACACATCAGAATCAGCAAAGATCAATTTACAGGATTCACCATATGATAGCTGCTTGCATCTCCACACTTACTGTAAATCCTTGAGTATAGTCTGCTCTTGAGTATAATACACAGGGGATTTTTAGAGGACTGTACCTCTGAAAAACCTAAACCTTGTGTATAATACGCACCCCTTCTCTAACTTGAGTCAAGGAGGTCTATATAACGTCCTTGGTTTGTAAAAATGTATACGGTAACATCCTTTATTATTATTGCATATATAACATAATGCAAACGTGTAGCTTTTTTGTGCATTTTGTTTGCAGAAAATAAAGAAATAACGGTAATAAAGTTTAATAAATATTGCTAACTGCAAGTTATGGATGATTTAAGGTATTTTCATGCCTGACATCACAAAATGCGTCTGAATAAACATTGCCGGACAGCAAACAGAGACTCGGACATTGCTTAGAAAATAATTTTCATTTTTAACCTTGTGTATAATACGCACTAGGGATTTTGACCTTTAAATTTGGGGGGAAAAATGCGGATTATACTCGAGGATTTACGGTATTCATCCTAGTGTAATATTTAAGGCTATAAGCTCAGTGAAAATCAGCCCTGCTTTTATACTCAGAAATTGCAACCAATTTTACACCTTTGTTCTCATCATCATCATCATCATCACTGCCCCCACCATCACCATCATCATTATTATCATTTTATGTCCGCAGGAGTGGCTGTGTGGTAAGTAGCTTGTTTACCAACCACATGGTTCCGGGTTCAGTCCCACTGCGTGGCACCTTGGGCAAGTGTCTTCTATTATAGCCTTGGGCCGACCAAAGCCTTGTGAGTGGATTTGGTAGATGGAAACAGAAAGAAGCCCATCGTATATATGTATAAATATATATATGCGTGTGTGTGTTTGTGTGTCTGTGTTTGTCCCCCTAGCGTTGCTTGACAACCGATGCTGGTGTGTTTATGTCCCCGTTACTTAGCGGTTCGGCAAAAGAGACCGATAGAATAAGTACTGGGCTTACAAAAGAATAAGTCCCGGGGTCGAGTTGCTCGATTAAAGAGTAAGAGTAAAAGAGTTCTAAGAGCTAAATGCTGTAACATAAGAAGCACCTGTGTCAGTGCCTCCTGGAGAGCATTTGTACCAGTGCCACATCAAAGCACCATGCTGGTTCCACATAAAGGGCACATATACATGTGTTGCATTTAAAGCACCCATCTCAGTGCCACATAGAAAGATTCCAGTACACTCTGTGAAGTGGTTGGCATCAGGAAGAGCACTGAGCCCCAGAAACCATGCCAAAACAGATAACTGGAGCCAGGTACAGCTCTCCAGCTGGCCACCACCTGTCAAAACGTCCAACCCATGCCAGCATTGAAAATGAGGATTATTCTGTTCAAAACATGTTGTAGTAGAAAAGATGAGTCATTTTGAAACCTTACATACAGGATTTCATTTTGTATGCATTCTTGTTCCTGAAAAATGGTACCTGTTTAGATAACAAGAGTTTTGTCGGTAGCATATAAATTAAGTAGCTGAAACCTAGCTAAGATAGGTGAAGTGAAATGTCTTAGGTTTGTATAAGTTTCAAAGTATAATACCAATTATGGTAATAGAAGCTTTGTATCAAATAGCAGTGAAACAGTGATAAAATATAATGTCTGCAATATATATATATATATATATATATATATATATATATATATTGCAGACATTATATTTTATCACTGTTTCTCGGCGGCCGAGACGAAGGCGGTTACGGCGACGACGTCTATTACCGCGCGCCGAGTCGTTCGACGCAGACAAGACGTGACGAGACGAGACGAGACACAACGCAACACTTCGTAACTCCGACTCCGACTCCAAGCCGCAACAATTTCGCCATCTTTCCTCACCTCCTCCCGCTTCTCCGCCTCGAAGGGGCGGATCGTGTCGTTCGCGAGAAGAGACTCAATAGATCGCAGTGTGGTATATATATATATTGCAGACATTATATTTTATCACTGTTTCACTGCTATTTGATACAAAGCTTCTATTACCATAATTGGTATTATACTTTGAAACTTATACATGCTAGCATGGAGAACGGACGTTAAATGATGATGATGATGATGATGATGATATACAGAGTGTGAGAGAGAGAGATGTACATATTTATATATATATATATATATATATATATATATACTTTGATACTTTGATACTTTGATAGGTTTTGGCCATTATTGGCCCAGGCCATGTCTAACTTAATAGCACCACCTGGTGAAGTCTTTCAAGTCAGAATTTGGGCACTATGGCCCACTCAAGTAGAGAGTTATTGTTTACAGAGACATATCGGGTGTAGGGGTTTATATCCGGGATTTCTTGAAGGAATCTGTCCAAAGACTTCTTGAACCCTATAGGGTCAGTTTCTGTTTTAATGTGTTTTGGTGTAATGTTAAAGAGAGCGGGGCCAATGAGGTGAAATAATTGTGCCGTATTGTTGTTATGAGATGAGAGTGCGATTTTTGTTTTGGGCGGATGGCACGGGGCCCAGCCTTGGATGTACCTTAAAGGTGATGCCAACATCATTTGGGCAATGCTGATGGAATATTTTCCACATCATGCAGATGATGTAGCGCTCACGACGACGTTGGGAGAATAGAGTTTTAGCTTTTCTAGTCGACCCCAATAGTCGAGGCCTGTCATGCCATCTATCTTTTTGTGATTGCCCTTTGAGGTGCTTCAACTTTTATGATACCTTGTATTGTGTGGGGAGACCACGGTGGACAACAGTATTCAAGGTGGGGTCGGGCAAAAGTGGAGAAGAGAAGGATAATGGTGTGGATATCTCTCGACTGGAAAGTTCTGAGAATCCAGGAACACATTCTGCGGGCCATGTCAACTTTGGTGTTTATATGAGTGGCCCAGCTTATGTTGTTGTCCACAATTACTCCCAAGTCTCTGATGTTGTTGGACGCCGCGAGAGTTTCACCTGAAGGAAGGGAGTATGGGAGTTTCAGGGCATCCTCTTTTCCAAAGTGGATTAGCTCAAATTTATCCTCGTTCAGCAGCATATTGTTTTTTTCTGCCCATTGGATAACAGCCAGTAGATCTGACTGAAAGCATGTCCGGTCACTCGCCTCATTTATGACCTTCTGTAGCTTGGAGTCATCTGCAAAGATTTTTATGTTGCTGTGCTTGATGATGTCATTAATGTAAATGATGAAAAGAAGTGGGCCCAGCACAGTGCCTTGCGGAACGCCACTACTGACTTTGGCTGGGCTTGATTTTACCCCTTCAACTACAACATGTTGAGATCTGTCTGTCAGGAAACACTTGATCCATTTCAGTAACTTTCCAGAGACACCAATGTTGGATAGTTTTTTCAATAGGATCTTGTGATCGACCCTGTCGAAGGCCTTACTGAAATCAAGGTAGATGACATCGGTGTTGGAGCCCTCTCCCAAAGCTCTCAAAATGTCCTCAAAGTGATGCAGGAGCTGCGTTAGGCAGTCCCTTCCATTACGGAACCCATGTTGGTTGGAGATCAGCCGTCTGTTGCTTTCCAGAAATTGGGTTATTCGAGATCTCACCACCCTCTCAATACCTTGATGATATGAGAGGTGAGTGAGATCGGACGGTAATTCACTGCAAGGGACTTGTTTCCCTTTTTAAAAACTGGGACAACAGACTGGGACAGAAGGTTTTTTGGAATATAGCCAGCATCCAGTGAGTTTCTCCACAGATTAGCAAGGGGAATGCAAGTTGGTGTCGACACACCTTCAGGAACAAGCAGGGAACCTATCGGGGCCTACTGCTGAATTGTGTTTTATTTCGTTTATCGCCACTAAGACATCAGGGGCACTAAACGTTATGTCCGATATAGTGTGTTGGGGGTTGACATCACTGATACAGCCCAGATCGGCCATATCAGGATTGCTGAAAACAGAGCAGTATTGTTTCTGCAGTATCTCGGCCATGGATTTGGCATTATCTTGGAGAGTGCCAGTTTCGTCAATTAGAGGGCCTACAGTGGAGACAGTGACCCTGCGTTTCCTCGCAAATGAAAAGAACACTTTGGAGTTGAGTTTGATTTTTTCAATGGCCCACTTCTCCTCAGCTGATCTTTGGTTATTGATGAGGGTCTTCATGCATTGTTGGAGGTTATATTTTTTGGATTCAAGTAGTGCGATAGCCGTCGAATGTGTGTGTTGCTGTTGGCAGTACTTTAGTTTGTTAATTTTTTTGTTTGTTCTTTTTATTTTTCTGATAATGGTTTTTCTGTTTGGGGGGATTCTGCACTTTTTGTTCACAGGTCTTGGTGGGGAGTGTTTTGCACATATGTCTGTGACGGTGTCTACAAAGATCTGCCAAGATGTTTTATGGTTGGTGGAAATGTGTGTATGTGTAAAGGACCAGTCAACAGTGATAAGCTCGTTCCTGATTGCATCCCAGTTGGCATTATGGAGATCCATGTTGTCAAATGGGTGGGCTGGAGGAAGGTCACTAGGATTAGCTTTTGGCTGGTGGAATTTCATGTTACAGAGAACCATGTCATGGTCTGAAAGAAGGGTTTTTTCCACTGTAACGTTATGTATAGTGTTAGTGTGGTTACTAAACACTAGGTCCAAAATGTTCTGATGTCTTGTTGGTGCAAGGACAAGTTGGGACAAGAAAAACTCATTCGTAAAGTCGAAAAGTGACTCTGCTGCTTCTTTGTCAGCGGTTGAGGCGGGAGTGCTTGGTTTCAAACAGTTTGTAGTCCAGTCAACACAGGGTAGATTGAAGTCTCCCATCATGAGTATGTTGCTAGAATGGCACTGTTGAATAAAGCACTTAATGCTGTTGAGGCATTCTTTAAAGCACAGTATGGGTGTTTGGGGCGGCCTATAGAGCCCAATTACTGTCAGGTCATTGGCTTTGTTGTGCACGGTGACTGATTCACAGTAGCCGTTGGAGAATATACTATTTCCATCTGCCGTAAATGAATCATGCAGGAAAATGGCAGTTCCACCCTTCCTCCTGCCGATACGATCCGCACGGATGGTTGTGAAATTCTTCACTCTCACTTCGGCTTCCAAGTGGGAGTTGTCAAGGTGGGTCTCAGTGAGAATGAAGAAAGGGATGTGGTGTGAATGGTTACCAACCCAGTCTTCAATGAATTGGACCTTCCATTTTTGTGCATTGATGGAAGGGCTGACACCTTGTGCATTGAGTAGGAATGTGGAGGTTAGTGTAGTGGCTGGTTTTGACTGTTGCAGGGGGCTTGGATTTTTGTGTGTGTTAGTGGCAGCAATGTGGGGAATTGGTGCACTGGGGTAATAGCATAGGATGGTGTTGAGTGATGGCTAGAATGTTTTTGTGTATCTCTTTTGCCATGTTCAACATGGCTAAAAAAGAATTTTCCTGCTTAGGGAGCAGTTTTTGGCTGGAGGTGTGGTTGCACTGTTGGATAGGGTTGTAGTTTCCACTTTTGTTGTTGTTGTTTTTGTGTCTTCCTGAAAAGACTGGACCAGCATTACTGCAGCATGGTGTGTTTCTATTTTTATTTTTATTCAGGTCTGTGTGTTGGCTTGAAGCCCCGTTTCTGTTTGTGCGTCGGGTCCCTGGAAGATGAGTGAAGGGACAGTCACTCAGCAGACATGTTCTCTCACGTTGGGAATACCGGCAGATTTTGGGACTCCGAGTTGTGTGTGTTTTGAATTTCGATTTACTATTTGGTAGTGTTGATGTTATTGTGGGATGCGTGCTTTGGCCTTGGCCGGTAGTGCGTCTAGTGCCGGGTAGATGCGTGAAGATGCAGTCACTATTTGTGCAGAGTCTCTGGCGCAGTGAATAGCGGCATATTTGGGGATTTCTTGTTTGTGCCGTGGGGGGCGCATTCTGCTTCCTATATTCCTTTAAGTTTTTGTTACTGCAGTAGTATTGAGGTGGTGATGTGGGGGAAGAGGGCAGTGGTTTCTTATTTGGTTTTCTGTTGGTATTTTTGGTGATAGAAGACGATGGTGGCAGCGGTGGTGATGATGATGATGATAATTGTGGTGGTTACCGTGAGAGCGGTGAAAAGATACTGGCATTTAGTGAATCGTCTAGTAAGCTAGAGTTGAGGAGTGGCTGTTGTTGTTCTTGTTGCTGTGGCTGTTGTTGTTGTTGTTGTGCTTGACCGATGTTAGGGTCAGCTATTGTGCTGGAAACCAGGAGTGGCTCATTCTGTTGTTGTTGTTGTTGTGGCTGCTGATTTTCTAGCTGTTGCTGTTCTTGAACTGTGAAAATATGAAGAAGCTTTTCATAATGGCCTTTTGTCAGTTTGAAAGATACTTCGATATGTTTCAGTTTGCTACGAATCTGTTTGACGGATCGTGTGTTGACCACTTGTGATGTTTTTTCGGCAATCTCATTCAAACACAAAACTTTAGATTTTCTGTTTGGGAAAGAGAGAACCATGTGTTATTAAAACATCAATTTCGTTATCAGACCAATTTCGTCTGTTGCAGGCCTGCAAGTTAGTCATGTTTGTTTTCTTTTGTTTGTTTTCCTTTTGATTTTTGAAAATATATATATTCTTCTTGGAGTTAAAGAAGTGTATATATATATATATAAATGTTCTCTCTTAAGGGTGTGAGTTTTGATTATTTGGTTGTTTGAGGATATTAAAAGAAAAACAGGTGTATAACAATTTGTAGTTAAATGAAAACGTACTTACGGGTTTGTAGGCAAACACGTGGTTACAAAATAATATATATTTAAGGTCAGTTGAGTTTTGAAGCTGTGTAGCTTGCTACTGACTTGGGAGAGAAACAAATAGACGTCCGTCCACTTCAACAGTTAATCCAACTATCTATATATATATATATATATATATATATACATAGATGTGTATATGTATATATACAGACACACACACACATATATATATATATTATTATATATATATATATATATGAGCGTCAATAATACTTTAATTGTTCCACGTCCTGCGTTGCTGTGTTTTTTTTCTCTTTTTTTTCTGTTTTTTCCTGTTTGGATAAACTTTATACATATAATATATATAAACATAGATGGATATATATATATACTGCACAGATGGATATATACATAGATGTATATATATATATAATATATATATCTATATATATATATATATATATTATAGTATATATATATATATATATATATATATAGATGTAGTACACATATAGATGTGTACCAATTTCTGTGCCCAAATTCTGACTTGAAAGACTTCACCAGGTGTGCTATTAAGTTAGACATGGCCTGGGCCAATAATGGCTGAAACCTATCAAAGTAATCAAATTATATATGTATGTGTATATATCTATGTATGTGTACATATATATATATCTTGATGCATATATAATGCATATATAGATGTGTATATGTATATATATACACATACATCTACGTTTATGCGTGTATATGTACATGTAGAGGTAGGTACGTACATATATGTTTATATATATGCATATGTTCTATTTTATTAACAATATATATATATATATATATATATATATATATATATATATATATATATATATATATATATTGATTGATTGATTGATTGATTCCAGTTCCAGCCTATGAGCTGGCCATGCTGGGGCACCGCCATATTATATAAAAGGGCTTAGTAAAATAAATTACTTTGCCGCATACTGAACTCATTAGAATAGCAGCTAAAAAACTTTTTTAAAGCTATTTCTAATACCTAAAGAAAATCTCTCTCATATATAGTGTTTGCTTAATTCAACTCACAAAAGTTTGGGGGTAAGGACATCGAAAAATCAAATGCTAAGGTTATTTGAGAACGTACGTTTCAAGATTAGTCAAAAACAACACTTCTATCATCAGCTCAGAAATTCCTTGGTTTGGATTTGGAAACACTGAAAATAAGAACAACCCCTTCGAAGATCTGTTCGTAACTAACAGTATCAACAAATTCAAATAAGCAAGCGAAGAATCTCTGTTCTCCCCTTTCCACCAGCGTGGGTTAAAAACATCAAACACTATGCTTATTTCGGTAAAATCCGAAGCATTAATCAGAGGGAGATTAATTATAATTTCAACAATTGAGGGCAAAATTAATTAATTATTAATCAATTTCACCAAGTGTTCAGTATGCAAAGGGACCATTCAAGGCGAATTCAAATTATTACATATATAAGGGCTTAGTAAAATAAATTACTTTGCCGCATACTGAACTCATTAGAAATAGCAGCTAAAAAACTTTTTTAAAGCTATTTCTAATACCTAAAGAAAATCTCTCTCATATATAGTGTTTGCTTAATTCAACTCACAAAAGTTTGGGGTAGGACATCGAAAAATCAAATGCTAAGGTTATTTGAGAACGTACGTTTCAAGATTAGTCAAAAACAACACTCTATCATCAGCTCAGAAATTCCTTGGTTTGGATTTGGAAACACTGAAAATAAGAACATACCCTTTCGAAGATCTGCTCGTATAACAGTATCAACAAATTCAAATAAGCAAGCGAAGAATCTCTGTTCTCCCCTTTCCACCAGCGTGGGTTAAAAACATCAAACACTATGCTTATTTCGGTAAAATCCGAAGCATTAATCAGAGGGAGATTAATTATAATTTCAACAATTGAGGGCAAAATTAATTAATTATTAATCAATTCACCAAGTGTTCAGTATGCAAAGGGACCATTCAAGGCGAATTCAAATTATTACATTATATAAAAGGGCTTAGTAAAATAATACTTTGCCGCATACTGAACTCATTAGAAATAGCAGCTAAAAAACTTTTTTAAAGCTATTTCTAATACCTAAAGAAAATCTCTCTCATATATAGTGTTTGCTTAATTCAACTCACAAAAGTTTGGGGGTAAGGACATCGAAAAATCAAATGCTAAGGTTATTTGAGAACGTACGTTTCAAGATTAGTCAAAAACAACACTTCTATCATCAGCTCAGAAATTCCTTGGTTTGGATTTGGAAACACTGAAAATAAGAACATACCTTTTCGAAGATCTGCTCGTAACTAACAGTATCAACAAATTCAAATAAGCAAGCGAAGAATCTCTGTTCTCCCCTTTCCTTCACCAGCGTGGGTTAAAAACATCAAACACTATGCTTATTTCGGTAAAATCCGAAGCATTAATCAGAGGGAGATTAATTATAATTTCAACAATTGAGGGCAAAATTAATTAATTATTAATCAATTTCACCAAGTGTTCAGTATGCAAAGGGACCATTCAAGGCGAATTCAAATTATTACATTATATAAAAGGGCTTAGTAAAATAAATTACTTTGCCGCATACTGAACTCATTAGAAATAGCAGCTAAAAAACTTTTTTAAAGCTATTTCTAATACCTAAAGAAAATCTCTCTCATATATAGTGTTTGCTTAATTCAACTCACAAAAGTTTGGGGGTAAGGACATCGAAAAATCAAATGCTAAGGTTATTTGAGAACGTACGTTTCAAGATTAGTCAAAAACAACACTTCTATCATCAGCTCAGAAATTCCTTGGTTTGGATTTGGAAACACTGAAAATAAGAACATACCCTTTCGAAGATCTGCTCGTAACTAACAGTATCAACAAATTCAAATAAGCAAGCGAAGAATCTCTGTTCTCCCCTTTCCACCAGCGTGGGTTAAAAACATCAAACCTTTTATATAATGTAATAATTTGAATTCGCCTTGAATGGTCCCTTTGCATACTGAACACTTGGTGAAATTGATTAATAATTAATTAATTTTGCCCTCAATTGTTGAAATTATAATTAATCTCCCTCTGATTAATGCTTCGGATTTTACCGAAATAAGCATAGTGTTGATGTTTTTAACCCACGCTGGTGGAAAGGGGAGAACAGAGATTCTTCGCTTGCTTATTTGAATTTGTTGATACTGTTAGTTACGAGCAGATCTTCGAAGGGTATGTTCTTATTTTCAGTGTTTCCAAATCCAAACCAAGGAATTTCTGAGCTGATGATAGAAGTGTTGTTTTTGACTAATCTTGAAACGTACGTTCTCAAATAACCTTAGCATTTGATTTTTCGATGTCCTTACCCCCAAACTTTTGTGAGTTGAATTAAGCAAACACTATATATGAGAGAGATTTTCTTTAGGTATTAGAAATAGCTTTAAAAAAGTTTTTTAGCTGCTATTTCTAATGAGTTCAGTATGCGGCAAAGTAATTTATTTTACTAAGCCTTTTATATAATGTAATAATTTGAATTCGCCTTGAATGGTCCCTTTGCATACTGAACACTTGGTGAAATTGATTAATAATTAATTAATTTTGCCCTCAATTGTTGAAATTATATATAGATATATATATATATATATACATCTATGTATATATATATATATATATATATATATATATATATATATATATATATATATCCATCTATACATACATACATAACCTCCCTCTCTCTCTCTCTCTCTCTGACTCTCTTTCACACACACACACACACACACCCACACACCACACTTTCTGTCTTGCACACCTCATCAAACACACACACCTCAATTCTTTCGCTTCACACTGACTTCAAATGATGTCTTCCTTGATCCAATCTCTCTCTCTCTCTTTCTCTCTCTTTCGCTTTTACGCCGATTTCAAAAGATCCCCTCCCCCCACCCCACATGTGTAAAAAAAATAAAAAGTTTTTATGAGTAGCAATCTTGTTCGCAAGCATAAACAAATGCATGTGGTTTAAGAAGTGGTGTAAACAGTACTCAAATTGAAAGATCGCAAACAACTTGAAATCAGAAAAAAAATAGTGCAGTGGGTTTAAAACAAATGTGTAGGAAACGAATATGAAATGGGCATGTGTGTGTGTGAGAGAGAGGGGGGAAGAGAGATAGAGAGGAAGGGAGAAAGAGAGAGAGAGAGAGAGAGGAAGGGAGAAAAAAGGGAAAGAGAGTGACTGAAGAGGTGTGTTGTCATGTATACGTACATACATCAATACATATACATACATCACTTTTGTATGTACATATGCGTGTGTGTGAGAGAGAGAGAGAGAGAGAGTGAGTGAGTGAGTGAGTGAACGTGTGTGTTTTCATGTATGTGTAAGTGGCACTCACTCTCTCTCTCTCTCTCTCTCTCTCTCTCTCTCTCTTACACACACACGTCCATTTCATATAAACGTTCATACATTTTTCACTTTCTTTCACTTTAAAACAAAAGTAAATAAATAAAAAAATTTTTACCGAAATTACCAAATAAGACAGCTGATTCAGGTTACAGTTCGGTGACAACTTTGAGAGTTATAAGGAAACATAGACACTGCTTATTATCTATCTACCAAATAAATTGTTTTTCACTCAACAACTCTTTTTTTTACAAGTAAAAATATCCTCGGCAACTGTGTTGAGTTGCACAAGTTTGAGGTCATTTTCGGACAATATTTCAAATTGCTTCTAATGTTTCACTATCGTCCGATGTTTCACGCATGCGTAGAATTCTACTCAGGCAAACAGTTATGAAAATGTATACATAAATATTGTATTAAAATAAGCCACAACCAAAACAATTGCATTAAAAGACATCCATTTGTCTAAATGTTATGAGGAAATACAACCACACTTTCTCTCTCTTTCTTTCTCTCTCTCTCTCACATACACACACACACAAAAGATGTATGCATATGTATTTATGGCTGAAGATAAAGAATATGAACACCCAATGTTTAGGGTTAGGGTTATGCCGAAAATGGGTAGTGTACATATTCTTTACCTCTGCCTATTTATGAACGTGTATATGAAAGGTGTGTGTGTGTGTGAGAGAGAGAGAGAGAGAGAGAAAGAGTGAGTGATGCTTACACATACATGTAAAAAAATTCATGCATCACAACACACACCTCCACTCACTCACACTCACCCTCTCTCTTTCTCTTTCTCTCTCTCCCTCTCTCTCTCTCTCTCACACACACGTCCATTTCATATACATGTACATCTTTCACTTTCTCCTCTCACTTCAAAGCAAATGCTGACTTTTCTCTTTATCCTCTCTTTCAATTTCTGCTCTCTTCAAAGCATAAATAAATTTTAAAATTTTACAGAAATTAACGAACAATCATATGATTCCATATATGTCGAGTTGACAACTTCAAACAAAAGAATGCCATAAAATAACTTCCCTTGACACACACACACTCTAGGTAAAACTTCTGTGCAAATTATGTTAATTCCTGCAGTGTGCACATGCAAATTAAAAGCTCAAATCCAATTGAAATTATCTTTTCCTATTGTGTAATTTGTGTTTGTGATGACCGTATTGAAAAACCTGATCTTCGATATAAACTTAAAAGAAAGTTTTCCCAGAAATCCTGTCCTTTACCTCTTCTTTCTAGCATGTCTGAAGTAACATTTCCTCGCTCGTCTTATTTTTTTTCCTAAATTTCTTCCAATTCCTATGTTTGCAATACAGGCTATTAGGACTTCACCCATAAAACACATTCTCAATATTTTAAATTTCTCCCTCTCCACACGAAATTCATTTTTTACTGTTTTCAAAAATTTTTTCTTGGTAATCCATGAGAAAAAACAGAAAGTATGAATCTTTATGAATTTTATCCATCATCTCATCACTTTCAATGTTTCAATTTTAAGTTTTTGGAAAGCAGGGAAGTTTCTTCAGAAATAATGTCATTTATCTATTGTTTCTTGCAAGTCAGGTTTTCTGGCAGTGGTCTGGTATTTTTTAAGTTTGCTATTTCAGTAGAACTCTACACATGTGAAAAACATCAGATGAAAGTGAAAGTGAGTAGATGATGGGTGAGTGAGGTGGGAGAAGAGGAAGGGAGAAAAAAGGGAAAGAGAGTGACTGAAGAGGTGTGTTGTCATGTATACGTACATACATCAATACATCAAGGCATTGAGTGTTTCTTTAAGAAAAATTAAGCTATAAAAGATATATGTATTTCCCAATTTCATAATCTCTGTATTTTTCAACATAGATAACAAAAACAAAAACAACAATTCAAAAAAGTTACAAATCAAGAAATTGCGGTGGAAACGGGGCAAAAATTAAAATTTTGAAAATATGATTTCTGGACAAAATCGCATTAACCCCCTTTTATACAATGAAACAATACATACTTTGTGATTCTTCTTAAGGACAGAAAACACTTTCATGTAAACCCATGCAAATTGTACCCTCTCCCTTCACTTTTAAACAAACAATATCTTCCATTATGCCATTAACTATATATCAGCTGTGCCAGTTCTGCACATAAGAAAGGAGCAAATAATACAATGTGCCTGTAGGTCATAACACCCTGGCAACGCCGGGATGTATTGCTGGTAGTAATAATAACAATGCCCTGATGCAGTACCAGGCAGTGGCTCTCATGGCTTCTGATCTTAACTGATTGGAAGTGTTATCATGTACAAGGTTTGTCTTGGTGTTCAGTACCACAGATTTGCTTGACCTTAACCAGTTAAGCAAATATTCTGCTCAATACCACATATATGCATATCACTTGTTTGACCTTATTGACTGACGACGTGCATCCCTGAGCATGAGCAGAAATAGTAGGAGACCATCACAGCCATGTGTTGAGAGGAATTCTTTGGGGTTTGAATAATTCACCTCTGGAAACATGGGTGTTTTGTGCAACATCCTTAAACAACCCTTATTTAGAGACCTGAAGAAAATTCTAACTGGGCTCCACCTGCAAGGTTATGCACTGTTTATCTTGATATGGGGTCACCATGTTGCGCACATATGGTTGTGATGCATGTGCCTAGTGTACCCTTATCAGATGGATAGTCATGATGATTAGATCAGGCTTCATATATTTTACCCCAGTGTCACTTTGATGGCATGCACTGCTGACAAACTAAGTAAATATAAGGACCCGGAAATTGAAATACCAAAGATATGGCATCTTAAAACAAGAACTGTTCCTAATATTGTAGGTGCCCTAGCTATGATAAAAAAAAAAGGTATGTCAGAAACATCTTGATAAGATCCTGGAAGAACATTGTCTCAGAGAAATCCAAAAAATTGTGCTGACAAGTACTTCCAACATCCTTAGAAAAACTCTATCCACTTAAATCTTCCTTCTCCTCCTCCTCCCCTTCTTCTTCTTCTTCTTCTTCTTCTTCTTCTCCTCATCATCATCCCCTCCTCTCCTCCTCCTCCTCCTCTTCTTCTTTTTCTTCTTCTCCTCCTCATCATCCCCTCCTCTCCTCCCCCTCCTCCCCTTCTTCTTTTTCTTCTTCTCCTCCTCCTCATCATCCCCTCCTCTCCTCCTCCTCCTCCCCCTCTTCTTCTTCTTTTTCTTTTTCTTCTTCTTCTTCTTCTTCTTCTTCTTCTTCTTCTTCTTCTTCTTCTTCTTCTTCTTCTTCTTCCCTACCAAGAATTCACAAGAGTACCTCGAACCCATAAGAGTAAACAAGAGAGACCAAAACAGACAGAAACAAGGAAAATGCCACTTGTATTTGAACACTATGCAAATATTCTTTTAAAAAAACTTTTCTTTTAATTTTTCCAAAATTTAATTGTTTTCCATATTTACAGTTGAAAAAGTCTCAATGACTGAAACCAATACTCAAAATGTTTTTATAAAATTATTTTAGCATTTTCTACCTTGACTTTTTTCCCATATATATATATATATATATATATATATATGATGGGCTTCTTTCAATTTCCATCAACCAAATACACTCACAAGGTTTTAATTGGCCTGGAGCTATAGTAGAAGACATTTGTTCAAGTTTCGCACAGTGGGACAGAACCTGGAACCATGCGGTTGAGATGCAAACTTTTACCACACTGTCATACCATCCTCTGATTTATAATTTTCTTTCTCTTTCTAGAATGCCATACTTCTTCTCAAATCTTTGGACAGGAAAAATTTTTACATTAATCTAACCAAAGAAAAACGCCACATCTATGATACCAATAAGCATCCAATGGTTAATTCATGTTTAAAGTCTTTGGGAATTTTCGTAAGTTTAATACATCTCAATATTTCCTTCTTCATCTAATTAACATAATGTATTTTAAAAAATATTGTTTCCCCTATAATATTTGACCATCAGGGGCACATTGCATATATATATATACTCTTTACTCTTTTACTTGTTTCAGCAAATCGACCCCGGGACTTATTCTTTGTAAGCCTAGTACTTATTGTATCAGTCTCTTTTGCCGAACTGCTAAGTGACAGGAAAGTAAACACACCAGCATCGATTGTCAAGCAATGCTAGGGGGACAAACACACACACACATACATATATATATATATACACATATACGACAGGCTTCTTTCAGTTTCCGTCTGCCAAATCCACTCACAAGGCATTGGTCGGCCCGGGGCTATAGCAGAAGACACTTGCCCAAGATGTCACGCAAGATGTCACTGAACCCGGAACCATGTGGTTGGTTAGCAAGCTACTTACCACACAGCCACTCCAGCGCCTATATCTTACTTTCTTTCTAAAACGTTTTGTTCCATTGCTTCTTTTTTCACTCTTTATCTCACGATCCATTCACAGACTCTCCATTCTCCCTACACACTGTCACATTTTTCTTTTTCTCTTTCCTTCTCTCTCTCTATCTTTCTGTAATGCATCTCAGTAGCAATTTCTGATGGTCAAGGGATTTTTCCTGTTTTCATATCTCTAATTGCTTTATCTGTCATACTGTTGCCACTTAAAATAGCTGCTATGCATCATGCAACTGTTGCTAGGCCTCATGTTACTGTTGCTAGGTATCGTGCAGGTGTTGCTAGGCATCAAGCAGTTGTTGCTATGCAACGTGTAATTGTTTGCTATGTATCAAGCAACTGTTGCTAGGCATCAAGAATTGTTGCTATGCTACGTGTAATTGTTTGCTATGTATCAAGCAACTGTTACTATGCATCATGCAACTGTTGCTAGGCATCAAGAATTGTTGCTAGGTATCATGCAGGCGTTGCTAGGCATCAAGCACTTGTTGCTATGCTACATGTAATTGTTTGCTATGTATCAAGCAACTGTTGCTAGGCATCAAGAATTGTTGCTAAGTATCCTGCAGGTGTTGCTAGGCATCAAGCAGTTGTTGCTATGCAACATGTAATTGTTTGCTATATATCAAGCAACTGTTGCTATGCATCATGCAACTGTTGCTAGGCATCAAGCAGTTGTTGCTAAGTATCATGCAGTGTTGCTAGGCATCAAGCAGTTGTTGCTATGCAACATGTAATTGTTTGCTATGTATCAAGCAACTGTTGCTAGGCATCAAGAATTGTTGCTAAGTATCCTGCAGGTGTTGCTAGGCATCAAGCAGTTGTTGCTATGCTACGTGTAATTGTTTGCTATGTATCAAGCAGCTGTTGCTATGCATCATGCAACTGTTGCTAGGCATCAAGAATTGTTGCTAAGTATCATGCAGGCGTTGCTAGGCATCAAGCAGTTGTTACTATGCAACATGTAATTGTTTGCTGTGTATCAAGCAACTGTTGCTAGGCATCAAGAATTGTTGCTAAGTATCCTGCAGGTGTTGCTAGGCATCAAGCAGTTGTTGCTATGCTATGTGTAATTGTTTGCTATGTATCAAGCAGCTGTTGCTATGCATCATGCAACTGTTGCTAGGCATCAAGAATTGTTGCTAAGTATCATGCAGGCGTTGCTAGGCATCAAGCAGTTGTTACTATGCAACATGTAATTGTTTGCTATGTATCAAGCAACTGTTGCTATGCAACACTTAACTGTTGCCATACACCATGTTATTGTTGCTACGCATCATGTAATTTGTCCTTAATCATCATGTAATGTAATAGTTGCTACACATCATGAAATTGTTGCTATGCATCATGTAATTGTTGCTATCTCTCACCTGATTGTTTCAGCCAGAAAAATTAGATACTCTGTCAATCATTCATGTGACTGGAACAAAGGGAAAAGGATCAACATGTACTTATACCGAAGAGATTCTCAGAAGTAAATGCTACAGAACTGGCCTCTTCACGTAAAATATCTTTGATTTTATATAATTGTTGCTGATGATGATGATGAAGATGAAGATGAAGATGAAGATGAAGATGAAGATGATGATGATTGTGGGGAGGGTGTTACCTGAGTTGTTTAGGTCAATATAGTCTGATATGTGTGTATGTGTATGCATGCATGTACATGTGAGTGTGTGTGTTTGTATGTATATATATATATATATATTCTTTTACTCTTTTACTCTTTTACTTGTTTCAGTCATTTGACTGCGGCCATGCTAGAGCACCGCCTTTAGTCGAGCAAATCGATCCCAGGACTTATTCTTTGTAAGCCTAGTACTTATTCTATCGGTATCTTTTGCTGAACCACTAGTTATGGGGACGTACACACACTAGCATTGGTTGTCAAAACAGACACACAAACATATACACACACTCACATATATATATATACATATATATATACATATACATATATATATATAATATATATATATATATATATATAATATATAATATATATATATTATATATATATGTATGTTATATATATATCTATATATATATATATATGTGTGTGTATATATATAATATATATATATATATATATAACGGGAAGCTTTATGAAAATAGACAAAAGACGAAGGCAGGTTTACGGAAATAAACAAAAGACGAAGGCAGGTGGAATACAAACAGACAATTGTATTAGTATGGCGCTCAGGAAATATAAATAAAACAAGTCTTTAACGTTTCGAGCCTACGCTCTTCAACAGAAAGACACACAGAGAAAAAACACAGAAAGAAGGAGAGAAAAAAATATGCGTGCAGAGGCTAGCGAATCAACATGGCGATCTGATTTCGGCCAGAAGTCAAAGATCAAACGTGAGACGCAAGAGCGAAATTAGGGGAGATGATAGGGTTAAATGACCTCGCTCCAACATAAGAGTGTGTGTATGAGAAGAGTGTGTGTATGAGAGAGTATTAGTGTGTATGAGAGGTCTGGATGTGTGTATGTATATATGATGTGATGTGTAAAGTCGTATGGTGTAGTGTAGAGAGAGGAGATGAGTTTCCGTCTACCAAATCCACTCACAAATCTTTGGTTGGACTGAGGCTATAGTAGAAGACACTTGCCCAAGGTACCACACAGTGGGACTGAACCCGGACCATGTGGTTTGGTAAGCAAGCTACTTACCACACAGCTACACCTGCACCTATATATATATATATGTATATGTATATATTAATATATATAATATATATATATATATTATATATATATATATATATATATATATATATATATATTATATATATATATATATTATATATATATATATTATAATATATATATATATTATATATATAATATATATATATAATATATATATATATATATATTATAATATATATATATATATATATATATATAATAAAAGGCTCCCAAATAAGGAAGCTTAGTGCTAGAGACACAAAGAGGGATAAATTATGAAAAGGATGAAAATCAAAAACATTTACCATTAAAGATATATCCCAGACTGGTCAGTTTCTACTTCTTTCTAGCAAAACAGACAGAATATGTTTGCCAAGGCAAGGTTCGTCAGTGGGAAGCCTTCTTAATCCTAGATGCACAGAGCGTTAGAGCACATGTAAATCTAACGGTTTGTATATCTTAATTTTTCAAACTTCCGCGCAGACGCAAAACATACCCGGCGACAGAGAGCATGCCGGTAAAAAATTTTACGAACAAATTTATCAAGTAATATGTAAACATAATCAAAAAGGGTAATAACATAAGTTATTATTACCAGTGGCCTAGCACAAAAGACGAATTAGTCATTAGACAAAATATTATTCATATATAATAAAAGGCTCCCAAATAAGGAAGCTTAGTGCTAGAGACACAAAGAGGGATAAATTCATGGAAAGAATGAAAATCAAAAACATTTACCATTAAAGATATATCCCAGACTGATCAGTTTCTACCTCTTTCTTGCAAAACAGACAGAATATGTTTGCCAAGGCAAGGTTCGTCAGTGGTCATGTGTTTCAGTCTTCATTTGTGTATGTGTCCTTGTCTGTTCTTATAACCTATATACCTATCCGTCTGTATGTTGATCTGTTTATTTTCATATCCATATACTTACATACAAAAAAAAAAAAAATTCAATTTATTCTTTCAGTGTGGTATTATGGTTGGGGGTCCCAAGTCTAGAAACCTGAAGGATGTATCAAATAATGTGGTCCTAAATTGCTTTGCATTGAGCTCTGAACTTTTGTTGTAACTATAGGGACAACATACTATGATGTACAATGGCTTTGAGCATCTAAACCCATTCTTCTCCAGATCTGACAGCAGCTGATTTCTTCATCATCATCATCATCATCATCGTTGTCGTCATCGTCATCATCATCATTGCCTTCATCACCTCCTCCTGCTTTTACCATCCTCCTCTTCTTCCTCCTCTCCCTCTACTTCTTCCCCATCCCCTCAGCTTCCTCCCTCCCATCCTCCTCCCTTCAGTTTCCTCTTTCTCTTCTTCTATCTTGCCTTCTTCCTCCTTCTCCCCTTCTTCCACCTTGCCTTCTTCATCCTCCTCTTCCTCCCCTTCTTCCTCCTTCTCCCCATCCTCCTCCTCCTCTCCTTCCATCTTCTCTTATTCTTTTTCCTCCCTTCTTCCTCCTCTTCTTCCTCCTCTTCTTCCTCCTATCCCTCTACTTCTTCCTCATCCCCTCAGCTCCCTCCCTCTCTCCTCTCTCCTTCCTCCTCCCTTCAGTTTCCTCTTTCTCTTCTTTCATCTCACCTTCTTCCTCATTCTCCCCTCTTTCCACCTTGCCTTCTTCATCCTCCTCTTCCTCTCCTTCTTCCTCCTTCTCCCCGTCCTCCTCCTCCTCTCCTTTCATCTTCCCTTCTTCCTTTTCCTCCCTTCTTCATCCTCTTCCTCCTCCTTTACACTATCTTTATACACCTATGTTTTACCTGTGTTTTACTTGTAGTTCTCCGCATATATTTGATGAACGAGATCGGATACAAATAGATGGAAAATGTTTGAGCAAAGAAAAGTTTCGAGACTATGTTTGGCACTGCTTCGATACCATTAAGGTAAACCACAACCATTTAAGTCTTCTTTCTCTTCCCCATAAGACAATTCCAAGCTCCATTAAAAAATAGAAACACCTACTTTTCCATATCATAAGGGATTGATGGTGAATCAATGAGGGCCCATACAGGCATGGCTATGCAGTAAGAAGCTTGCTTCCCAACCACATGGTTCTGGGTTCAGTCCCACTACATGGCACCATGGGTAAATGCCTTCTACTAGAACCTCGGGCCAAGCAAAGCCTTGTGAGAGGATTTGGTAGATGGAAACTGAAAGAAGCCTGTTGTATATATATATATATATATATATAGATAGATAGATAGATAGATAGATAGATAGATAGATAGATAGATAGATAGATAGATAGATAGATAGATGGATGGATAGATAGATAGATAGATAGATAGATAGATAGATAGTAGATAGATAGATTGATAGATAGATAGATATAGATCATATATATATACACATACACACATCTATATATATATAGATATAGATACATAGATACATAGATAGATAGATAGATAGATAGATAGATAGATAGATAGATAGATAGATATGTATTATTTATGTGTATGTATCTTTGTGTATGTGTTTGTTCCCCATCCCTGTAACTTAGCAGTTTGGCAAAAGAATAACAGAATAAGTACTAGGTTTACAAAGAATAAGTCCTGGGTTGATTTCTTTGACTAAAAACTTTTTAAGGCAGTGCTCCAGCATGACCACAGTCAAATGGCTGAAACAAATAAAAGAATAACCTGAATCTCTGTGTTCAAACATAAAAGTAACTAAACACCAAAACAGGATTTTGTTAGGACATTGGTGACATCAGCAAGAATCTAGCCATTCAGATCTCTAGTAGAAATATAAGGAACTTGTTCTTATCAGTGGCTTAGCTGACCAGCGAAAACACAGTAGACCCAGCAGGTATTTAATAATAATAATAATAATAATAATAATAATAATAATAATAATAATAATAATAATAATAAAACATTGTGTACAGTGCTCAGGTGCACTACAACTCATCTAAAGTGTATGTATAGTACATAGGGTAATGTACAAGCGTCAGGAAAAGAACAGTGCATGAGTCATGACATATGTGTATGAGTATGGAAGGGAGACAATCAAGTGTAGTTTCGGTGGATTTCGGAAAGCATGAGGGCCTTAAAGGATGCGGTGTCATGGCAGTCAACAACTGACGCAGGCAGTTTGTTCCATGCTTCAGCAACTCTGAGCATGAAAATATGTTTCCAAAAGTCATGGGAGCTGTGCTGTTTTCTGACTTTGTAGGCATGTCCACGTGTGTTAGACACATGGAGATCAAAAAGGTGTTCAGTGTCGTTGTTGGTGAGGTGGTTGATAACTTTGTGGGTGTTTACCAAGTCCATCGCCAGACGCTGGAGCTTCAGTGAATCCATGCCAAGGGAAACAAGGCGCTCAGAGTATGGTAGGTGTCTGATGGAGGGTATGCATTTGGTTGCATGTCTCTGAACAGATTCCAGGAGGTCAATGTTCTGAGCAAGATAGGGGTTCCAAACTGATGATGCGAATTCCAAGTGTGGTCATACCTAAAATCCCCATTGTAAACAGACCATTAAGTACATATATTAATAGTTATCGCCAAGCTAATATGGCAGTCCAGAAAAATAGGACAAATACTGCTTTTGATTGGCACAGTTTCCTGGTTTCCATGGCATATAAACTGTTCCCCTGGACATTACAAGATTACTCACTTTTGGCTGTTGAGTGGACTGGAGCAACCCAAATGAAGCATTTTGCTAAAAAAACACAATACACCACCAATCCAGGGATTGAAACCACAATCTTACGACCATGAATCCAACACCCTAACTACTAACCTGTGTCCATTATATATGGGAGGTTTGTGTGTCACATAGCTAGCTAGAGGTGAAGGCCATTTGGAGCTAATCAACGGCAGCATTCGTCCTGTTTTTCTGGACTGCCATGTTAGCTTGGCGATAACTATTAATATCCAGTACCGCTGTTGTAGTTTCCTTTAGAGGGAATTAGAAATAAGGATATTTCTATATAAGTAAATATAGTTTCTCTGGTAACTGACTAATGGTCATAATACAGTTAAAACCAACTAACTGCAGGAACCTATACCACTCATTATCAGCTACGGAATGTAATAACTATCACCGTCTACTATCTCCGCTGACACACAAACATCTGTCATGGGCACATGCAAACTGATTCACCTGGCTGCATGTCTTTTCATGTTGCTGTAGCCTGTCGTTACAGTGCTATGGTGTATGGTAATTCAAACAAATGACTAGAGCATTCCTCGCCAGATATTGTCATACACAAGAAAGAGGAAAGTGTGTTGCTTAACCGGTGTTGCTTACATGTCTGGTACAAGAGTGTTGGAAAAAGGGCTTGAGAAAATGGATAAAAATCAAAACTTAAAATACCATTAGTGAATCTAGAATTGCTTTAAAGTTATCATGATGATCGTGATTATGATGATGATGATCATCATCATCATCATTTAACATCCATTTTCCATGTTGAACAGTTTGACAGGAGCTGACAAGGCCAGGAGCAGTACCAGATTCCATATCAGCTTTGGCTTGTTTTCTATGGCTGGATGTCCTTCCTATCAACAACCATTTTACAGAGAGTATTGAGTGCTTTTTTGTGGCACCATCATCAGTGCTTTTTATGTGGCACCATCATCAGTGCTTTTTATGTGGCACCATCATCAGTGCTTTTTATGTGGCACCATCATCAATGCTTTTTATGTGGCACCATCATCAGTGCTTTTTATGTGGCACCATCATCAGTGCTTTTTATGTGGCACCATCATGAGTGTTCTTTACATGGAACCTGTCAGCCTTAGAAACAGTTGCAAGCAGTTTAAATGATTGATATGTTGGATATTGAGGTAGAGTTTCCTGACTCCTGAATCAGTATCCAAACTGATTGTGCTATTCAGACCAACAGACAAGATATTGTGGTAAAAAACGACATTGACCACATATATCTGCACATAGATATGTAAATCCCAACTGACTGCAACATCTCTGTGAAAACATTTGAAAAGTTAAGTAAATTTTAGGATTGACCCAGCAGGACAAGTGAGTCCAGCCCACTTATGCATGCCTTTCCTTCCTTGGACACACGAAGACCTGTTGAGGCAAGCGAAGTCGAAATCGAACCTCATTCGACGACAGGCACCCATGCCAACCTCCCTTCATTGGACACTAAACTCTGCTTGCGAAGACCTGTTGAGGCAAGTGAAATCGGAATCGAAATTGAACCAATTGAACCTATGACTGGCATCCGGCAGTTGCCAGGACTGCTGGACTGGCTCCTGTGCAGGTGGCAAGTGAAGAAACACCATTTCGACCCTGTACTTGAGGAGATCCATTGAGTCAAGTACACCAACATCAAAATCAATGGAAACTGCAGTTGTGATCCCTGTGCCGGTGGCACATAAAAAGTACCATCTGAATGTGGCCAATGCCAGCGCCGCCTCGTCTGGCTTCTGTGCCAGTGGCACGTAAAATGCACCAACCCGATCGTGGCCGTTGCCAGCCTCGCCTGGCACCTGTGCCGGTGGCACGTAAAAAGCACCCACTACACTCACGGAGTGGTTGGCGTTAGGAAGGGCATCCACCTATAGAAACACTGCCAGATCAGACTGGAGCCTGGCTTCCCAGATCCCCGGTCGAACCGTCCAACCCATGCTAGCATGGAGAATGGATATTAAACGATGATGATGATGAGGTCTCAAAATATGTGGGATATTAGACCAACAACTTTACTGCCTTCCATTTGAAGACAGTACCAAATGGTACTCTGAAATACATCTATTCACCATGCAGGAATAACTACAGTTGTGAAAACTTCTACATACTGCGTTCTCCATACAGAGGGTTTTCACAGTAATTGGATCTTTGCTTACCTTCACAATAATCCATGGCAGATTTATGTATGGATCAATAACAGCCATGGTCCAGGGGCCCCATTCTTGGGTGGCAGGGTTTCCTTAAGCATTCCTTAAGCATTAAGAAAGAGAAGCCTAAAGTTTGGAATTAAAATTTTTTTTAATATATTTACAGTAATCAAATAAATAATTTGTAATTTTTTTATAGCTTGTTTAATTTTTTTTTAATCAAATACAATTCTTTTAAAATTACTGAGCTCTCTTTTAATTTATTGGGCCCTTTTAAATTTAAAAAAGTCTTTAAATTTAACTGAGTCCCTCTGAATCTACTAAGGCTCTTTTAAGTTTGGGGTCTCTTCAAACTGTTTGGGGCCCCTTCATTTAATTGGGCCTTTGTATGTTTTGAATTAGCGAAATCATTGGGACCCCCAAAGGCTATTTACTCCATAGGTTTAAGTCCACCCCTCACAATTATCCATTTTCTTTCCCTTATAAGTATTTGACACTCTGCCTGAAAGACTATAAACCAGTATTTTTTTTTTTACTTTTTTCTTTGTTTTTTTTATATTATTATTTTCTTTACAGAAAGATCATTACCCTACGCTGCCAAATTTCTTCCAGTTAATGACAGTCATGGCATTTTACATATTCCTCAAAGAAAACGTTGATGTGGTTGTATTGGAAGTTGGCATTGGAGGTGAAAATGACTGTACAAATGTAATTCGAAACCCTGTTGCTTGTGGTGTCACTTATCTTGACATTGATCATATAGTCTATCTTGGAGACACCATAGAAAAAATTGCCTGGCACAAAGCAGGTATATTCAAGGTAAATTTGAAATCATCAAATCATTTATATATGTGTGTATCAAATCAAATCAAAAAATCAAAAAATCAAAAAATCAAAAAATCAAATCAGATGTCAGAAAGCAGAACCAAAATCGAAGTTGATCAACATCAATGGAAATTGCGGCTGTGATACCAGTGCCAGTGACAAGTAAGCGAACCATCCGATTGTGGCCGTTGCCAGCACCGCCCCGACTGGCCTCCGTGCCGGTGGCACGTAAAAGCACCATCCATTCGTGGCCGTTTGCCAGCACCGTCTGGCACCTGTGCGGGTGGCACGTAAAAAGCACCCACCACACTCGCGGAGTGGTTGGCGTTAGGAAGGGTATCCAGCCGTAGAAACATTGCCAGATCAGACTGGGCCTGATGCAGCCTTCTGGCTTCACAGACCCCAGTTGAACCGTCCAACCCATGCTAGCATGGAAAGCGGACACTAAATGATGATGATGATGATGATGATGATGTATGTATCTTCACACATATGCATTTGTGTGCTTTCATATATGTATACAGGCATGGTGGCTGTGTGGTAAGAGGGCTTCCTTCCCTACAACATAGTTCTGGGTTCAGTCCCACTGTGTGGCACCATGGACAGGTGTCTTCTACTATTTGCTCAGGCTGAATAAACCCTTGTGAGTAGATTTGGTAGACAAAAACTGAAGGAAGCCTGTGAGTGTGGGTGTGTGTGTGTATGTGTGTGTCTTTGTATCTATGCTTATACATATATATGTATAAATATATATATATATATATATATATATATATATATATATATATATATATATGTATGTATGCATGTATGTGTATATATTATGTGTGTGTGTGTGTGTGTGTGTTGTGTGTGTGTGTATATATATATATAAATAAGGCAAATAAGAAAATGGAGAGGATAAAAAATAGACAAACACCAGCCTGTAAACATCCATTGATATCTATTTATTAATATATATATATAAACACACCAACACCAGCTTCATAACTGGTGTTGGTGTGTTTACATCCTCCACAACTTAGTGGTTCAGCAAAATGACTACCAGATATAAAAAAAAAATTTGTAGTGGGGTTGATTCAATAAAAATAAAAATTCTTAAGTGCAGTGCTCCAGCATGGCTGCAGTCAAATGACTGAAACAAGCCAAAACAAATGTTACATCTGGTTCACGGGTGCTGTGGAAAATGATGAAACAAAAATTGCAGAGGGCAAATTAGCAAGGGATGCATTAAGAGTTATGTCCCTTGGCCCCATAGTACATTAGGATGACTGTAAAGTTGTAATAGTCTGGAGGATGAAAATATATGCAGGTTGGGAATGTATTGAAGGGGTTTGATGTGTGTAGGGTTGTGTGGAGTGGGGGAGGTGTTTGGCAAGCACCCAAACAATTAACCCTGTGCATGATGCATATGTGTATGCTTCCATTTGTGTATATTTTGGTTAAAGACTTTGCTGGTTTCTCAAGATGTAACAGTCAGTCAGTGATAGAGAGCCTAGTTCATATAATCATGGTGAGACTTATAATGATAATGATAATAATAATAATAATAATAATAATAATGATAATGATAATAATATATATATATATATATATACACACATATATACAGTTGCGGCCAAAATGTTCAGAACGGCATTGTTTTCACCAGAAAAGTAGGTATAAGTTTTTATCAAAGTTGTTTTATATTCTATAATTTTCACAGACAATAAATACAATATTATTTGTTATTGTCTGAGATATTGGTGTAATTTGAGAGGATAATACAAAAGTTATGAATGATTTAGTGATTTACTGCAAAACCCATGGCGGCCAAAATGATCAGAACAGTTGCTTTTACTCCGTGTTTTAGTATATTTAACTGGCGAACTCTAATGTTTTGAATTTGTTTACGTGATTGTTCGTTTACTAAACATTAGTAAGAATATCTGCAGTGTACTTTGTTAATATAATGCCACTTACTCCGTTACCAATTCGTCAGCGGATTATTAAGCTTCGAAAGAAGTATAATTTAAGTATTGGGTCTATTGCAAAGATTGTTAACAAGTCAAAAAGTGTTGTTAACGGTATTCTTAAGGTCTTCGATGATTGTGGTTCATGTGAAGCAAGAAAGTCTACAGGTAGGCCAAGAAAAACGACCAAGAGAAAAGATCGTGCTATGGTAAAGTTGGTTATAAAAGACAGATTTAAAACTGCTGCTGCTGTTTCTCGGGAAATGAGCATTGTACTGAAGAAAACTTTATTTCGAAAAACTGTGTCTCGTCGTTTAGTTGAACATAACCTACAAGCAAGAGCACCTGGAGTGAAGCCACTGATCAGCTCCAAGAATAAAAAGTGTCGTCTTACCTTTGCAGCCGAACATGTGTTGTGGTCTCAAGAAAAATGGCAAACGGTGCATTTCAGTGATGAATCTAAGTTTATGTTATTTGGTATGTTCGTCGAAAAGTAGGTGAAAAATTGTCGCCTAAATGCCTTAAGACTAGTGTTAAACTCGGTGGAGGAAGTGTCATGGTTTGGGGAATGATATCTGGAGATGGTGTGGGCCCTTTGGTGCGATTACATGGAAAGGTAAATGCAGGAGTTTATAAACAACTTGTAAAAGATCATGTCTTGCCTGTGCTGAGAAATTCAACTAAGTGATCACCCATATTCATGCAGGACAATGCCCCATGTCACAAGGCTAAGGTGGTCATGAACTTCCTCAAGGCTGAAAAGGTTATTATTATGGATTGGCCTGCTCAAAGCCCAGATCTCAATCCTATTGAAAATGTATGGAATATTCTAGGAGAACGTTCGAAAGCCAGAAATCCTAAAACAACCGAGCAATTATGGAATGCCCTTCAGGAAGAATGGAATAAGATCACCTAGCAAGAAATTGAAAATTTAATTTCCTCATGCAGTCGAAGATGTCAAAGTGTGATTGAAGCTAAAGGGCTTCACACTAAATATTAAATAATTCCAGTATTCTCTGTCATTTTTGATTATTTTGTTATTTTTTCAACCGTTCTGATGATTTTGGCCGCCATGGGTTTTGCAGTAGATCACTAAATCATCCATAACTTTTGTATTATCCTCTCAAATTACACCAAAATCTCAGACAATTACAATTAATATCGTATTTATTGTCTGTGAAAATTATAGAATATAAAACAACTTTGATAAAAACTTATACCTACTTTTCTGGTGAAAACAATGCCGTTCTGAACATTTTGGCCGCAACTGTATATATATATATACATATAAAAGTAGATAAATGGTACAACAAGGCACCAATATATACTGGAAAATATATATATATATATATAAAATAAATAAACGATAAATATATATATATGTATGTATGTATGTGTGTGTGTGTGTGTGTATGTGGAGGTGCAGGGCTTAGTGGTTAGGGTGTCAGCATCATGATCGTAAGATTGTGGTTTTGATTCCTGGACTGGGCAACGTGTTGTGTTCTTGAGAAAAACACTTCATTTCACATTGCTCCTGTCCACTCAGCTGGCAAAAATGAGTAACGCTGCAATGGACTGACGTCCCATCCAGCTGGGGAACACATACGCCATTGAAATTGAGAAACCGGCCGCATGAGCCTGGCTAGGCTTTAAAAGGGCACATTTATTTATTTTATATATATATATATATATATCATATACAATTTTAAGGATTCAAATGAATCAGGTACTTAAATGATAGGCACCAGGTTGGGTCAGACTAACTTGCAAAACAACACCATAAGTCGAATAAATAACAAGAGTACCAAAGTACATCCAGAGCAATATTCAGATTATGTTTACAGAGAGTTTAACCCTGATGAGTATTTTAATAGCCTCTGTGGTAATCCAAAATTGTATGTTGTATTGGTCATACAATATCTGGTATACTCCAGAATGTCCGATGGGTTGGGATTCCAGTGAGGTGTATTATGAACAAATAAATGACAAATGATGGATAAGTGACACTCATCCATTGTCTGTATATGTATGTGTATGTATGTATGTATGTATGTATGTATGTATGTATGTATGCATGTATGCCTGTATGCATGCATGTATGTATGTATGTATGCATGTATGCATGTATGTATGTATGTATGTATGTATGCATGTATGCATGTATGCATGTATGCCTGTATGTATGTATGTCTGTATGTATGTATGTATGCATGTATGTATGTATGTATGCCTGTATGCATGTATGTATATATGTATGTATGTATGTACGTATGTATGTATGTATGCATGTATGTATGTATGTATGTATGTATGCATGCATGCATGTATGTATGTATGTATGTATGTATGTATGTATGTATGTATGTATGCATGTATGTATGTATGTATGTATGCCTGTATGTATGTATGTATGTATATATGTATGTATGTACGTATGTATGTATGTATGTATGTATGTATGTATGTATGTATGTATGTATGTATGTGTATGTATGTATGTATGCATGTATGCCTGTATGCATGCATGTATGTATGTATGCATGTATGTATGCCTGTATGTATGTATGTATGTATGTATGTATGCATGTATGTATGTATGTATGCCTGTATGCATATATGTATATATGTATGTATGTATGTACGTATGTATGTATGTATGTATGCATGTATGTATGTATGTATGTATGTATGCATGCATGCATGCATGTATGTATGTATGTATGTATGTATGTATGTATGCCTGTATGCATGTATGTATGTATGTAGTATGTATGTACGTATGTATGTATGTATGTATGTATGCATGTATGTATGTATGTATGTATGTATGTGTGTATGTATTTTTGAGAAATCTTGAGTTGCACATGAGAAAGTAAGGAGAGATGTCAGGAAGGGCATCGCTGTTACTCTTCCAGAAGGGAAGAGTCTTCCTTTGATTCTGACATGCAGTGTCTGTGCAAGACCCTGCCTCAGTAAAGCTGGACTCAAGAGTCATCTTCGTAGTCATAAAGCGAGACAGATGACAACCTGGCCACTGGTGGTGGTGTTACACACCATACTAATCGTATCTGTCGGACATGTGGAAGAGAGTGTAATTCGGCGGGAGGACTTAAACAACATGCAAAGGTACATGAAGCCCAGTTACAACTACAGCTGGCTATTACCGGTAAAGGTTTTAGTTGCCAATTTTATACAAGACATTGTAGATCTTTAGCTGGGCTACAAAGTCACATTCGATCACAGCACCAGTAACAGTTAAGCTTCGTGCAATGGCCATACTCGATAACGAGGGGGCAGCCATAATAATGTATGTATGTATGTACCATTTATTTCTGGTCTGTGTTTGTCTAACATTTTGCCTTGTTTTTGCTAAACCAGCAAGGTGCAACTGCAATTACAGTCCTACAACAAGATGTTGCATTGAAAGTTTTTTGTGATAGAGCTACTCAGAAAATGGTGAGTGTTTTGTTTATCACTTCTCTTTAAAATTTTTCCAAACTGTTGTTGTTCTCATTGTTGTGCTGGCAGGAAGTGGTAGTGGTAGCAGCAGTTGTTCAACCCTAGGTCGGCTCTGACTGACCAGAACTATGATGAAAAGTGCTGGCTGTTATGATCTTTCCATCTTCCACTCAGACACTGTTTACTTAACTAATTTGCACTCCATCCATTACGATGACGACGAGGGTTCCAGTTGATCCTATCAACACAACAGCCTGCTCATGAAATTCATGTGCAGGCGGCTGAGTGCTCCACAGACACATGCACCCTTGATTCCAAATGACACAGAATGTGACAAGGCTGTCTGAAATATACAGGCACTACTCATTTTTGCCAGGCGCAGGAGTGGCTGTGTGGTAAGTAGCTTGCTTACCAACCACATGGTTCTGGGTTCATTCCCACTGTGTGGCACCTTGGGCAAGTGTCTTCTACTATAGCCTCGGGCCAACCAAGCCCTTGTGAGTGGATTTGGTAGACAGAAACTGAAAGAAGCCTGTCGTATATATGTATATGTGTGTGTGTGTGTGTGTGTGTGTGTGCGCGCGCACGTGCGTGCGTGTGTGTGTGTACGTGCGTGCGTGTGTGTGTGTGTGTGTCTGTGTTTGTTCCCCCAGCATCGCTTCACAACCGATGCTGGTGTGTTTAAGTCCCCGTAACTTAGCGGTTCGGCAAAAAGAGACCGATAGAATAAGTACTATCCTTACAAAGAATAAGTCCTGGGGGCGATTTGCTCGACTAAAGGCGGTGCTCCAGCATGGCCACAGTCAAATGACTGAAACAAGTAAAAGAGAGTAAAAGAGAGCTAATTGATCTAGAGCATTGTGGAATAAAATCCCCTGTTCAAGGACATAACTCACCACCAGGTATCAAACTCATGACCTTACGATTATGAGCCGTATACCCCTAACCACAAAGCTACATGCCTTCACCCCTATTTACCTAGGAATACAACTATATACTCCATCGTGATTCTTCTTTTTCTTTTCAAGGTAGATTATAATTTGAGTGAGATTTGGCTACTCTTTCTACCAGGTTAAATGACCATGAAAAGACACCCTAAAATATATTGTTGTTGTTGTTGTTGTTGTTAAGCAACAAGACGGGTAAGGATTATTAGGTGATGGTCTAGGGCTTAGGCGGCGGTGGTTTCGTGGTGGTTTCGTGGTGGTGGTGTGGTGGTGGTGTGGTGGTGCGGGTGGTGGTAGTGGTGGTGGTTTTGTGGTGGTGGTGGTGTTTGCTTATGCTTTTTTCTTATGCTTTTTTCTTATGCTGCTTTTATTTTATTTTATTTTTTTTTATTGCAGTGTTCCCTCTACTTGGCACCCCGACTACAAAACTACAGCACTTTAAAGAACTGCCAAATACTTCAAGAGAGAGAAGATTGTGAACTTGAAAATATGTCACTTGCTATTCAACTAGCGAGAGTGTGGATACAGAATCACAACAAAGGTATATCACACAACAACCCTTCCAATCATCAATCTGTTTGCTAGAAATAACAGCTAAATCCTCATTAAGCCAAAATCTACTCACTTAAAAAGAAAAAAAAATAAGGACATCATATGTAATTCAGTTACACTGTTGCTGAAATAAAAATTATGCAGACATGGATAGGTATAGGCGTGGCTGTGTGGTAAGAAATTTGCTTTTCAGCAATTAAGGCGGCGAGCTGGCAGAAACGTTAGCTTGCCAGGCGAAATGCCTTGTGGTATTTCATCCACCGAAGACAGTGAGCTGGCAGAAACGTTAGCACGCCAGGCGAAATGCGTAGCCTTATTTCGTCTGCCTTTACATTCTGAGTTCAAATTCCGCCGAGGTCGACTTTGCCTTTCATCCTTTCTGGGTCGATTAAATAAGTACCAGTTATGCACTGAGGTCAATATAATCGACTTAATCCGTTTGACTGTCCTTGTTTGTCCTCTGTGTTTAGCCCCTTGTAGGTAGGAAAGAAATAGGTATTTTGTCTGAGTTCAAATTCCGCCGAGGTAAGCTTTGCTTTTCATCCTTTCGGGGTCGATAAATTAAGTACCAGTTACGCACTGGGGCTGATATAATCGACTTAATCTGTATGTCTGTCCTTGTTTGTCCCCTCTGTGTTTAGCCCCTTGTGAGTAGTAAAGAAATAGGTATTTCATCTGCTGCTGTGTTCTGAGCTCAAATTCTGCCAAGGTCGACTTTGCCTTTCATCCTTTCAGTGTCGATAAATTATGTACCAGTTCCACACTGGAATCGATGTAATTGACTTAATCTGTTTGTCTATCCTTGTTTGTCCTCTCTGTGTTCAGCCCCTTGTGGGTAGTAAAGAAATAGGTATTTCATCTGCTGCTGTGTTCTGAGTTCAAATCCCGCTGAGGTTGACTTTGCCCGTCATCCTTTCGGGGTCAATAAATTAAGTACCAGTTACGCAGTGGGGTCGATGTAATTGACTTAATCTGTTTGTCCCCTCTATGTTTAGCCCCTTGTGGGCAATGAAAAAAATAAGAAATTTGCTTTCCAGCCACATGATTTCAGCTTCAGTCCCACGACAGGGTACTTTGGGCAAGTGTATTCTATAATAGCCCTATAGCTCTTGACTGACCAAAACCGTATGAGTGGATTTGGTAGATACAAACTGAAAGAAGTTCAGCAGGCTTATTAAAACATACTTATCAGTAACAGAAACAGTATTAGTACAAAAAAGCAATTTTCATATCCAACTTAACATGAATGTTTTGTTAGAACACTGAATACTGCCTTATATACCTTGAGAGGAAACCCCCCACGAAGACGATGACCACCACCACTACCACCACCTTATGGGTGCAAGGTGTATAAAAACACGCATATTTATGTCATTGGCAGATGAGAACCAGGCACCTATAGCAGATGTTTCTTCCCTGTCAATGATATAATATGTGTACTTTTCGGCACTATGCACTCCTTTGGAAGGTCCTCTCAAGGTAAATAATGTAGTATTCAGTGTTCTACCATACAACCAATGCTTACACCTGTGTGTGTGTGTGTGTGTGTGTGTGTGTGTGTGTGTATGTGTGTATGTGTGTGTGTGTCAGTGTAAGTGTGTGTGTATGTAAGTGAGTGTGTGTGTAAGTGAGTGTGTGTGTATGTTTGTCCACAACCATTACTTGACAAATTGTGTTGTGTAGGTTTCTATACATCCTTGTAACTTAGCAGTTTGGCAAAAGGGACTGATAGAATAAGTACTAGGCTTTGATAAAAACATATATACTGGGGCTGATTTGTTTAAGTACCAGACTTAAAATTAAGTACGGGACACATTTTGTTTGACTAAACCCTTCCAGCCAGCTCCAGCATGGCCACAGTCCTATAACTGAAACCAATAAATGATTAAAGATACAGATAATTTTTTTCTCCTAGATTTTCTGGATTACGTTTAATTATTTTATTTCATTGATTTAAACAATTTTGCAATGTGAGGTTTTTTTTACAATAACTAGATAACAAATATTTTTTTCTTTTTTTCTTAGCTGCATCAGAAAGGAAATGGGTGAATCCCTTTAAGGGAGAGGAAATTCCTGAGATAGACAAGGATGTGGTAGATATAAAGGATTATATAACAAGTAAGTCCCATGTAGGGATTTTGTTGGTTTAAAAATCTTTGTGCACAATTTTTCTTAAGGACCATTCCAACATACATACCTGCATACATACATTCATACATCATATTCGCATTTATACATACCTACATGCTTGTATACATTGATACATATTTGTATGTGTACAGGCATGCATACATACATGCATACAAGTATACATGTATTTACTCATCATGTTCATTCATTAGAATGCAGAGGACTAGTCATCCTTAAGGATGACTGATGACTTGATAGCGAGATTGTTTAAAGTGAAGATGACTTGTGCACCATCAACCTCACTCTCTCATCTGTAACAGTCTTCAATCCAGTGGCAAAACCAGGTCAAGACGACTGGGAATGGAGACGGATGCAGTGGATGGCCCTAGAACTTCTGTCAGTTTCTGTCTACCAAATCCACTTAGAAGGCTTTGATCAGATTGGGACTATAATAGAAAACACTAACCCAGGGTACCACACTATGGAAATGAACCTGAAACTATGTGCTTGGGAAGCAAACTTCTTAACCATACATCCACGTCTGTGCTGTGTCAAATATATCTATTCACGAGCAAGGTCGTTGCCAATGCCACTCGACTGGCTCCTGTGCAGGTGGCATGTAAAAAACACCATTTGAGCATGGCCATTTCCAGTACTACCTGACTAGCCCTCATAAACCAGGTAGTTCATGATGGAGTAATACCCAACAACTGGTGTAGCAGCACCATAGTCAACTGCTACAAGGGTAAAGGTGATGCTCTAGATAGAAATAACTTCAGGGGCATCAAACTGCTGGATCAGGTGATGAAGGTTACAAAGAGGGTCATATCCCATCTCATTAGGCAGAGAGTCTGCTTAGATGAGATGCAGTTCAGTTTTGTGCTGGGTAGAAGCACCATGTCTGTGCTGTATCAGATATATCAATTCATGAGCAAGGTCGTTGCCAGTGCCACTCGACTGGCTCCTGTGCAGGTGGCACATAAAAAGCACCATTTGAGCATGACCATTGCCAGTACCGCTAGACTGGCCCTTGTGCTGGTGGCATGTAAAAGCACCCACTACACTCTTGGAGTGGTTGGCATTAGGAAGGGCATCCAGCTGTAGAAACTCTGCCAGATCAGATTGGAGTCTGGTGCAGCCATCTGGTTCGCCAGTCCTCAGTTAAATCGTCCTACCCATGCTAGCATGGAAAGCAGACATTAAACGATGATGATAATGATGACGATTGTTATATACAGTTTACTCTTTGCAATTAACTATAAAACTTAACCATTTATTGCACATGGACTTTCAAAGGCTAATTGCTAGTTAAGAAATAAAGTAAATTCTAGAGCCAAAGTATAAAGGACCATGAAAGAAAAGACCCTAAAAATAGTTGGGGGCGAAAAACCAAGAGAACAAGAAAGTGTAAAGGGCTATAAAAATGAAGTAAAATGTAATAAACAGAACTTATTTTAACTAGACCTCTCTAATAGTATATATTATTTGTCATCCATTAACAGTACTGGAGTCTGTAAAATTACCTGGAAGACTACAAATTTTCACAAAAGGAAATATTACTTATTATATGGATGGTGCACACACAAATGGAAGTATGGAAGTATGTATCTCTAGTCAATCATTATTAAATTTTTTGTGTTTAATTCTGTAATTTAAGCTTATCTTTACATAATTTGAGTCTATCAGGATTTTCATATAATCTGCATCTAGTATGTAACATAACTTTTTCATAAAGTTACATGTCTAGAGTTTGTCAAAATGTCTTTATCATGTCATATGGAAATTTATTTTTATATCTCATGTATGTTTCCTACATGTACCTTCATACTGTAAATGAGCTTTGCATCATGTGACTGGGTAGTCATCTAGATCCTCTACAGCAAGAAACCTATTCTGCTCTGGCCCTTTTTTCTCATTCTTTACCCTTCTCTACTCCCCATCTCCTAGCATAAAGTTATCACCTTGAGGTTTATAATCTTGCAAGTTGCCTGACAACCTGGTAGTGCTGGGAGAATGAAAAAAGTACCCTGTACATTTTGTAAAGTGGTTGGCATTAGGAAGGGCAGTATTTTACAATAAAGCAGAATCAGAAAACAAGATGTATTATCATTCAGCTAACATAGTGCATGGGTCCTCTTAGAATTGTTCCAACTGAAATTAATAGGTATGGTATTTTGTCATGACACTTTGGTTACAGAGATTTGCAGTTGGTTTATGTTCCACACGCACACAATATCTATACTTGGTGAAATGAGAAATGTTTCATTGCTTGTGTAAAATAGAATTGTCAACGAAATGGGAACCTAAGGATGCTGCTTTATTAGTCTGGATAAAACTTTCCGTGCCGGTGGCACGTAAAAAGCACCATCCGATAGTGGCCATTTGCCAGCCTCGTCTGGCACGTAAAAAGCACCCACTACATTCATGGAGTGGTTGGCGTTAGGAAGGGCATCCAGCCGTAGAAACATTGCCAGATCAGACTGGGCCTGATGCAGCCTTCTGGCTTCCCAGACCCCAGTTGAACCGTCCAACCCATGCCAGCATGGAAAGCGGACACTAAATGATGATGATGATGATAAGAATAGAAATGGAGCAACGCTTAACAATTACCCAGCCAGTCTAATCAAAAATGGAAAAGAATGTGCAAAAATGATAGACATCCAAGAGTTACGGAAAACAAGAAAACACCATGACACACTTAAAACTCTATCTTACGTATCAACACACAATCCAAGAAACCAGGAAGCATACAACATCATCCACCAAAACATACCCCTCCTTATGAAGGACCCACGAATGAAAAAGGCACTAGAAACACATAGGATTATTAAAAGCAAGAGACAACCACAATCCCTAAAAAAATTACTCACCAGTGCCAAATTACCCACCAAAAATACAACCCCACAAGTCAAAAAATGTAACCGCCCTAACTGCGGAACTTGCATCTTCCTCTTAGAGGACTCAACATACAAATTTAAGTCAGGCCAAACTTTTACCATAGAATATGGCTTCACCTGTGCTTCAAAAAACTTAATCTATGTTCTCAAATGTGGAGGATGTGGTGGGGACTACATAGGAATGTGTGGGAGTTAATTCTGGGGAGATGCAAGATGTATTTTGGTGAGCATAGGAAAAATTGAAAATGGAGACAAACGCTCAAGATGTTATTAAATCATTTATATCTTCATATCTTCGACATATGTTTCGATGGATACATTCAAAATAAGTCCAACAGGATGAATAATGTGGAGCAATGCATCAATCTTATCAGGGAGGATATAAACTACAGTGTGCATCAATTAGACATTTTAACAGATGTCTGTAAAAAGATAAGTACTGGGGATCAATGATTGTTCAACTAAAACCCTTTAAGGCAGGGGTCCCTTTTTTGCATGGGTCTAGTGAGTGAAACAAGTAAAAGATAAAAACAGGCAATTATTTTTGAAATATAAACATGTATGCATGTACACACATACATATGTGTGGTGTGTGTGTGTGTGTGTATGTGTGTATCAGTTGGTCTCACCAGTTGGTTTGAAGTCTAGATTCACCTTCCACACTTCATTATCATCATGATTTAACGTTTGTCTTCTATTTTGGCATAAGTTGGATGATTCAACAAGGATAAATTGAAGGATCCCTTTCTAATGCCAACGATCTACAGACAGTACTTGGTGCTTTTCTTCATGACATTTTCTGTTTTACAAAAATTTTTAATTATTGATTTCATTAGGATTGTTGTCATAACATGCCGGCGGAAAACAACATCACTAGGTGAGACAAGCTGAAACTGAATTAGCTTCGATGATTGACAGATGACGGTATCATTTAGAGAATGCGTGGGCTGAGACTACGCACCTTCATTGGTCGGTTAAAGTTGAGACAGTGTCACGTGACAACTTGCTGGGGCTGCCTGCTGGAGCCTAGCAGCAGGTATTTAAAGGGAAATATTTGACAAGACAGTCAGTCGCCCGTTGACACTCATTGACACTACATCGAAGAGGCCAGGGAACAGAAGAAAGAAGAAGAAAGAAGACATGCACCCAACACCAGAGCTGAAGACACCTCCGAAAGGTGGGGGGACGCCACGTCAAAACAGTAGAGGTGTAGGGGCCGAAACTGGACGTGGTTCCTCCTGATGATGTCTTGAACTAACTGGACCCTATAATCATCATCATTGTTCGACCGTGGTCGAGACAATGGAATTTACCATGCTACACCAGACTTCACGGTCCATCATAGCATTACGGAGGTCCTGTTGCTGGATGCCTGTATCCCTGGAGATTACATCAAAGGAGCTGTTGTGGTAGCAGACCACGAAACACGGTTGAAATTCCTAGATTTTAAACATTCCGTCGGGGACGTTTTTGTCTCCTATTTGCCCGGATAATAATTTCAATTGATCTGAGTTTTTTTTTTCTTTTTCAACTCTATATTTTATATATGAGCTCCCAATACCTGAATATGCTCTTAGCAAGTCATACCCTCATTCATTCATACATACTTACTAACTAACAATACTATCTTTTATCAGTGTTGCTGTTCCTGGTTTAAGAAGAAATCTGAACAATGGCCAAGAGATCAGTAAGTACATTTTACAGCATGCTATTCTTTTCATCATCATCATCATCATCATCATCGTTTAACGTCCGCTTTCCATGCTAGCATGGGTTGGACGATTTGACTGAGGTTTGGTGAACCAGATGGCTGCACCAGACTCCAATCTGATCTGGCAGAGTTTCTACAGCTGGATGCCCTTCCTAATACCAACCACCCCGAGAGTGCAGTGGGCGCTTTTACGTACCACCAGCATGAGGGTCAGTCACTCAAATGGTACTTTTTATGTGCCTCCTGCACAGGAGGCAGTCCAGCAGCACTGGCAATGACCTCGCTCAAATGTTTTTTCATGTGCCACCAGCACTAGTACCAGTAAGGCGACGCAGGTAACGATCACGCTCGAATGGTGCTCTTTACATGTCATTGGCACGGAGGCCAGCTTGTTGCTCTGGCAATGATCTTGCTCATATGGTACTCTTAGCACTCCACTAGCACGGATGCCAGTCATCGAATTTGATTTCGATTTCACTTGCCTCAACAGGTCTTTGCAAGCAGAGTTTAGTGTCCAATGAAGGAAAGGTATGCATAAGTGGGCTGGTTACACCCCTGGCATAGGCCACAAGGTTATGGTCTTACTTGCGCTTGCCAAGTCTTCTGAAGCACAGCATATTTCCAAAGGTCCTGGTCACTAGTCATTGCCTTGGTGAGGCCCAATGTTCGAAGGTCATGCTTCACCACCTCATCCCAGGTCTTCCTGGGTCTACCTCTTTCACAAGTTCACTCAACTGCTAGGCTGTGGCACTTTTTCACACAGCTATCCACATCCATTCTTGCCACATGACCATACCAGCGCAGTTGTCTCTCTTGCACACCACATCTTTTCTTTTTAATTATTATATGTTGGTTCCCCCTACCAAAAAACACAGCAGAACCCTTTAATATCCATATTTCTCTTTGAAACACACTATCTTTGTTTCACTTAATTTCGAAAATAATGAAGATTCACCTGTGCTGGTGCCACCTCACCTGTGCTAGTCCCACATATAAAGCACTGTTCGCTCTGTTAGGTGGTTGGTGTAAGGAATAGCATCAAGGCATAAAAACCCTGCCAAAACAGACATTGGAGCCTGGTGCAGTCTTCTGCCTAACCAGCTGCATGGAAAGCGGATGTTAAAGGATGATGATGATAACAATGGACTTTGTCATTATGAAGCTGTTGTTTGGAATAAATTTTAACGAGAAAATTTGATTGAAGGTTTTTAGGTCACTTTAAAACAGTAAGTTTGTACCATAGAACTAAGGACAATCTCGGGCAGATTAGTATAAAAACATTCTAATCTCCAGAAGTGTTTACAATGATTGGTGCTTATCTCTTCTTTTATCACTTATGTGGTTAAAATCTAAATCTCTTCTAGATATAATAACATATGTCACAAGTTGTATTTTCACAAGATCTGATATCTAAATATGTAGGCAAATGTCCTCTACTATAGCCTTGGGTCAACCAAAGCCTTGTGAGTAGATTTAGTAGACGGAAACTGAAAGAAGCCTGTCATATACATACATACATATATGGAGGCACATGGCTTAGTGGTTAGGGTGTTGAACTCATGATCGTTAGGTTGTGGTTTCGATTCCTGGACCGGGTGACGCATTGTGTTCTTGAGCAAAACACTTCATTTCACGTTGCTCCAGTTCACTCAGCTGGCAAAAATGAGTAATCCTGGGAGGGACTGGCGTCCTGTCCAGGTGGGGATGGCTCAAGGAACATTTATATATATATGTAATTTTTTTCTTCAGAATGAGATAAAAAACCAAGGCTGTGAAGAATCTAGAACATTTATAAATAGGTCTTTTATACACGAATATCACAACCATCACATAATTAGATGGTTGTGATATTCGAGTATAAAAGACCTTCTGTTTATAAATGTTCTAAATTCTTCACAGCTTTGGGTTTTTTTATCTCATTCTGAAAAAATTTTTTGGTATATATACACATGGTGATATATGACCTACGTTGAACTCCTTATTTGCGTAATCACCAAACCTGGAGTTTAACCACGGTCTATCCATAGCACTTACTCAGCATTACCTGACACCTTTGGGTCTTATTGACACCATTACCTCTCATAACCTCTCTCTCTCTCTCTCAACTGATGCTGGTGTGTTTATGTCCCCATAACTTAGTGTTTTGGCAAAAGTGACCAATAGAATAAGTACTAGGCTTACAAAGAATAAGTCCTGGGGTTGATTTGCTCGACTAAAGGCGGTGCTCCAGCATGACCACAGTCAAATGACTGAAACAAGTAAAAGAGTATTTCTCCCTGATTGGACATGTTTTCATGGAAGATTGGAAAAGAATGACACCTCTTGTATAATGGTGAAGCTCACTTACAACAAACAATCAAAAAATACATGCATACAAGTAAGAAAATGTGATGACAAAGGAATAAACAGTTATTATCTTATAAACTTTATTAATTTACATCTGCTTCTACAATAAGATGCAGTGGGCTCATAGTTGAGTGCCTGAATAACACCCTCACCACCAAAGAAAAGAAAAGCACACTCAATGGAAGGAAAGACCAGTAGCACTGGCAGAGAGATCCTTCAAATGCAGTCACTGTATGTGTGACTACCTCTCCTGTGATCTGCTTAATTGCGAAATGATTAGTGGTATTTCGTCTGTCTTATGTTCTGAGTTCAAATTCCACCAAGGTCAACTTTGCCTTTCATTTTTTTTGGGGTCAACAAATTAAGTACCAGTTGCATACTGGGGTCAATCTAATTGACTGGCCCCCTCTCCAAAAATTTCAAGCCTTGTGCTTAGAGTAGAAAAGAAAAGAATAAACTAGACCCTCGTCTTTCCTGTTTACATAAAGCTACCTGCTCCCTTAAATATTTTAAGAACATTAAATAACCTCTATAATAGGGCCTATCCTAGGACCAATCAAATTTAGTCCCTCTTATGGTGATCCAAAAGTAGATTGAACTGCTTAATTGTCTGAGTCCTTCTATTCTTGTTCTACTTTTCCATTATTTCCTAACCACTCTTACTATCTAACCCTATTAACATTACTTGTATAGTATGCAATATTGAAGGAACAAATCATTCCATTTTTGGCATATTCTTTAGTTTCTAATATTACGTTTCATCTAATGATTATGGTTTTTTGCAATGAAGTAATGTTCCCATTCTTGTATTTAAAAAAATGCATAAGAAACAGTCTGGTAATAACATAACAATATGCTCAGAGTGAATTTGAAGTCGAATCATATGAACTGATAGTGCTATTCCTTATCCACCTTTCCTGATGGTTACAAGTTCAAATGTAATATTGCTCACTGTATTTTGTGTTAAATGTCTGTGGACAGATATATATATATATATATATATATATATATAGATATATATACGGGTGTGTGTGATTGTGTATAGAAGAATATATTAATAAAAGGAATTCCAACCTTGTCTGATTTTTACGTTTTATTTACAATCTTATAATGGTATAATATAATATAATATAATATAATATAATAAAATAAAATAAAATAATAGAATGTTAAATGTTCATTCTGATTGAACTAGTACTTTCATGCATTAAATTCTGCAATCTTCAGGTTCATGTAGTAGTGGTGACAGTCATGCTTCACAATTTTTGACTGTAGCGAGATGATTAAATCTGTGCCTTAAATACAGCTGTGTAGGCTCCAGATTGCTAGGTTTTGCAAACTGTATTCTGACCAATCAGTGTATAGTATCACTCAATTACTTAAGCTGATTGGTTGGTTGAGCTGATTGGTTTAGGCGTCACGCTTTGTTGAACATGTCAAGAGTCCTGTATCTTAATCCTGGCCAAGGCAGCAATTGTTGGGCTACTTTTAGAAATGTTTTAAATAGCCTTTGTCAGAGATTTTTATATTTTTATATTTCAATTGTCATCATCATCATTGTCAGCACCTTAATTATTGTTGCTAGTGGTGGCAATAGAACTTTTAACCCTAAATAAGATAATTTTCCTGCTATCTAAGTATTATTATTATTGCTTATTTAGCTTGGGTTCGAATTTATCAATAAAATTATTTTCTCTGATTTTCCTTTCGATTTCACTTGGGCTGTGTAATTTGTAGAATGGAAATATTATATATATTTTCCGACCGCATGTTGCTAGGTGGTTACTCAAAGGTATCTCACAGACCTCTGGGTCTCTACTCTGTTGTTGGTGTACACGTGAGCGTTCTGATAGTGCATTTCCCGTCTGACCTACATATATTTCTCCACAATTGGGCATTTGATGCAGTAAATTAAATTTCTGCTTTTGCAGTTCATATTCGAGTTTGTGAATATTTTCCCGGTTTTTGTGTTTATATATTGGCTGGTATGTATGAATTGGCATGTGCCACATCGGCTATCATTGCATTTAGATACAGTGAATGTTTGGTCTTTGTTGCTAAGGTCAAATTTTGCCTTTGTTAGTAATTTTTTCAAGTTTTTAGGCTGTCTTTTACTAAGACAGATTAGAGACCCAGAGGTCCATGGGATACCTTTGAGTAACCACCTAGCAACATGCAGTCGGAAAATATATATAATATTTCCATTCTACAAATTACACAGCCCAAGTGAAATCGAGAGGAAAATCAGAGAAAATAATTTTATTGATAAATTCGAACCCAAGCTAAATAAGCAATAATAATAATACTTAGATAGCAGGAAAATTATGTTATTACCAGACTGTTTCTTATGCATTTTTTTAAATAGAAGAATGGGAACATTACTTCATTGCAAAAAACCATAATCATTAGATGAAACGTAATATTAGAAACTAAAGAATATGCCAAAAATGGAATGATTTGTTCCTTCAATATTGCATACTATACAAGTAATGTTAATAGGGTTAGATAGTAAGAGTGGTTAGGAAATAATGGAAAAGTAGAACAAGAATAGAAGGACTCAGACAATTAAGCAGTTCAATCTACTTTTGGATCACCATAAGAGGGACTAAATTTGATTGGTCCTAGGATAGGCCCTATTATAGAGGTTATTTAATGTTCTTAAAATATTTAAGGGAGCAGGTAGCTTTATGTAAACAGGAAAGACGAGGGTCTAGTTTATTCTTTTCTTTTCTACTCTAAGCACAAGGCTTGAAATTTTTGGAGAGGGGGCCAGTCAATTAGATTGACCCCAGTATGCAACTGGGGCCAGTCAATTTGTTGACCCCAAAAAAAATGAAAGGCAAAGTTGACCTTGGTGGAATTTGAACTCAGAACATAAGACAGACGATATGCTCAGAGTGAATTTGAAGTCGAATCATATGAACTGATAGTGCTATTCCTTATCCACCTTTCCTGATGGTTACAAGTTCAAATGTAATATTGCTCACTGTATTTTGTGTTAAATGTCTGTGGACAGATATATATATATATATATATATATATTATATATATATATATATATATATAGATATATATACGGGTGTGTGTGATTGTGTATAGAAGAATATATTAATAAAAGGAATTCCAACCTTGTCTGATTTTTACGTTTTATTTACATCTTATAATGGTATAATATAATATATATAATATAATATAATATAATATAATAAAATAAAATAAAATAATAGAATGTTAAATGTTCATTCTGATTGAACTAGTACTTTCATGCATTAAATTCTGCAATCTTCAGGTTCATGTAGTAGTGGTGACAGTCATGCTTCACAATTTTGACTGTAGCGAGATGATTAAATCTGTGCCTTAAATACAGCTGTGTAGGCTCCAGATTGCTAGGTTTTGCAAACTGTATTCTGACCAATCAGTGTATAGTATCACTCAATTACTTAAGCTGATTGGTTGGTTGAGCTGATTGGTTTAGGCGTCACGCTTTGTTGAACATGTCAAGAGTCCTGTATCTTAATCCTGGCCAAGGCAGCAATTGTTGGGCTACTTTTAGAAATGTTTTAAATAGCCTTTGTCAGAGATTTTTATATTTTTATATTTCAATTGTCATCATCATCATTGTCAGCACCTTAATTATTGTTGCTAGTGGTGGCAATAGAACTTTTAACCCTAAATAAGATAATTTTCCTGCTATCTAAGTATTATTATTATTGCTTATTTAGCTTGGGTTCGAATTTATCAATAAAATTATTTTCTCTGATTTTCCTCTCGATTTCACTTGGGCTGTGTAATTTGTAGAATGGAAATATTATATATATTTTCCGACCGCATGTTGCTAGGTGGTTACTCAAAGGTATCTCACAGACCTCTGGGTCTCTACTCTGTTGTTGGTGTACACGTGAGCGTTCTGATAGTGCATTTCCCGTCTGACCTACATATATTTCTCCACAATTTGGGCATTTGATGCAGTAAATTAAATTTCTGCTTTTGCAGTTCATATTCGCGTTTGTGAATATTTTCCCGGTTTTTGTGTTTATATATTGGCTGGTATGTATGAATTGGCATGTGCCACATCGGCTATCATTGCATTTAGATACAGTGAATGTTTGGTCTTTGTTGCTAAGGTCAAATTTTGCCTTTGTTAGTAATTTTTTCAAGTTTTTAGGCTGTCTTTTACTAAGACAGATTAGAGACCCAGAGGTCCATGGGATACCTTTGAGTAACCACCTAGCAACATGCAGTCGGAAAATATATATAATATTTCCATTCTACAAATTACACAGCCCAAGTGAAATCGAGAGGAAAATCAGAGAAAATAATTTTATTGATAAATTCGAACCCAAGCTAAATAAGCAATAATAATAATACTTAGATAGCAGGAAAATTATCTTATTTAGGGTTAAAAGTTCTATTGCCACCACTAGCAACAATAATTAAGGTGCTGACAATGATGATGATGACAATTGAAATATAAAAATCTCTGACAAAGGCTATTTAAAACATTTCTAAAAGTAGCCCAACAATTGCTGCCTCAGCCAGGGTTAAGATACAGGACTCTTGACATGTTCAACAAAGCGTGACGCCTAAACCAATCAGCTCAACCAACCAATCAGCTTAAGTAATTGAGTGATACTATACACTGATTGGTCAGAATACAGTTTGCAAAACCTAGCAATCTGGAGCCTACACAGCTGTATTTAAGGCACAGATTTAATCATCTCGCTACAGTCAAAAATTGTGAAGCATGACTGTCACCACTACTACATGAACCTGAAGATTGCAGAATTTAATGCATGAAAGTACTAGTTCAATCAGATTGAACATTTAACATTCTATTATTTTATTTTATTTTATTATATTATATTATATTATATTATATTATACCATTATAAGATTGTAAATACAACATGAAAATCAGACAAGGTTGGAATTCCTTTTATTAATATATATATATATATATATATTAATATTTTATAAGCTTAAAGCTTATAGTGTTCACTGCTCAATAACTAAAGAAAATAGTCTAATAACCATTGCAGTGAAAGCATATATATATATATATATATCATCATCATCATCATCGTTTAACATCCGTTTTCCACACTAGCATGGGTTGGACAGTTCAACTGGGGTCTGGGAAACCAGGAGGCTGCACCAGGCTCCAGTCTGATCTGGCAGTGTTCCTACAGCTGGATGCCCTTCCTAACGCCAACTACTCCGTGAGTGTAGTATATATATATATATAAATTTATATATGAGGATAATATCGATATTTAAGTGTCGAAATTATCAAGTGGCCAGCATGAAAGAAATACCTTACAAAGGTAAGAAAATTTTTAACAATTAAAAATGAGGGTGTCTAAAAGACACCAACATGCCGAAATAGCAGTCGAAACTCTGACTATAAAACCACGTTATATGTTCATATCGCACCATATACATAAATTTCAAATGATGAATATGAGTGCTCAACACCACATTGGTGGATATAATTTCTTTATTTGTGAAATAAGGCTACCATTGGTTTCATGTTAAGAAAAGTAGGAAAATATCCTTGTGTCTTAATTTATCTTGATGTATTCTTTCCTTGGTGAAATTGGTATATTTCTCAGTCATATCATTATTTCTTGTTTTTCCATGGTTTGATTTGATTCTCTGTCCATGTTTTGTGATTAACCAGTGTTTGTTGACGTTGGAAGCTTTGATATATATATATATATATATATATATATATATATATATATATATATATATATATATATATATATAATGTAAATGATATATAAATATATGCATATATACATACATATATGTACATACCTACATCTATATGTATATATACATGCATATATGGGTACAGAACATCAAAAAAACGTGGAACACAATGAGAAACGAAAACATAAAAACAAAAACAAGAACAAAAACATGGAAACAAACTTTTTTTCAAACAACGTAAAAACAGAGTACAAGACATACAACACAAGAAATATCCCCCTTCTTCAGTTGTCCCTGTTTCGTCTACTCCATGTTTCGAAGGTAAGGACAAGATGTGACTTCTTTGAAACAGTCCTTCCTGAAAAGCAAATTAAATAAAATTTCGTTTCCATGTTTTTGTTTTTATGTTTTCGTTTCTCATTGTGTTCAACGTCTTTTTGATGTCCTGTACCCATATATGAATGTATATATACATATAAATGTAAGTATGTACATATATGTATGTATATATGCATATATTTATATATTATTTATATTATTATATGATCGAACATCACACATCCTTTTCCAAGTAAGTTTTATCTATACATACATACATATATATATTTATAAAAATTAGAAAAAAAACCACCTTTTATCAATTCAAAATGAACAATTAAATTACACCTTCTAGAAAATTACATATAATCGAAATATTAAAATTAAATTTTTTTTTACTATAATCATTTCTTTAATATAGCCATGAAACACGAGTTGTTTTTCTACCAAATATATACGTTTTTATTATTATTTTGCAATTTACTTAATCATCGGTATAGTATTGTTATTTTAATTTTAATATTTCTATTATATGTAATTTTCTAGATGGTGTAATTTAATTGTTCATTTTGAAATTATAAAAGGTGGATTTTTCTAATTTTTATATATATATATATATATATATATTATATTTTGTGAAATTTGATTTACTATTTCTAAATTGAATAATTTTTCCCTGTAAGTTAGGAATAATATTCCCTCAAATAATTATTATATATATATATACGAGTTTGTTCATGTTATTTTCCTTCACAGGAACAGTAATATAAGAAAAGCATTACTGTTTAGTGTAAGTGGTAAACGAAAACCAAAAGCAATGATGGAAATATTAAAGGTAAGAAAATATTTCTTTTCTGCAGACAAATTGTTAAAATTTAAGATGACTGTATGGAATTATTGTCATTTAGACTACTGTGATAATATGAAAACTGGATACATTGCTAATCCAGTTGTCAATTATCCAATTGTCTCTCACAAAGGGATTCACCATATGTATGCCATGAGTGTACAGGTTCATGAAGCTGGTGTTCATCTGTGATTTTTCAGTGTTTCAAGCCAAGTAATTGCTTAGAGACTCCCTCATTGATTCATGTGTCGTCATTGTCATCGTCATCATCATCATCATCACCATCACCATCATTGTTTTAATGTCCATTTTACCATGGGTCAAACGGAATTTGTTCAGGCAAATTTTCTTCCTGTCATCAACAAGCACCTTTTTCCAAGAAAAATAATATTTCCCCCTGTATGTATGTATATGTATGTATGTATGTATATGTAAGTATATATATATTTATGTATATATGTTTATGTATGTATATATATATATATACCCACATACACACAAAGATAGATAGACAGATAGACAGATAGAGAAAAAGAGAGGGAGATATCATCACATGTATCATGTACATCTATAAATAATTCATATTATTATTATTATTGATCGTAATATAGTGTTGCATAATTTATGAACAGGACAAAAACCTTAACAAGTGAGCTATAAATTTACTTGAATTGAACTCAGTGACCGTCATGCTTCCCTATTTGATGTTCTTGTTATGTTTTAATACAGAATTATTGACTTGGATTACATTACTCGAATGCAAGCCAATAATGGAGTCAATATGTGAGTAAATACAATGCAATATATACTAAAAAAATACATGCTGATTAAAAAAAAAAGTAGAGCCTAAAGTTCCACATGCAAAGCTTACGAAACAGACCAGTATGCACATTAGAAGACAGTCAAAAGTTCACATTAAAAGGACATGAGGTGAAAACACGAAATAAAGCAGTCACTAAACTTTGTTCAATACTTAGTCAGAACATAGAATTAAATGGATACATTGAAACTCCGACGTCTGGCGGCTGACTTGGCAGACACCCATAAAATTATTAACCATCTTACAAACAATGACTCTGAGCACCTTTTCAAACTCCACCTGTCTAACACCCGTAGACATGTTTACAAAGTCAGAAAATAGCATAGCTCCCATGACTTTCGGAAACATATTTTCATGCTAAGAGTTGTTGAAGCATGGAACAAACTGCCGGCATCAGTTGTTAGTTGTCAGAGCACTGCATCCTTCAAAACTTCCATGCTTCCTGAGATTCGCCAACACTACACCTGATTTTCTCCCTTCCATACACATGCAAGCATGTATCTGACTCATACACTGTTCGCTTTCCAGACAGTTGTACATTACTGCATATGCTTTATACGCACTTTTGACAATTTGTGGTGCACCTGAGCACTGTATACAATAATTTCATTATTATTATTATTATATTATTAAATTGGAGCAATATAACAGTTCTGTTTTGCCAAAATGCATTCATTTAACAGAGACCATCACATCATTAATTCACCCTAAGCATATCTAGATATGCATTTTTCCATTCTTTCTCCCTGCATTTTTGTTTTTAAAGATAGAAGAGTGTAATTTACGAGGGATTTAGTTTCTAATTTTAGCAGATCTAATGATTACATGTGGAGGCGCAATGGCCTAGTGGTTAGGGAAGCGGACTCACGGTCGGAGGATCGCAGTTTCGATTCCCAAACCAGGCATTGTGTGTGTTTATTGAGTGAAAACACCTAAAAGCTCCACGAGACTCTGGCAGGGGGTTGTCGTGACCCCTTTTGTGCTCTTTTGCCCCAACTTTCTCTCACTCTTTCTTCCTGTTACTTGAGTAATGCTGCGATGGACTGGCGTTCCTGTCCAGCTGGGGGGAACACATACACCACAGAAACCAGGAAACCGAGCCCATGAGCCTGGCTAGGCTTGAAAAGGGCGCAGAAAGAAGAATGATTACATGCATAAGTAATTTTTGTTGGAACTAGTGACTGTATGTGTGTGTGTGTGGGGGGGGTGCTGTTTGTATTAGTTGTAATTGTGATGTTGATCCTGAGCATGATGGCCGTAATGATGGTGATATGGGACTGTTTGTGTTAGTTGTAATCGCAATGTTGATGGAGTGAAGGCACGTGGCTTAGTGGTGAGAGTATTCAGCTCATGATTTTAGGGTGGTGAGTTCAATTCCTAGCAATGCTTTGTGTCCTTCAGCAAGGCACTTTATTTCACATTGCTTCAGTCCACTCACCTGGCAAAAATGAGTTGTACCTGTATTTCAAAGGGCCAGCCTTGTCACACTCTGTGTCATGCTGAATCTCCCTGAGAAAATTATGTTAAGAGTATGCATGTCTGTGGAGTGCTCAGCCATTTGCATGTTAATTTCATGAGCAAGTTGTTCTGTTGATCAGATCAAATAGAACTTTTGATGGTGTTGGGTTGTCCAGAAAGTTCATGCTGATTTATAGTAGCTTACTTTTCGACTTATTTTAGAACATGGTTGAGTCCATAAAATAGGTTTTGACTACACCTCCATTTAGAGCACAGTTTAAGCTGTGTTAATTCTGTTAACCTGTGTTAATTCTGTAACCCTTTAAAATGGAAGATAAGAAAGTTCATTTTCAGCATTTGATGCTTTGGGAACCAGACAAAAATTGCTGCAGCTCGGCTGGGATGTGTTACCCCACCCTCCATATTCACCAGATATTGCTCCTTCGGATTTCCACTTATTCAGGTCTCTGCAGAATAGTCTTAATGGTAAAGATTTCAATTCCTTGGATGACTTAAAAAGATACCTTGATGAATTCTTTGCCATGAAACCACCTCAATTCTGGGAAGAGGATAATTTGAAGTTAAAGGAAAGATGGAGACGCAACAAAATGGTTCATATTCAGTTGATTAAAAATGTAATGACAAGTATTTATTGACCTTTTTCTTTCCTTTAAAAATCGGCACGAACTTTCCGGACAACCCAATAAAATGGTTATGATGGGATGATGGTGGTGGCAGTGGCAGCAGTGATAGCAGTGGCAATTGTAGTAGTAGTAGTAACAGCAGTAATAATTGCTTCCTATAGAGGTGTAAGACTTATAACTTGGAAGAGAAAATTAGTCAATTAAATTGACCTCCCATACCTGACAGGTATATTATTTATCAATCCTGAAAGATTAAAGGGTGAAGGGTAAAGGGAAACCCTTAGTGAGATTTGATCCCAAAATGCAAAGACACAGAACAAATACTGCAAGTCATTTTTCCCAATACTCTTTTGTTGTTGTTAAGCAACAAGACAGTTAAGGGTGATTAGGTGATGGTCTAGGGCTTAGGGGCAGGAGACCCCAGACCTTGGGAAAAAAAAAACAAATTTTGGTCATCTTGTAGTCGAGGGCTCTTCGTTGACGCCCGACACCGCTGGGAGGTGGCCCTCGAAGTCGCTGGAAATGGAGATCTCCAGGTCCAAATTCTTGAACGGCCCCAATACTCTAACAATGCTGGTGTTGATGTTAGTTGTGATGTTGTGGTATTCATCACCTTAATCATTTTAACATCCACTTTTCCCTGCTTGCATGGATCACATGAAATTTGTTGTGGCAGATTTTTTTAAGATTAGATGCCCTTCCAGTCACCAACTCTTGTTCCAAAGCAAAGGTAATATTTCACCCATGACTGGATATATTTTCATGGAAGACTGGAAATGAATGACACTGCTTGAACTTGAGGTAAATGATAACAACAATAACAACAATAACAATTCTTTAAAATATTCATTTTATTTATCTTCCAGAAATGTCATTTTGACTTGGCCATGTTTGTGTCCAACAGACTTCATGTTGACGGTATGTGATATAGCAAGTGTTTCATATTACATTACACCTCTATCATTATTGTGTGTGTATGTGTGGATGCAGGTATGTGTGTGTGCATGTGTGTGTGTGTGTGTGTGTACCATTGTGTGTGTGTGTGTGGTGTGTGTGTGTGTGTGTGTGTACGTTTGTGTGTGATCTCATCAACTGTTTGTTTTGCTTTGTTTTTGTTTTTTTTTGCGGACAGTGCAAGATATAAGCAGAACAATAAAAGTATGCAAAACTTTTTCTCAAGTCCAAAATGTGAATTTTCTTTTTCTTTTTTTTTTATTTACATTCCAGTGATGGAGTTTTATATTTTTTGTTAGAAACCAGCTTTGAAATTTTACTTACAGGAAGATTTCAAATAATTAAAAATAGGAGAGAACAAACATACATATGTACATACATACATACATACACACATCCATCTATACATACATACATACATACATACGTACATACATACATGCATGCATGCATGCATAAAGGCCAAAGAAATAAGAACCCACAGTATGGTAGTAGCAATAGTCACTCAATAAAAAAGAGTACTGGTGGAATATCTCAGTAAAAACCTTAATAAAATGTAAACATAATAGACCTGACATAGTGATTTGGGATAGGGAAGAAGAACTGTGTACAGTTGTGGAAATCAGCTGCCCAGTGGATGTTAATATAAAACTAAAGATCAGCGAAAGAGAAAATACCTATGCTGAGCTATTGAGAAATCTACAGTTACTCTACCCAATTATAAGTTCAAGTTTTTACCTCTAATTATTGGGCACTGGGATATGTAACACACTTCCTAAGTACTAATCTTGAGGAATTAGGCATCTCAAAACCAGAAAGGAGAAAGCTGATTCAAAGACTACAGACCCAACCAATCACTGGAACTGTGAAAATCTTCTTTCCAGAAGTTTATCATCTATGTATGTATGTATGAGCAGGTCTAGATCATCATCACCATCACCACCACCACCACTATCATCGTCATCATTTAACATGTTTTCCATGCTAGCATGGGTTGGATGGTTTGACCGGGGTCTCGGAAGCCAGGAGGCTGCACCAGGCTCCAGTCTGATCTGGCAGTGTTTCTACAGCTGGATACCCTTCCTAACGCCAACCACTCCATGAATGTAATGGGTGCTTTTTACGGGCCACCAGCACAGGGACCAGAGGAGGCTGGCAACGGCCATGATTAGTTGGTGCTTTTTACATGCCACTGGCATGGATGCCAGTCAAGGTGGCGCTGACATCAGCCATGTTCGGATGGTGCTTTTTATGTGCCACTTGCACGGGTATCACAACAACAATTTCTATTTGATATTATTATATACATGAGAAGACATACATAAAGCAAAACAGACAAATTTGCACATGCACTGACTCCAAATATTGTACACATTAGCACATACATGCAAAAATACCTTGATCTTGAAATTCCAATGAAGGAAACCTGGATCTAGGCTAGAAACCAGTTCTTTCTCTATTGGCAATAAATCTTGAAACTAAGGCGGCGAGCTGGCAGAAACATTAGCGTGCCGGGTGAAATGCTTAGCGGTATTTTGTCTGCCGCTACGTTCTGAGTTCAAATTCCACCGAGGTTGACTTTGCCTTTCATCCTTTTGGGGTCGATTAAATAAGTACCAGTTACGCACTGAAGTCGATATAATCGACTTAATCCGTTTGTCTGTCCTTGTTTGTCCTCTCTGTGTTTAGCCCCTTGTGGGTAGTAAAGAAATAAGAAATCTTGAAATAAAACTGAATAATGACACACACATACACACACACTTTTAAAATCTTGATGAAAATAAAATATTCTCTACTTTTCCTTGTATTCTAATAAACAGATCAAACTGACGATGCAGGCCAATACAATGATCTCGTGATGACATGGATATCTTTGTTTGAGAATGAGACGAGTGAAACAAAGACAAAATTTACCAGTTCCGATGCTGTAAAAGGATTTTCATGCATCAGTAATGCTCTGGAATGGTGCCAGTTAAATATGGCCAACATTCACAATGGAAATCCTCGTGTAACATCTGCTTTGAAAGGTGCAACTCATTTACAGATTTTAATAACAGGAAGTTTGTATTTAGTTGGTGATGTTCTGAAATCTTTGAAGAAGGTAAATTAAGAAATCCCAGATGTTGTTCTTGAATATGGGGCAACATAAAACATTAAGGATTATTTTTATTTATTTATCTATTTATTTATGTATTTATTTATTTATTGATCTACTTATTTATCTATATTTATCTATTTATTTATCTATCTATTTATTTATTGATCTATTTATTTATGTATTTATTTATTTAAGACTCAGATATCTAACCACACAAATATATATATTTTGCCTTTTATCTTTCTGAAGTTGATAAAAACAAGTACCGGTAATATATTGAGATTCAATGTAAAAATTCATTTTGTATGGGAATCACAAAATTACAAAGAATGGTCGTGCCAAATCCAATACATCATATTTATTACATAGAACTTGGCAAGCTGGCAGAAACGTTAGCACACTGGGCGAAATGCTTAGCGGTATTTCATCTGTCTTGACATTCTGAGTTCAAATTCCGCCAAGGTTGACTTTGCCTTTCATCCTTTCGGGGTCAATAAATTAAGTACCATTTGCATACTGGGATCGATCTAATCAACCGGGCCCCTCCCCTAAAATTTCACGCCTTGTGCCTAGAGTAGAAAAGAATATTTTTTTACATAGATGCATGAACTATCAAATTTACACAGGAGTGATGTTGTGCTATTTATTTATTTATTTACCAAGTTCATTGTACCGTTTAAAATACTGAAAACATTTTAGAATACTGAAATAAAGATAAAAATCAATGGCATAACTATTTCTTGATTTACATACTTTTTTGCATTATTTTATTGATTTTGCATTATTTTATTGATTTCAGTCATTGAACTGCAGCTATGTTGAAGAACTGTCTTTAACCCTTTCATTACCGTATTTGTTTTGAGATGCTCTGTTTCTTTCAATTACTTTAAATATAACAAAAAATTTAATAAAATAACTTAGTTATCATTAAGCTAGTTTTAGGAACATAAATTGTGACTAAAGTTTGGTGGAAAACGGGACATTTGTACCCAGAGTCAGAGCCGGTTTCAGCTGGGTTGGTAATGAAAGGGTTAAGGGCAGTTTTACTTGATCATATCATAGGTGCAGACGTTGCTTTTCAGTTAATAATTTTGCTTCCCAACCTCATGGCTTCAGTTTCGGTCCTGCTGTGTGACACCTTGGACAAGTGTCTTCTACTGTAGCCCAGGCTTGCATCAGGTCTTGTTTGGTTACATGGTATGGACAAGTCACAAAAATAATGAAACAACGACGTCTATCACTCCTGAATGGGACTTGATGCAAGTTATCTTGCTTGTCTATGACTTCTTTTATGCCTATAAGTGCAGCCTACCCACAAAAAGGCAAAACACTGAGTTCTTTTGAGTGCTGGGCCTCACGGAAGCCTTGGCATTTTGTCAAACTTGAGAAGAAGACCCATCAAGCAAAGCAAAATCGCAGTCGTGGCAGATACCAGTGTCATGCAAATGACACCTGCACTGGTGGTTCATAAAAGCACCCATTACACTCTCGGAGTGGTTGGCATTAGGAAGGGCATCCAGCCATAGAAAACCATGCCAAATCAGACTGGATCCTGGCACAGCTTTCCAGCATGTCAGCCCAGTCAAACCATCCAACCTATGCCAGCATGGACAACAGACGTTAAATGATGATGATGATTATATATATATATATGAGTGTGTATATACACATAGGTGCAAATATAGTTGTGTAGTTAAGAAGTTTACTTCCCAATGGTGTAGTGGTTTCAGATTCAGTACCAATACATGGCACCTAGATCAAATATCTTCTACTATATTCCTAGGACAACCAAAGTCTGTAGATTTAGTAGGTGGAAACTACAAGAAGCCCATCATATATTTATATATTTGTTGGTAATTTTTCCTTATTTTCCCTTTTTTTCTCTTTGTGCTATCTTATTTCCGACAAAGAGCTTGCCTATCAACAATGTATATATTGGGTTGTCCGGAAAGTTTGTGCCAATTTTTAAAGGAAAGAAAAAGGTCAATAAATACTTGCCATTACATTTTTAACCAACCGTGAATGGTCAGTAATTGCAATATCAAGGCAACTGAGTAATAGACTGAATGATCAAGAACTGTAATACCAAGACATCTGGACAACAGTGAATGGTCACTCATTGTAATACAAAGACATCTGGACAACCCAATAATTGTAATGGCCAATTTATAAATGTGATTTACCGCTATGGATGCCAAAACATGGCTGTACTCAAGCAGGCTGTCCAAATACAGCTTACATAGACCAACTCATCAGAGACATTGGAGGACATCCCAAAGACCTTCCTCAACTAATGCAGGACCAAAATGAATGGCATATGCACATTAAAAATGTCTGAGCAAGCTCGACTAGATGAAATGAAGGACTACAGTGAATGGCCCAAAATGGTAAGATTAAGGTAACTGGACAATACAGTGAATGGTTGACAATTGCGATATTAACCCTTTCGTTACCGTATTTATTTTGAGATGCTCTGTGTTTCTTTGAATTACTTTAAATATAACAAAGAATTTAGTAAAATAGCTTAGTTACTTTTAAGCTAGTGTTACTAACATAAATTGAGACTAAAGTTTGGTGGAAGATTTTAATTTAACCCATAAGCATTTAAACTGGCCCTATCCGGCCAAAATATTCTACCTGCTTTAGGTTCAAACAGGCCAGATCTTGCCTCTCACACCTACCCTACAATGTCATTCTAAAAATAAACAGTTATAACATCAAAATCTGAAAACTACAAGATAATCCAGGATTAATTTCAAGTAATGTGAATAAATAAGCAATTTATTTGACAGAATAATCTGAATGGTAAAGGGTCAAAACTTATGAAAACAAGACATTTGTATTCAGAGCCAGAGCCGGGTTGGTAACGAAAGGGTTAAAGAAACTGACCAGTACATCAACTGGCTGATCCCTGTAATAGGAACAATACAATGAATGGTCAAGAACAGTAATATTAAGACAATTGTCAAAAATTCTAATAATAAAATGGTTGTATACTGTCAACTTAACATGACAGTAGGGGATTATACCACCGCTGTTTAGCCCTAGGAAGCATCAACACTTCCTGTTGGCTTTGACGATGCTTCCTAGGGCTAAACAGCGGTGGTGTAATCCCCTACTGTCACGTTAAGCTGACAGTATACAACCATTATATCGCCCCACCACCGTACATATCTCTATGAGATATTTAGAAATTTAATTTTTCTGATCTAATAATAAAGCAACTGGACAACAGGATTTGTAATGTTTGTCTTATGATTTTATATTTCTTTCTTGTTCTTTTTTGTGGTTTGTTTTTTTCAAATATTGAAGAAATAAGAAACTGATACAATGTTCATAGTTTGGTCAACAACTCGAGCATTAAGGCAATTTCGAAATATTTTATTACAAAAATTTAACACCATTTCTTCTTACTTTTCGAATGGAAGATTTACATTTCAGTTTATATCACAAAAGGGTGAATTTTCACACTGAGAACAAACAAACATTTAATAATAAAAAAAAAAAAAAAATGATAAAAAATTGTTTTTTCTTTTTTTTTTCAAAAATTCTGTACAGATCCCCATCCATTCCCAAATCTATATAAGTTCTATCTTGGCAAAAAAAAAAAAAAAAATTAATTAAAAAAAATTCTGGAAAAATCCAAAATTTATAATTCCCAACCCTTAACCCTTTTTTTTTTATAACTTTATTAATTTATTAACACTGATATTTTCACATCAATGGCAACACATATCAACGTTAACAATGAAATACAAGATTATATTATGAGAGACAGAACAAATGGAAGGTTTTGAAAGAGATGAAAAGAATGGAATGTGTGTGTGTGTACACTTGTATATATAGGTATTTATTACACATTTGATATGCATGTATGTGTGTGTGAGAAACTTATCTATGTATCAAATTTAATGTATACACAGTGTCAAAGGCCAGTTTGCTCAGATATTTGTCCTGAGATAATATCTCTTAAAGAGGGGCTGTGTTAAAAACACAGACATCAGAGGGAGATTGAAAATTTGCCCCAGCAGTCAGTGAAAACATCAAATGCATTTTGGCCTTTTGGGAGCCTTTTCAGTGGCGCATACTCACAGCCAGCCACATATGGCCTGTTGACTCTGTGTAATGTGCATAAAGTATGATACATAGATACCTATTTTAATTGCATACTTACACACATAAGTATATGTGTGTGTGTGTGTGAGTGTGTCTAAGGCATCTATGTGTATAATGAATTGAAGGTATTGACAGACTGAAGCAGAAAAATCCACCAGCCTCATCAAAATAATACATGAATATTATATACACTATATATATATACATACCTATGTGTATATATATATATATATATATACCTATGTGTATATATATATATATATATATACATACCTATGTGTATATATATATATATATATATATACATACCTATGTGTATATATATATATATATATATATATATATAAATACCTATGTATATATATATATATATATATACTTATGTATATATATATATTACTTATGTATGTATATATATATATATGTATATATATATATATATATTATATATATATATATATACTTATGTATGTATGTATATATATATATATATACTTATGTATGTATATATATATACTTATGTATGTATATATATAATATATATATATATATATATATATATATATTATATATATATATATACTTATGTATGTATGTATATATATATATATATATATATATACATGTATGCATGTATGTATAGTATATATGATAAATAATATATTGTAAAAGAAAGGTAAAAATTTTCATCGGTGGTTTTTATCGGCTTGAAATTAAAGTTTGTAGAATATGCTGCAAATTGTAAATAACTGGACAGCTGATTAGCATTATCATTGATGATGATGATGGTGATGGTGTTGTGAGGGAATTAAGTAATGAAAAACAAAAACAAACTCTTTGAAATATGTCTCCGTGTATGAAAAAATATGATTGACTATAACTGACGATGTACAACAGATGAGAATGTGGGTGGCTCAGTACAGGCAGAGGCCAGTGTAAAACAATTCTTATATTTTAGTGCTTGAAAGATAAGGCATACGTGAGATGCCAAGACAAGATCACAAATGAGGAGATGTTTTGAAAAGTCAATGCCCCATACACCTGGTCTTGTTATCAAGGGCAGAAGAATGCAGCTGGTACAGCATGTCCTACGAATGGGGGACAATATCCCAGTAAGAATTGCAATGATATGGTTACCAGCTTGTGAGAGGGCAGCAAAGGGTAGACTAAAGGAAACCTGAAGATCCCACTTAAAAGATGATCTGTTCAGCTGTCACACAAAATGGTTTGAAGCTTTGATTCTTGCCAAAGACAAAAGACAAATGTGTGGATTCTCTTCTAATAGACAACAAAAGAGGGTTCTGTGAGTTCTTACTGAACAACTTGCACAGAGGGTCTGTTTACAGCAATCAAATGTTTGTGTTGTACATTAGCTGACAATCACCATCAGATTGTCATTGCCTGTACAGATGCACAGCATGCAGCATATCAGATGTGAAGTGATCACAGGGAAATGTGAGATGAAGTCTTTGCCTTAAGAACACAATGCGTCCTTACATGTGTCTGTGTGTGTGTGTGTGTGTGAAAGTCAGTATGTGGAGGTGGAGGTGCGTGGCTTAGTGGTTAGGGTGTCAGCATCATGATCGTAAAATCGTGGTTTCGATTCCTGGACCAGGCGACGCGTTGTGTGATCTTGAGCAAAACACTTCATTTCACATTGCTCCAGTCCACTCAGCTAGCAAAAATGAGTAACGCTTCAATAGACTGGCGTTCCATCCAACTGGGGAACACATACACCATAGAAACCAGGCCCATGAGCCTGGCTAGGCTTTAAAAGGGTGCAGTGGGGAGGCGCGTGGCTTAGTGGTTAGGGTGTCAGCATCATGATTGTAAGATCGTGGTTTCGATTCCTGGACCAGGTGACGCGTTGTGTTCTTGAGCAAAACACTTCATTTCACGTTGCTCCAGTCCACTCAGCTGGCAAAAATGAGTAACGCTGCAATGGACTGGCGTCCCATCCAACTGGGGAACACATACACCATAGAAACCGGCAAACCAGGCCCATGAGCCTGGGTAGGCTTTAAAAGGGCACATTTATTATTTTATATGAGAGAGTATACTTATATGTGAGTGAGAGCGAATATGCTAATCAGCTATTTGTCTCTGTAGTTGTGTGTATGTGTGTGAAAGAGTGTATGTATGTATTGAAACGTATGTAGATGCATACGAGTGTTTACATGCTTAGTTGCAGGTGCATAGATGTTTGCTCAGTTACAAATTTAAACATGCTAACATGCGTGTGTAATGAGAGTGTATACAGATAAGTATGAGAGTGGTGCGTGGCAGGATGTCTAACGAAGCATGTCGAACAAATGAGATATAATTTAAGATTATGCTCAAATTAAAATTCCAAGATTCTTCCTTCAACTCCAAGTTTAATGAAAGGAATGAACATGTGCGTATTTTAATTTCTCTTTCATTTAAAAACTGTTGACAAGTTTTCTCAACAAGAAATACAGTTAATTTCTCTAATGAATGAATACATTAGCTAAAACAGCTATAGCTTCCCTTTATTATTTTTATTATTATTATTATTATCCAAAGTACAAATATATGGGAAACTACCACCTGTATCATCTTTTGTGAAAGGTAGAAGAGTCCAGTTTGCTGGACATTGTTGTAGAGCTGAAAACGAGGTAATTTCTACTCTTCTCCTCTGGAAGCCATCTGCTCGCGATACCAGAGGGTGCACACTCTCCTACCCTGATGTAATCTCCAGGGATACAGGCATCCAGCAACAGGACCTCCGTAATGCTATGATGGACCGTGAAGTCTGGCGTAACATAGTAAATTCCATTGTCTTGACCATGGTCAAACAAAGATGATGATTATTATTATTATTATTGTCCCTATTTCAGATATATAAAGAAACTTGCAATCTTTCCCATGTGCTCTCTGTGCAATATTTGTAATATAAAATGGCAAGATATCAAATGCCAAAATCTTTGGAAAATGTGATGTCCAGTATTAAAACCATGCTACTGTAAATTCAGTGCAGGCAGGTAAGACATGTTGATCACATTCCAAAAATTCTTTTGTGTGGCCACCAAGTAGAGGGACAGTGGGGTATGAGAAGACCCATTCTTAGATATAAGGACAAGCTGAAGCAATTACTAAAGTCTCTACAGCTTAATTTGACATCATGGGAAAGTCATTGTCTGGATCAATCTGCATGGTGCAAAATGTGTCTTGAAGTAATTTGAGTTGAAGAAACAGGATAATAAAAGAATTGTATCCTGCAATCAAAAGACCCATTTGTCCAACCCCAGACAAAATCAAAATCATCACTGTCACCAGATTTCATAGCAAAATCCATACCGGGACTCAAAATTACATTTATGCATCCATCACAAATAGATGCAGCTTCTTTTATTTTGCGTTTTTAAAGTTTTTTTTTTAAAAATTTTGTCACACTTTAAAAAAAAATCTTCTCTTTCAAACACTCATGTCAAAATCGATGGGAGTGACTATCACTATTATTTGAACCCTGGAAACTAAAGTTTGACTGCAATTAAGAATAGTCAAACAAATGCCAGCATGGCCAAAAATGGATATGTCAGCACCATGATTTTAGAGTCTGACATCTTAGCAGTTATTGGACAGACAACACAAACTGTTTCAACTAAGTTATGATGACATGGGAGTGGAGGAAGAAACATTCACTGATCAGATAATTTAAATTTTATACATCATGTCAACATAATGATTACAATGATGACACATCATATGGAATAGTGAAATACTGTCGATAACAGAATATCAAACGTGATGAGATTAAGCACCACTATAGTGACAATTTTAAAATTAGCAAATGTTGTGTGTGAGAGAGAGAGTGTGTGTGTGTGTGTATGTATGCATGGGTGTGAATATGTGTGTGAATGCATGTCTTCGTTTGTGTGTGTGTATGTATGTATGTATGTATGTATGTGTATATATATATATATATAATATATATATATATATATATATATATACACACACACACTCACATACATACATATTTTGCTGGAAGGATCATGTCAGAAAATAAACAATTTTATTTTCACTTTCCAACATGTCAATATTTTTTTTAAAAACTCATACATATTTCAAATTAATTAAATGATTAATTTGTTTCTGACTTGATTTAAAACTAGAGTTTTGTGATTTTTAAATAAAAAAAAAAAAAAGGAATTAAAAAAATATCCGTTTGCTGAGAACCAACATTTCGCAGCTTTTTTAAAAAATATATATACATAATTATCTCCCTTGAATTTGTCGTTCGCACCTTGGTTTGCTTCTTGGATATGTGAAGAAAATAAAAACGCATCATTTCATATAATACTGCTCTTAATGAAAACATGCCAATCAAATGTCTGTTACATTTCAATTAACATTTTGCCTACCCAAGCCTGTTTCGCGAAATTTCTTTTGCACCAATGGTCTAATTTTGTTATAAATTATGCATTTAAAAATTTTTCCTAACCATATATATATGTTCTAGTTCGCTAAATAAAGTACCGTATTGATTCACAGCATAGCTATTACCAGTAACTCCTGTGATACAGAACAAATATTATATTCATTTAGAACTGCAGGAGTCAGTAGTGATACATGCTGGAAAGTGTTAAAATATCTATTATACCTCTGTTTATAGATTTTTCTTTTCATTTATTTTTTTCTACAAATTATATTTCAGACATTATATTATATAAACTTTAATGGCTTCTGTTGCACAAAAGTTATTTTATGAAGGACAATGGTTCCAGTGATGGCAATGACAGTAAATCGCATCCTTCTTACCTGGTCCCATCTCGGCTTTCTTTTGATTCAAATTGCAAAGCATCTGAGAAATACAAAGTAATGTGTCCGTCCTGTATACTTCCCAAAATTTGAATATTATAGTTTGAACCACAGTAATGAGAGGCACCATAAAAAAAAAAGACAAAAATATCATCCCTGGGAGTCACCAGCAACTCCCACGGTACATTAAGAACATTGCATGGGAAATCACCAGTGACTCCCATGGTAGGCAAAGAGTCAAAACATAAAAGGGAGAATCAAAATTCCTTGTTTTGTGACAAATACAGATTTGATGATTATCCCTTTCTGACGTTTATGAAATGATAGGTGAAAAAGGGCAAAGAGGACCCTTACAATAATTCATTTTTGGCCTGAGATCTCATACTTGCAAATGATGGTGATTGGAATGGAAGAAATTTAGTTTCAGCAAAAGTTTAGTTTGTTTTCCAGGCAGCCAAGCCCTTCATATTAATCGTTCTGTGGGAGGCAGTTTCCAAACATTACCAAGCTCAACACGAGTTCCTGACATTTCCTGTCGACTTGGACTGTATGTTCCACTTGTAGCTCTCTTTTTGCGAGTTGTGATTAAGAAATAAGTAACAGCTGAAAATGTAAAGAAAATAATGTAACTTAATTCAACAGACAAAAGCAATAAAGTTTTGTTAAATAATCAATAATATTCAAATATTTACATAAAATATCAATAACATTTCAAATTCGATCAGTTCAAATATTAATTTTTGGCTAGTAAAAGATTTGGTTAAAAAGAAAGTTGACCACTGAACTAATGATCCACAATATGTTGATAAAAAAAAAGGTATGAAAGGAGTGAATCAAAGTAAGCATAATTATAATCTAATTGTAAGAATGATGTGAACACTTCTGATGAGAACGCAATAAGGTTCGAAAAATCAAGGTTATTCATCATTTTTTACAGAGGTCCGCTTCTACTGAGCACTTACTCTGGATATATGACCTTCATACTTGCGTATCCATCCGATGGCTTGCTAAAGTTTGTAGTAATACATGGGATGTACACAAGTCAAATTTGACTTCTTTTTTTTATACAATAATTTCATTATTTATAAATCTCTGAACGAGGTATAAACAGTAACTACACGACAATGTGAGGTATATTTGCCATCTCAATATGGCTAACCACTAAGGGTGGAACACCCACCGTTAGTGGTTAACCTCACATTTTCATTATTATTATTTTAAATCTAATTAAACATAGCATAATGGAATATTCACAATACTAAAAGCTAAAAGATTTCAAATTGCAGGCACTCCTCCAAATCAATCATCCAATATGTTTAGTTCTATAATCTGATTGAAAACCGATATGTATAAAATGTGATCTTCACGTTAAAAAAAGTGAAAAAGAGAAACTGCTAGAGGTTCCTTATATCCCCTGTGTAACTGAATCAAATTTTCCCACCTCACCTTCAATGTGGACCCTACAATATTCAATGTAATAAACAAAGAAGAAAATTTCTACAATTAAAAAGACATACTTAGTAATATGAAAAAAAAGTAATTTACTAAATGACTAATTCTGGTCTAAGAAGACGAGGGGAGATATGAATAGTAAGATTGTTATGAACAGTAAGGTGCATGGCTTAGTGGTTAGGGGATTTGGCTCACAATCATAAGGTTATGAGTTCAGTTCCTGGTGCCGTGTTGTGTCCTTGAGCAAGACACTTTATTTCATGTTTCTCCAATTCACTCAGCTAGCAAAAATAAGTTGTACCTGTAATTCAAAAGGCCAGTCTTGTCACATTTCGTGTCATGTTTAATTTCCTTGAGAACAACATAAATGGTACGTGTCCATGGGGTGCTCAGCCACTTTCATGTTAATTTCCTTTGATTGGTTCAACTACAACACTCACCATCATAACCAGTCAAGTGCCAGTATAACAATAAAACTGATTCATTGAGGAGAACCAATTAGGCTGGAACATACCTGGATTTGTCACCGAACTGCTTAAGATCAGATTACTCACCACTGCATTTAATTTTCATCTCCCCTACCTTTTCAACTTAATTTAGTCATTCAGAAAATCACTGTTCTCATCACTACTGGTTTAATTACAATTAATACTTCTCAGTTTAACACATCGATATATGAGGGGTTGCTGAAAAGTTCCTGGCTTTAAGGGTATTGCAAAAGGCCTATTTGGAGGCCCAACGCTTCCGAGTTCTTTTACAGAGCTTAGGAAAACTGAAGAACTGCTGCAATAAGTGTATGAAATCTGAGAGGGGAATATGTTGAATAGAATCATAATTAACTGATTCTCCTGTATTTTCTTTTACCCAAAGCCAGGAAATTCTCAGCACCCCATTGTACTAGCACCCATTTAACTATATAGTTTCACAAGGAAGATATCTTTGGGCATTTTTTGCCAGCTTCTTTTATAGTAAGTTATGTGTTGATAATTTGGGATTACTATCTCTTCAAGGTTTCACAAAATTTATCAAATTTACATCAAAGGAGAAACAGTATGATTTAAGGCAAAGTGCTGCTGTGGTTGAGTCAAGAAACAATGGGATTTTGTGGTGAAAATATGTCAAAATGTAACCCATATTCTTCAGGAAAGCAACCTTTCTAATTAGTATTGCAGTTGCTGTGTTAGATATACCTACCACTTACTCCTGGTGTACCCATAACCAAGATACTACATTCTCACTGGCTTGATTTACCTAGCTACAAGTAAGCACAATGATTGTATGATTAACGAGTATTTTGTTAGATTGCAGTGTTAGGTTCCTGAAACAAGAAAATAAACCCAGCAAAAGAGCCAAACTCAAGACCTAAGTTTGATTCTTTTATTGGATTCAGTCTTGAAATCTGATTCATGCTGATTGGTTAAGTGGTAGTGTAGTGGCATGAAAAAAACAAAGCATCCACTACACTCCGTAAAATGAATTAGGAAAGGCACCCAGCTGTAGAAAAAAATGCCAATGATGGAACTGGAGCTCAACACAGCCCTGTAGATCACTAGTTCCCTGTTAAATCCTAACCATGCCAGCATGGAAAGCAGACTTTAAATGATGATGATGATGAGAGAGAGAAAGGACCCTGTGTAAGTATGTTATATATAATGAGATTAAATTAATATACAAAATTAAGTAATATTCTAAGTTTTAATAAAAATACTTAGAAACCGATTAATTCTAGAAATAATTGTTAGTTACAAGATTTTTATAGTTTAGTGTGATTTGAGTGGTTAGGTGAAGTGAATATCTTAAAATACATCTGGTCACCACTGTTTTATGACACCATTATTTAGCTTTGAAGAAACCTGTTTCTGTCCATCATACTTTAGCCTTTTAACACCAAGCATAAAGCCAGCTACCTTTCTACTTACCCCCACTAACTTGAGGGGGCTTTTTAGTCTTGCAAGTTATATGGCAACCTCATTTGTGATGGTGCCATGAAAAAAGTATTCATTATACTTTAAAAAGTGGTTGCTGTTAGAAAGGGTATCCAGCTACAGAAGCCATGCCAAAACAGACATTGGAGCATGATGCAGCCCACAGACCAACTAGATCAGGGGTGGGCAAACTACGGCCCGCGGGCCGCATGCGGCCCGCCGAGAGCTTTTATGAATCCCAACTTCTATGCAGATACTTCGTAACTGTACGGTAATTCACAATATTTTCACTTGATTTTTATAAATGAGGCCCGCCAAGATTCCAAAGACGCACTGTGCGGCCCACGATCAAAAAAGTTTGCCCACCCCTGAACTAGATAATGCCAAACAATCCAACCCAAACCAGTACAGAAGATGGTCAGTAAATGATGGTAATGATTATGAGAGATTTTGAAGTGTAAGTTATACTGTATGTAATTAATCTGATTTTGACATTTATGTATTCAGAAATCTGAAACCTGAGAATAACTGCTGGAGTTTGATATTAAATGGGTTTTTGAGTCAAAACTAAACAGAAATGTTTATACAGAAGTAATGGGAAATTTTAAATTCATAACCAATGTAGCCAGAATATATATATATATATATATATATATATATATATATATATATATATATATATATATTTCGTTTTTGGATTTGGTTTGCAAGATTCTTTATATGAGTTCGTGTGTTGAAGCTTATTCTGTTGTGTCTGGGAAGAGTCATTTTCTATTTGTGCCTTATAATTTAACACACTCACCGGTAAAATTTTTACTTTTTTCTTATTTTGAAAACAGAATATATATATATATATATATATATATAATGTATATGTCATCATATAGCATTCACTGTTCCATGCTGACATGGGTTGGACAGATTTTGTTGATGCCCATTCTCTCATCAACCCTATCTGTTTTGAAACAGAGTAATAATTCCTCAAGGTGTAACATGTTTTCCATAGTAAACTAGAATCAAACAATATCACTTGTACGACAGCAATACTCATTTACAATCATCACATGATGTCAAAACAAGGACACACATAAACACACACTGGTACTCGCACACAAACATGTACACTTACAGAAATATCTTTTTATCTATCTATCATACTATGCATATGTATCATCTTTATTATTATCCAGTGTTTTAAATCCAGGTTTAGTCCCCTCCACCTTTTCCACAGTCTATCTTGCTTTTGCATTCCATTTACCTCGAACACAATCACCCTCCTCAGAACATGCTCCTCAACACATGCCCATACCACCTCGCTCCATTCGCCCTTGCCAACCATTCCACCAATTACTCCAAAACCCAGCATTTCCATTAAATCCTCAGTCCTCCTCTTATCAAAAAGCTTCACTCCACACATTTCTCTCACCATTGCTCTCTCGATCCTTCTCAAAATTACCATCTCTCTCTCCTTCAGAAACCATGTCTCACTCCCATACATCATTACAGCTCTCTACACAATTCTTACAGACCCTTCCTTTCATCTTTAATGTGAACCTTTTCCCATATAACAATGCTCCATTTTCCCTGAACTTCACCCAGCCAAGTCTCGCTCTTACTGCCACAGCTGCTTCACATCCACCACTTACATCCACCCTATCTCCCAAATAACAAAACCCTCTCACTGTTTCCACTTCGTCACATAGCATTTTCACTGGTTCTGCCAGCCCTCCAGCTCCTTTCTCACATCTTCCACAAACAAACTCTCTCACCAGTCTTGGGGTCAAATTCATTTTTGTACATCTATCATGAACCCTTTTCTCACATCTCGTACACAACACCGCATTTGCCATTACCCTCCTCCTACCATACTAACACTTCTTCCACCCTACTCACCATCACCTTTGTCTTCCCAAGCTTTACCTACAAACCCAAGCTTTCAAATGCCTCCTATTTCCAAAACTTCTTCCTCAATCCCTCCATCGTCTCACTTATCAGAATAAGCTCATCTGCATACAGTATCTCCATTATCAATCTCTCTCTTGCACTCTCCATCATCACCTCAACCACTATTGCAAACAACAATAGTGACAACACACATCCCTGATGCACACCAACTTTCATATCGCAAACTCCGCCTCATACAAACTCATCACTGCCTTCACTATTACCTCTAGTACACCTCTCTTCCTCAATGACCACTCAATCCACCCTATCTCCCATTTGTGTGTGTGTGTGTGTGTGTGTGTGTGTATATATATAATATTAGGGAGTATAACTCCAAACTTACAGGGAAAAATTCAAATTAGTATTAAATCAGATTTCACAATATAAATATATGATATATAAATTAGAGATAAAACCACTATTATGCAATTCAAACAGTGATAGACATAAACCAATACATAAATAACAAATAAAATATAGTTTTATAAAACAGATAACTAGATCTCAAAAAGTATAAATTAAACGTACATAGTTTTTTTTATTATACTTTTTGAGATCTAGTTATATGTTTTATAAAAATATATTTTATTTGTTATTTATGTTTTGATTTATGTCTATCATTGTTTGAATTGCATAATAGTGGTTTTTATCTCTAATTTATATAATATTATATTATATTATATATATATGTATATGGGTTAACATCAGGAAGGGCATCTAGCTGTAAAAGCCATGCCAAAACAGACATGCCAGTTCCTGTCAAGCCATCCAGCCCACGCCAGCATGGAGAAGTGATTTTAAATGATGATGATGATACATACATACATACATATATATATATATATATATATATATATACATCAGCAGAAATTAGAGTAGCTTAAGGACTGAGGTAAGTGCCAATTTACGAAATTCTCAAAACATATATGTGGCTGTGTGGTATGAAGCTTGCTTCCAACCACATAATCCAGGTTCAGTCCGGCTACGTGGCACCTTGGGTAAGTGTCTATTGCTATAGCCTCAGGCTGACCAAAGCCTTGTGAGTGGATTTGGTAGACGGAAACTGAAAGAAGTCCATCGTGTGTATGTATGTATATATATATATTATATATATATATATATATATATAATATATATATATATATATATATAGGTGAGAGAGTTGGTGTGTGAAAGCACGTGGTTGGATATATAAAAAAATAGAAAAGAGTGAAAAAACTACAGAAAGCTTGTTTTATAAGGTTAAAGAATATATTTAAGTTGTTATGTTAGAAAAATGTTAGAAAATTTTGTGTATAGTAACATAGTTTTTGGAGAAATAACCAGTTTCATGTAAACTTTTCAAATTTCTTTACCTACATCATGTCTTGAAAAGTTTACACGAAACCGGTTATTTCTCCAAAAATTATGTTACTATACACAAAATTTTCTAACATTTTTCTAACATAACGACTTAAATATATTCTTCAACTTTATAAAACAAGCTTTCTGTAGTTTTTTCACTCTTTTCTATTTTTATTTATATATATATATATATATATATTATTCTTTTACTCTTTTACTTGTTTCAGTCATTTGACTGCAGCCATGCTGAAGCACCGCCTTTAGTCAAGCAAATCAACCCTGGGACTTATACTTTGTAAGTCTAGTACATATTCTATCGGTCTCTTTTGCCAGACTGCTAAATTACGGGGACATAAACACACCAGCATTGGTTGTCAAGCAATGCTAGGGGGACAAACACAGACATACAAACATACACACATACATATATATATATATACAACGGACTTCTATAATAATAATAATAAAACATTGTGTACAGTGCTCAGGTGCACTACAACTCATCTAAAGTGTATGTATAGTATATAGGGTAATGTACAAGCGTCAGGAAAAGAACAGTGCATGAGTCATGACATACACAACAGTGCATGAGTCATGACATACACAGTTTCCATCTACCAAATCCACTAACAAGGCTTGGGTCGGCCCGAGGCTATAGTAGAAGACACTTGCCTAAGATGCCATGTAGTGGGACTGAACCCAGAACCATGTGGTTGGTAAGCAAGCTACTTACCACACAGCCACTCCTGTGCATATATATGTGTGTGTGTGTGTATGTTTTTACATCCCTGTAACTTAGCAGTTCAGTAAAAGAGACCGATAGAATAAGCACCAGGCTTACAACGAATAAGTGCAGGGGTAGATTTCTTTGACTAAAAGGCAGTGCTACAGCATGGCCACAACCAGATGACTGAAACAAGTGAAAGAATATATGTGTAGTGAATGATATTTTAGGTCAAATAACAGAGAAAAAACTAGTAGTGAACTGTGAACAGAAGTTCAGTGCTGTAACAGTGCATGTGACCCCAGTTTTAATAAGAAACTGCAGTGATAGATGAGGGAATAAAAGAATTCTGTTATTTAAGCAATGAAATTAGTGCCGAGAGTTCCAAGGGGAGTAGAAAATACCGTTTTAGGATTGGAAGTGGTTTAGATGTGAAAATTTTAGAAAACAAACCTACCTGCTGTAGAGCATCAGAAGTAAAAGTGAACAGAAAAGAAAGAGGAAGAAATGTGTTAAAACAAATTTGTAACATAATGAATATGGCAACATCAAATATATGAAAGGAAAAAAAAACGTTATGCTCTTTTACTGGTTTCAGTCATTTGACTGTGGCCATGCTGTAGCACCGCCTTTAGTCGAGCAAATCGACCCCAGGACTTATTCTTTGTAAGCCTAGTACTTATTCTATCTGTCTCATTTGCCGAACCGCTAAGTTACAGGGACGTAAACACACCAGCATTGGTTGTCAAGCGATGTTAGGAGGATAAGAACAGAGACACACACACACACACACATATATGTATACATATACACGACAGGCTTCTTTCAGTTTCCATCTACCAAATCCACTCACAAGGCTTTGGTCAGCCCGAGGCTATAGTAGAAGACAATTGCCCAAGGTGCCACGCAGTGAGACTGAACCTGGAACCATGCGGTTCGTAAGCAAGCTACTTAACACACAACCACTCCTACGCCTATATGTGAAAAATTATTTGAATTTTTTCACAATGTTTCCCATAGCAAAAGAAAAAAGAGAAATATAAAAATCTTTGGTGAGATTAATTACTTAGAGAATGGCTGTGTGGCATGAAGCTTGCTACCCAACCACATGGTTCTGGGTTCAGTCTCACAGCATGGTACCCTGGACACCATTTCTTGTATTATAGCCCTTATGCCGACTAAATCCTTGTGAGTGAATTTAGTAGGTGGAAACTAAAAGAAAATCACTGTGTGTGTGTGTTACTGTATCCTTGCATTAACATCATCATCATCATCATCATCATTTAGCGTCCGTTTTCCATGCTAGCATGGGTTGGACGGTTCAACTGGGGTCTGGGGAGCCTGAAGGCTGCACCAGGCCAGTCAGAACACATGATAGTTGTAAAGGAGTGTCACCATCATACAAGCAGTGTCTATCATTCCCTGGGCATGGATACATTGAAACTTTCCCTACTATTTTCCACTCGTTTATCTCCCCTGCTCCTTTCCCTTTGTCTCTGATTTTTCCTAATCTTCCAATCCTGCTGTCCCCCTACCCATCTTTCCTCCTTCCACGTGACCAGTGTCCGGCCAACCATGATCTTTCTTTCTTCACCTAACTGCCGACCATCAACACGTCTGGTGTCCATCTCCCATGTTCCAGCCTTTAGGCTTTTACTTCATACACGCCAGCTCAATTTGATTCGTTCTCAGTCAAAAGACGCCTGTTATTTCTTGTTGTTTGTATTCGTAATTGTGTACCATGTTCTCCCTTTTTTTTTGTTTGTTTTCATCTTTGTTGCCATACACATTTGCTAGCTTTCTTGCAAAGGGGTCTAATGCTCTCGGCTTAGACTTTTTGGGGGACAACCAGATCAAACCATCTCAAGTGTAACTGTCCAAAATGGTCGTGACTTCTGGTATTTGACTGATGAAAGAAAGCCAAGAATGACCTGTCTTTTTTTGCCTGTCCTTCTAATTGTTGTTTCTCTTGTTTGCTTTTGTGTTGTCTATCTGTACGAACGTTTTAATGTCCTCTATTGCATTTTCGTTCCATTTTTATATATCTATATATACATGTAAATGTCAAATGATGAAAACAAGTGCTAACACCGCATTAGTGGATATAATTTCTTTATTTGTGAATTAAGGCTACCATTGGTTTCATGTTCAGAAAAGTAAGAAAATATTGTTAAGACAATAGAATATTTTCCTACTTTTGTTAAATGGAAGCCTTAATTCACATATATATATGTGGAGGCGCAATGGCCCAGTGGTTAGGGCAGCGGACTCGCAGTCTTAGGATCGCGGTTTTGATTCCCAGACCGGGCGTTGTGTGTGTTTATTGAGCAAAAACACCTAAAAGCTCCACGAAGTTCCGGCAGGGGATGGTGAGCCCTGCTGTACTCTTTCACCACTCTTTCTCTCTTTCTTCTGTTGGCCAACTCGCTTAGCCAGCTGGATGGCGTCGTTTGAAGGCTAAAACAATGTGAACGCATTGTGACCAGCGATGTGTGGCAACATCTGATGGTCTGTTATATATATAACACACCCAGACAGAAGATAAACTGTTTTTACTTCAAATTTTTATAAATTTTTACTGATATTTGATAAGATCTGATACATTGAAACTAATAATATTTTCTTTATATAATTTTAAAAATCATTTTTATTAAATTCCCTCTTAAAATGAAATGCCTTAGATTTACTTCTGTGCTATTGTGTGTATCACTTATGTGTGTATGTGTGTGTGAGTGAAGGCATGTGGTCCAGTGATTAGAGTGTTGCACTCATGATCTAGCAATCGTGGGTTCAATTCCTGGACCGAGTGACACATTGTGTTCATGAATAAAACATTTTCATGTTGCTGCAGTCCACTCAGCCTTACAATCAGAGCAAATGTTGGCCTGCTCACCTTGCCAGCAAGGTGGCATCATTCAAAAGCTAAAACAATGCAAAGCACATCGTGTAAAAGCATCTGCTAGTCTGGTTGGTCCCGTGATATATATGAGCATATTTGCATGTAATAGAAAGATAAACAGACAGTTTGTAATGGATATTGTAGTAAAAAATGTTTTATGTACTTACCAATGATAGCTACTAATACAAGAAGGACAACACCAATAATGATGTATATATAATACTCTGTTTCTGAACTATTCACCTGAATAAAAAAGTAACAAAAGAGTCAAAACTATTGAAAAGGTTGCAAGACGCAACGAAAATTTTAGGACAATAAAAATAAGAAAAACGTGAAAATTTTACCAGTGAGTGTGTGTTACATAATAAGGCACACAAAGAAAATGACTCTCCCCAGACACAATAGAATATGCTTCAACACACGAACTCATATAAAGAATCTTGCAAACCAAATCCAAAAACAAAATATTAATCATATCTATTTCTGTTATCATAATGTTCATCATTATTGTATAATGATAGCAAATATACATGTATAATACAAAACCACATTAAAATACAAATCCAAAACGGATGAAAGCAGAAACGGGAACAAAGAAAAAGAGAAAGAAAGAAAAATACATCAATTCAATGCTAAGTGCTTCAACTGGTCGTCACACACCACAAGGTTCAATGGAACTTACTGAAGCAAGACAACATTCAATGGAGAAGCTAAGGCATAGGAACAAACCTCACAGGCATCACCTGACACCTGGTAAGGTGAGAAACAATGGTACTTCAAAATTCTGTAAGGACAGTTCAATGTAGCTTAGATGCATTCATCTTAAATAATCATGGGGAGCTAAATGTTAAAACAGTTACCATTATTGAACTCACATACTTAATGTGTCTTGTTTAATTGCTTTTTGACTGCAGTAAATCCTTAAAATCCTTAAAAATGTTTCAACACGAAAGCTGCGGCCATGCTGGGGCACCACCGTTGAATAAGCTACACTAGTATGTGAAACCACATCTGATACGTGGCACTTGATCAACAAGGGAGTTCGACGCCGCTGCCCGCATCTGTGTTTCCTGCTGAGAGGTAGGTTTATCTGGAACCCCTGACAAGAAGAGATCCAGTTTAGTTTTAAAGAAACCCACATCCACACCATGCAGGTCTCTCGGGCATTTAGGAGGAATACTGAAGAGCTGTGGTCCTCTGAAACCCAAGCTGTTGCAGTATCTGGTCCTGTATTTTGATGGTGATGTATTTCATCTTGGGAAAGTCCCTTTAACATGTGAACTTCCACATATACTGGTGTTGTTTTATCACAAACATCCACAACTGCTGCATGCACCAGTAGTGGTATATTTTCATAATTTGAGAAAATATTTTATTTTGTATCTTTAACATGATTTTGAGGATATTTAAATAACATCATCATCATCATCATTTAACATCCGCTTTCCATGCTCGCATGGGTTGGATGGTTCAACTGGGGTCTGGGAAGCCAGGAGGCTGCACCAGGCCCAGTCTGATCTAGCAGTGTTTCTACAACTGGATGCCCTTCCTAACGCCAAGCCCTCCGTGAGTGTAGTGGGTGCTTTTTACGTGCCACCTGCACGATGCCAGGTGAGACTAGCAATGGCCACGACCGGTTGGTGCTTTTTACGTGCCACCGGCTCGGAGGCCAGTCGAGGCGGCGCTGGCAACAGCCACGTTCGGATGGTTATTTTATGTGCCACCGTATCACAACTACAATTTCTACTGATTTTGAGCGATTTCGATTTCATCAGTGTTAAATATTAAAGTTTAATTACAAAACATTGTAAAAATGCAAAAATGTTAAATTTCCTTGTAATTAAACAGTATGCAGTTTAACTGAAAAGAATATGGCATCACTGGCAAGTTCCAGTAATAAGCTGTAGCAATTAACCTGTTAAGATATCAAAAGTTAAAAAACACAGTGTAACTCAAAACCAGGCAAAATAAATTGTTTCGTAGGTGAATGAGAATGATGGATGTAGGTACTTCACTGTTATTTCAGCTCATTGACACGGGTATACCCAAGTCACTCTTGAAATAAGTACACTGGTTTAAGGTATGCAAATAGTATAAAATCTATCTACTGATATGTGACAGTGCTACACAAGTAAAACAAAATTAAATTTTGAGTTAGAAGCAGCTCTAATAATGAAAATATTACTGACAGTCACATACTTAATGTGTGTTATTTAAATGCTTTTCAGCTGCAGGAATTCATCCTGGGAAAGTCCCTTTTAAGACATCAAGTGTTGTTGCAAAACCAGGTGAACCAAATCACTCTGTTGGTGACCAAGAATGACCAAGGAAGGTAGCAAGCTGGCAGAAACATTAGCACGCCAAGTGAAATGCTTAGCAGTATTTTATCTGCCATTATGTTCTGAGTTCAAATTCCGCTGAGGTTGACTTTGCCTTTCATTCCTTCAGGGTCAATAATTTAAGTACCAGTTACACACTGGGGTCAATGTAATCGACTTAATCCCTTTGTCTGTCCTTGTTTTTCCCCTCTGTGTGTAGCCCCTTGTGGGCAGTAAAGAAATAAGAATGGCTGATATCGATATATTGTTTTAGCTTATCGGTACCATATACCCAAGTCACCCTCCATAAAGCATTTCTAATCCCACCAAAGTCAACCCTACTTTTTACCTATTTGGAATTGACAAAATAGCACCAATCCTGAGAGATGTATTGGTGGAACTTTTACAGTGTTGGACACAATGCCTTGTGGTATTTTGATCAAGGTCTTAGGTTTATGACAGCTGTGATGACAATAATGCCAAGCTGTATTGACTAGAGCTGGTGACTATTGCCACAAATAAACATGGATGTTGTGGAGTGGAAAAACTTCTACCTAGGGACAACTGTCAGTTTTTCTTCAAAAGATCTTTTTTAAGTCTGCATAAACATGTGAAGATGCATGCTCAACTTAGACCAATGGAGCCCACCATCCCACACTTTGTTGTCAGTTTCATTCAAAGATTTCCAAAATCCAAAAAGACAAACTTTTTGAAGAAGAATTCCACCCAAAATATCATAAATACCTTCACTTCACACTACAGAAAGTTATTATATGAATTCTAGTCCAGTGAAGCCTTTTGGCAGGTAAGTTGAAGATTTAAAAAAATAATAATATAAAAACATATTTATTCATTCATTCATCTTTTACTTGTTTTAATCCTTGAACTGTGGCCATTGTTTGAAGGGTTTTAGTTGAACAAATCATCCCCAGGACCTTCTTTTTTTAAGTTTGATACTTATTTAACCAGACCTTTTTGCTAAACTGTCAAGTTACTGAGACATAACATAACTACAAAGACACACACATATATACATTACTTAGGTGTGTTTCCCAACCACATGGTTCCAGGTTCAGTCCCACTGTGTGGCACCTTGCGCAAGTGTCTCCTAATATAGCCTCAGGCCAACTAAAGCCTTGTGAGTGGATTTGGTAGACAGAAGCTGAAAGAAGGCCATCATATGTATGCATGCATGTATGTATGTATGTATGTGTGTATTATGTATGTATGTATGTATGTATGTGTGTACGTGTGTGTGTATGTGTGTGTGTATGTGTGTATGTATGTATGTATGTATGTATGTATGTGTGTATGTATGTGTCTGTGTTTGTCCCCTAATTACTGCTTGACAACTGTTGTTGGTGTGTTTACATTCCCGTAACTTATCAGTTTGGCAAAAGAGACTAATAGAATAAGTACTAGGCACTAGGCTTAAAAAAAATAAGTCTTGGGGTTGATTTGTTCAGGTAAAACACTTCAAGGTGGTGCTCCAGCATGGCTGCAGTCAAATGACTGAAACAAGTAAAAGAATAAAAGAATATATTATATATGTGTGTGTGTGCATGTGTACACATACACATACACACACAGATTCTTTCAGCTTCTGTCAATCAAATCCACTCAGATGGCTTTGGCTGCCCCAAAAAGACACATGCCCAAGGTGCCACACAGTTGGATTGAACCCAAAACCACATGGTTGAGAAGTAAGCTTCTCAGCCACACAACCATGCCTGTACCTTTCTTATTTATTTATTTATCTATTTAATTACTTATGTATTTATCAGTCTCCAGAATTAAATGATATGAAACAGAGTTAAGTATGGCTGGAGGTCATTCTTAACATTAACCACTTTCTCATTAACAGTTATTGACTTTTGGAGCGAGGTATATTAAGAGTCAGTCACCTTTTATAGTTAGAACATAAGGTGGCTGATATATAAAAACGCTAGAAAGGCAAAATATATGATTATATAATATGTATCATATATAAATGCAGACAAGGCTGGCTGCTTGGTTAAAAAGTCAACTTTGTAACCGACCATATGGCTTCAGATTAGATCTTCATAGCATGGCACCTTCAGCAGGTATCTTCTACAAAGGCAGTGAGCTGGCTGAATTGTTAACACACCGGGTGAAATGCTTAGTGGTATTTTGTCTGCCGCTACGTTCTGAGTTCAAATTCTGCCAAGGTCGACTTTGCCTTTCATCCTTTCGGGATCGATTAAATAAGTACCAGTTACGCACTGGGGTCGATGTAATCGACTTAATACCTATGTCTGTCCTTGTTTGTCCCCTCTGTGTTTAGCCCCTTGTGGGTAGTAAAGAAACAGGTATTTCGCCTGCCGCTACGTTCTGAGTTCAAATTCCGCCGAGGTCAACTTTGCCTTTCATCCTTTTGGGGTCGGTTAAATAAGTACCAGTTACGCACTGGGGTCGATATAATCGACTTAATCCATTTATCTGTCCTTGTTTGTCCTCTCTGTGTTTAGCCCCTTGTGGGTAGTAAAGAAATAGGTATCTTCTACAAGTGAATTCGATACATGGAAGCTGTGCAGGAGTCTATCGTGTGTGTGTAGCTTTTATCGTTTAATTGTTTTGGTCATTAAACTGTGGCCATGCTGGGGCACAACCTTGGGGGATTTTAGTCGAACAAATCGACCATTGTACTGGTTTTTGTTTTCCCTAGCCTGGTACTTATTTTATTGGTCTATTTTGTCAAACCACTAAGTTACCGGGCCTAAATACACCAACACTGATTGTCCAGCAGTGGTGGTAGTGGTGGTGGTGTGGGAGACAAACATGGACAGCAAGACACACACATACTACATATAAAAAAAAAAATGGACATATCATAGGCGCAGGAGTGGCTGTGTGGTAACTACATGGTTCCGGGTTCATTCCTACTGCGTGGCACCTTGGGCAAGTGTCTTCTACTATAGCCTCGGGCCGACCAAAGCCTTGTGAGTGGATTTGATAGACGGAAACTGAAAGAAGCCCGTCGTATATATGTATATATATATGTATGTGTGTATATGCTTGTGTGTTTGTGTTTGTCCCCCAACATCGCTTGACAACCGATGCTGGTGTGTTTACGTCCCCATAACTTAGCGGTTCGGCAAAAGTGACCGATAGAATAAGTACTAGGCTTACAAAGAATAAGTCCTGGGGTCGATTTGCTCGACTAAAGGCGGTGCTCCAGCATGATCACAGTCAAATGACTGAAACAAGTAAAAATTAAAAAAAATATCAAACAATATGGTCTGAGATGGTCATGACTGAAATGTAATTTTGATCACTGAGAGTTGCTGAAGCATGGAACAAACTGCCAGCATCAGTTGTTAGTTGCCGGAGCACTACATCCTTCAAAACTTCCATGCTTCCTGAGAGTCACCAACACTACATCTGATTTCCTCCCCTCCATACACACACAAGCATGTATCTGACTCATACACTGTTCACTTCCCAGACATTTGTACATTACTGCATATGCTTTATACGCACTTTCTGACAAGTTGTGGTGCACCTGAGCACTGTATACAATAATTTCATTATTATTAATATTTTAGATCAGAACAGACATGGACAGCAACAACAAAATGAGAATAAATTAAAACTCACCACAGCAGAACATGAACTCCCACTGTAACCCGGAAAACAAGCGCATGTGAAATTAGCTTTCTTTTCATCTTGACTGAGCTGATGCGAACAATTTCCGTTACTATGGCAAGGATTTTTTGAACATGGATTTTCTAGTTGACAATTATTCCCTACATATCCAGCTGGACAGGTACAATTATAGCTCCCCACTAAGTTTTTACATTGGCCACCATTTTTGCAAGGATTCTTTTGGCATTCATTTATATCTTGATCACAGTGACGACCCTCGAAACCTGTAGTCAATAAAGAAAGCAGTTAGAAATATTAACACACCCAGGTATATATACATACTTTTATATACAATAATTTAATCGGGGTATTGGGGTGTATGTAACCATAGTGTCTAACAATATATTAAGTTCATTCACAGACACTGGCTATTAAAAACATACACACACATACACTTGGGATCTTTTCGGTTTGAATGGTAGTTTTTTCTAGTGGTGTCATATGAAATTGTCACCCATAATTATGACCCTAGTATCGATCTATTGCATTTCAACCTGTTTTAGGGTTAGGGTTAATTAGGGTTAAGTTTAGGGGTGGGGGGAAGGGCATCTTTTTTCTTCACAAATGTAAATAAACCCAATCTGTTTCTTAAACGAGGGACATATTCATACGACACAGAATGATCTTTACCCCAACAGATGTAATTGATTGGTTGAAATTGCAGAAATTGAAGAAAAAAACAACAAATATGTTACAAACTATAGAATTTTCTCAATAAAGCCAAGAGAAAAAGATGTTTTATAAACACATTCTACCAGTATACGAAGTTTAAAATTTTTTAGTCACCTAGAAATTATGTTAAAAACTGCTGTTCAAACCGAAAAGATCCCACACTTGTACAGCTGTTGGTAGAATAGCATCTGAGTGAGCAACCCTATCTGACTATGGAAACAATAAACCAAAGATACTCACTCTGTAACATTGAAAACATTTTTGATTGTAGATTATTATAATCATTTGATCAGAACTTCTATAAAGTATAACGAAAAATAATATTGGTAGTCAAGGGCTACCAAACTGTGTGGTAGGTAGTCAAGGACTACCAAAACTGTCCAATCAGGATAAAGACTGACAAGTGGGAGAGCTGGTATAGAGTTTTGTAGGTAACTGTACATTAAAGACAGATTCGTCAGTGGGATTTGTGTCAGGTGGGATAGCCTAACCCTTCAGTATTCAGGTGACTGTCAAATGTAACCCTTATTTATTCAAATTGTTTTCAATTAATGCATTATCTCGCAGCCTTGAGATTTTATTGATGTGATTGCTTATTGCTACAATGACATTGTTAGGATGGTGTGTGGGTGTTTTAATCTGGCCAGTTTAAACACAAAACAGGTCGAAAATTTGGGGCCAAATATGGCCAGATTGATATCATATTTGAAAGCATAAAAGATGCACAGGCATATTAAGTGCACCTCAATTTCAGCAATGCTTATTTAGGGAAAAAAAACCCAGTTTTTACTACATTAAATCATGTAATCTAGGTCCAACTTTTTGTCCAAGGGCAATTTTTTGAGACATCTTTTTAGGGGAAAAACATACATCTTATGTACCATAAAACATGGTATTTGTATCTTAATTGTATGCCTAGTAGCACTGATACTTACATTTGTAAATATTTATATACACAAACACTTCATTTATAAGTGTTAATAAGACTGATGTGTATGTAATAACCACCATCATTGAACTATCTTCGTTATAAAGAATTTACAAGTTACAATTGAAGATTTTTTCAGACAAAATAATGACATAGTGGACTTATGTTGCATGCTTTCAGAAGCAGATGCCATAAATCTCCGTGGGAGTACACTGTAATAATGTACATTATTCAGTCACTACTCATTGCTGAACAACCACTTAGGGGACCAAATGCAGATGACATACATCAACCTACAATTCAGGACTTGCATTTAGAAAAGATTCTGCTTTTATTTAGTCATCTTTTTATTTCTTTGGCATTTGAGTGAAAGAAAATAACAAACTCTGTAGATTCATTAGTGAGATGAATAACTTACAAGTTGCCTACATCTTCTCACAGAAAAACAGAAATACTATTGGGTTGTCCGGAAAGTTTGTGCCGATTTATAGTAGCTTACCTTTCGACTTATTTTAGAACATGGTTGAGTTCATAAAATAGGATTTGACTCCATTTAGAGCAGAGTTTAAGATATATTTTCGTTGAAGAAGGTTTATGTTCCTATAACCTGTGTTAATTCTGTAACCCTTTAAAATGGAAGATATGAAAGTTCATTTTCGGCACATGATGCTTTGGGAACCAGACAAAAATTGCTGCAGCTCGGCTGGGATGTGTTACCCAACCCTCCATATTCACCAGATATTGCTCCTTCGGATTTCCACTTATTCAGGTCTCTGCAGAATAGTCTTAATGATAAAAATTTCAATTTCTTGGATGACATAAAAAGATACCTTGATGAATTCTTTGCCATGAAACCACCTCAATTCTGGGAAAAGGGAATTTTCAAGTTAAAGGAAGGATGGAGAGGCATTGTGCAACAAAATGGTTCATATTTGGTTGATTAAAAATGTAATGGCAAGTATTTATTGACCTTCATATTTCCTTTAAAAATCGGCACAAACTTTCCGGACAACCCAATAAATAGATGGTCACAATTAGAATGTTTTCGATCATAAATTTACTCAATCAGGCCAAACACAAAATAGCTTTAGGTTCAGTTTTCATTTAGAATTAGTAAAATGTAACTAGAGAATACTCACCATCTGCACACTGACACGTATAACTTTGTGCTGTACAATTTTGAATACATGTACCATTTTGACATGGTTCAGAAATGCATGGTCCTTTACACTGGCAAAATACTCCTTCAGTCAAAAACAATAAAACAAAAAATAACATGAGAGGTTATACAATTAAATAGTTTCATTATTTCCATCACAAAATTATGTTCAAAGTACTCAGATAATAAAAACCGTACTTTTAACATATTCAAATCCCTTCTTTCCATTTCTGACATGAAGCTCTTAAAAAACACTATTTCACCAAAAAGCCAGCTTCTGAATTCACTTCTGCTGCATTTCTAGCAAAGGACTATGATTCTGGATTTTAAAAAAAAGTTTAAACTTATTCCAGAATAGTCATGAATATATGATGAATAAAGAGTTTTCTAGAAAGTCATTTGTGCTAATATTTTCTGTATCAAATAATTTGCTATACCAAACCATGTTACAATGTTGGCGTTTGCTGATGTGTATGACAAACAAATTCTTATCTTTTCTAAATAAGTAAACTGAGATAATTCTTCCGAACCTTCCTTCCTAATTGCACTTTATGGAAACAACAGGATTTCTTTTGTTTGAATAAGAAGACATTTATGAAGTGAGACATCCAATGTTAACCATCTCAATGAAACATAAAAAATGAATTTATATTAATGGTTATCTGCCTAACATTATGAGGCCCAATTTACAGGTAAACGGATTGATCACATACACAACCAACAATGTAATTTTATAACTACATTTTTTGTATTATAACTCTATAGGCATAAAAACATATCTTCAGGTGAATTTTAGTATCGGCTTTTAAACTGGTTGCAGTTTTTATACACCTTAGTTCAGTCTTTTATCTTCAAGGGACAGATTTGGTTAATAGTTCAGAGAAGTAGTAAAAAGATATAAAGATCCCTTTGGTCACAAATTTCCATGAAAGTTTCTATCTAAGGCATAAGTCTGGACAAAGTTGTTTGTAGAAGACCAGCAGTCATCCATGCATGCCAATCTCCCCCTCTCAAATGCCACCAATATTGTCCAAAGGAAAGGCAAAGAGCAAACGCCAATACAACTTGTTTCTACAGCTGAGTGAACTGGAGCAGCATGAAATAAAGTGCCTTGCTCAAGAACACAACACACGTATCCTGGTCCAGGAATCAAACTCACAACCTCATGATTGTAAAGCTGGATGCTTACACATGACTTCACAAGAACAAGCTATAATTGTATGCAGAATGAAATGAAGTCAACCAAAAGCCATTCTAGTATATTTCTTTCTTTAATTAACAAATGAAGACAAGACCTTTAGTGGTGTCCTAGCAATGCAATTGAATACAGAATATTATTTGCTTTGCACAAACACATTAGTGAGTTTATATTTTGTTGATATCATAAAAATTTTATCTTTTTACAAGCAATAAAAGTGCCAAAGTGATCAGATATTTAACCAGCCAGGAAAACCTCACTGTAAGGCCGAAAGCTACCACTAGGGAAAAACCGTACTATAATGAGTTCAAGCTGATATTCAAAGGTCATGTATTATAATAATTGAGAGTTGAATGACAACAGTTTAGTTGGCATTAAGAAGATTGTATCTCAGTGACGGGAAGGCATCCAACTGTAAAACGCTATCTCAGAAAAATCATGGAAGAGTGGATGTAAAGTGTTAAGAAGATCTACTTCTAACACATCATCACAGTTAAGGTAGCTACAGATCTGGCTGACTTGCTAGTAGTTTTATCTATAGTAATTTCTGAATAATTACTCAAGCGTTGCATTAATTAGTAGAAAGGCTAACTACCTGGCTTTATTTAGTATAAAAAAATTAAAATACTGTCCACCCTCTGAGCGAAATATTTTATAGGTTTGTCAGTTAGCACCAATTGTACAAAATTAGTTTCTTGAATTTATTTCCGACATACACACACACACGTTTGCAGTGTGGAAGGTGTTTATAAGCCATTTAAGAAACACACAAAAACCGTTAGATTCACTTCAACATTTAAATTTCATTTGTCAAAATATTTTCGTCGCTTTGAGACCGCGACCTGTTCACTGACAAAGCTTCGTGCTGCATCTGACGAAAATATTTTGACAAATTAAATTTAAATGTTGAAGTGAATCTAACGGTTTTTGTGTGTTTCTTAAATGGCTTATAAACACCTTCCACGCTGCAATTGTTTTCGTTCCAGCACACGATCTCAGATCAGGTCACTTGCTATGCAAGTACATCTCCGTAACACACATGTTTGTTGGAGGTAAATTAGGTAATTAGGTCCACCTGATACCTCACATCCATACATGATTGTAGATACCCACTTAAATACCAGTGAAACTATGATACAAATTTCATTATATATTTAATATATTTAATGTCTAAACACACAAACTTTATACACTTTCTTGCAATCATGTATTGATCAACTGTAACGTTTGCACACATAAGCCACAACACATATACATATATTTATTGCATACTGTAACAGTAGCTCATAAAATCACAGTTACCACTTATTAAAAAAACATGAAGACAGGAAAATTCAGCCTACACATAGCAGTGTTCCACCAGAATAAACATCGAATGAAGTGATAAAGGTGATATATTGTTTTTAATGTTAAACTGCGAAATCTTTAAATCTACAACTGTAGAGAGCAGAAGGACAGGATTGGTGAAGTAGAAAGGAACTCTTGGGAGGTGTTTACTAAGATAATACAAGAAATAATCACAAATAGCAGGTGGACAGATGTTGGAAGCCATATTCAGAGGGTTATAGTGCAACGGAGGGTAAAAAAGTGCTGATATACACAGCTTGACTTGGAGCATTTTCTGTGAGTCTGATAGTAAGTTGACAATATTTAAGGAGGTGCTACACTAGATGGGCAGCAAGATTGAAGTCTACCTTCAAAATACTTGGGGCAGAGGCAGAACCAGGCATCATCTGTGACAATGCATTCGCTGCCATAGTGACAGTGAATGTTATGACAACTTGGAATGTCACAGTTTTTACCCTCGTAGCCCAGCTCAGGAATGCAATCACAAAAGTAACTGCCAACGATATTGTCACATGTCGAGTTATGTCGACATGGATTCTTTTCCGCATCATGACATTCATCTATGTCTTCTGAACAAAGATAACCTGGGGAAAAAATAGAAATCAAACAAAACATTGCTACAGCAACACTTTCAGCTCAATCAAAAAAACGAAAACAGTTAACAGGCAGGTGCAGGAGGGGCTGTGTTTTGGATTTACTCCAACTATGTAGCATCTTGGGCAAGAATCTTTTACTACATTTCAGTACATATTTGGCTTGTTTTGGTTTGTAAAGCTGGATGCCTCTTCCATCACCAACCATCACACAGAGTATACTGGGTAGAATTAGAGAAGTTGGCATGCTCTACACAGGACAAGGCTAAAGGGTCCTCTCAACCTCAGGTTTTCTCTATTCATTTGCCAACCACTTTACTGTGTATTGGGCAAATTTTGTTGAGGCAGAAACACCATATACATACATATATATACACTTACACATGTGGTAGGGCTGAAAAGCTCCTAGCTTTGGATAAAAGAAAATACAGGAGGATCAGTTAATTGTGATTTTATTCCCTTTTTCAGATTCACACACTTATTGCAGCAGTCCTTCAGTTTTTCTGAGCCCTGTAAAAAAAACTTGGAAGGTTGGGCCTCCAATCAGGCTTTTCACAATACTCTTAAGGCCAGGAACTTTTCAGCAACCTCTCGTGTGTGTGTGTGTGTATGTGTGCACACACACACACACATGACCAGTGAAGAGTGGAGTTGTTGGAATCACATTTGTTCCATGGTTTCCATCTGTCTCAGCAACATACGCATGGCAAATCATATAAGTTGGTAAATATGGAAGAGAGCAATCATTATGTAATATTGGTTTCAAATTTTGGCACAAGGCCAGCAAGTTCAGGGGAAGAGGATAAGTCAATAATACCAACACTAGTGTTCAGCTGGTACTTATTTTATTGACACTGAAAGGATGGAAAGCAAAGTTGAACTTGGTGGAATTTGAACTCACAATGGAAAGACAGACAAAGCTTTTTTGTCTGGCATGCTAATGATTCTGTCAGCTTGCCACCTTGAAATAAAACAATTGTAAAACATCTCAAGCAAGAATTTTTTTGTCTCCAGCAAGAATTTTTTCTCTCAAATATTTTTTGAACTGCATCTAATTTTGCTTACTTTCAGTCACTGCTCTGCACATCTACTCATGAATATGTAACAAGATGAGAGTTCAGGAACACTGGAGGGGTGTCCGATCTGATCTGTCACATACAATTTAAGTTGAATAAAGGGAGACAAAGTCAGGCGGTCTTCGATAACAGTAAGTGGTGGTTTATTCTGCGGTTACAGGTAAGAACGAGTGCACATGTATCTCTAGTAGGGAAACCGGCAGCCGAATCCGCAGGACTGGTTGCAAGGTTTTCTCATGCGAGTCAAGATGGTTCGCTCCCGCTTCGTTGGGGTGAGGTTCTCTGAGTGTAGGGTTGTTTCCTGAGAGAAAGTCAAGCCACGTCAGACCGCTAGCGCTGCTCATGCCAGAAAAGACCGATTCAGCAGTCAGGCTTTTAGGTTTCAGTTCCTGCACATGCGCATGAGGAAAACTCCTGGTGACCAACCGGAAATAATCCAATTCTGCGCATGTGCGCTGAAACTTACACAGTAGCGTCACTACAAATATATATAGCAGCATCATGATTGTCTGAAGTATCCAAACACAGAACTGTCACATTGAGAAAGTAGAGAAGAAGAGTATTGAAAAGAAAACTTTTGGCTCTAAACCTACCTCCGAAGCCAGTACCATCACAATCACATACAAAAGACCCTGGCGTATTCGTGCAGACACCTTGATTTTGGCACCATTCTGTTCGGTTGCTGCACTCATTTATGTCTTCAGTACAGTTCTGACCATTCCAACCTGACAAAAGAAAAAGGATAAATTATTTGAATGTATAGGCGTAGGAGTGGCTGCGTGGTAAGTAGCTTGCTTACCAACCACATGGTTCCAGGTTCAGTCTCACAGAGTGGCACCTTGGGCAAGTTTCTTCTACTATAGCCTAGGGCCAACCAAAGCCTTGTGAGTGGATTTGGTAGACAGAAACTGAAAGAAGCCTGTCGTATATATGTATATATATATATATATATGTGTGTGTGTGTGTTTGTGTGTCTGTGTCTGTCTCCTCCAACATCACTTGACAACCGATGCTGGGGGAAGGAGAGGTGGCTTTATACCAGGTGTTGATGGAAGGTAGAGTTAGAGAATGATAGAGGGACAAGTGGTGGTGTAGTGCTATGGCTACCCCATATTATTGATGGGAAGTGACCAGAAAGGTGATAAAGAGGGAAATCACTGGGTGCCAGAGCAAACCCTCAAAGGGCAAGAGCAGATATGGTAAGTGGATTAGGAGTGAGATGGATTAGGAGCTAGAGATGGGAGGGTAGAGGTGAATGTAATGAGTGCTGAGCAGGGGTGGAAGTATAGCTCGATGGTATAAATCAGAATGAAGGTACAAGGTTGGAGAGAAGTGGCTCAGAAAAGTAAAATTTGACTGTGGAAAACTACTTACCACTAGCACATTGGCACACGTATGCGAATCCTTTCTCTTTACACGTTCCACCATTTTTACAAGGAGAACCCTTACAATAATCGATTTTCGTCTCACAATCAACGCCTTCATATCCTGAAAGAAAATTTTAAAAAACGTAAAATCGATCAACATCACTGGAAATTGTAGCTGTGATACCATAAGAGAACCATCCGAACGTGGTTGATGCCAGCGCTGCCCCGACTGGCCTCCGTGCCAGTGGCACGTAAAAAGCACCATCCGATCGTGGCCGTTTGCCAGCCTCGTCTGGCACCTGTGTAGGTGGCACGTAAAAAGCACCCACTACACTCACGGAGTGGTTGGCGTTAGAAAGGGCATCCAGCTGTAGAAACACTGCCAGATCAGACTGGGCCTGGCGCAGCCTTCTGGCTTCCCAGACCCCAGTTGAACTGTCCAACCCATGCTAGCATGGAAAACGGACGTTAAACGATGATGATGATAAATTAAATTGACAGGTGACTGAGACCATTGGAGATATGTTGTACTTGGGAAGACTTGCCAAGCCAAGTGTGACCATAGCTGTGGCTGCTGCTAGTGTCATGTAAATGACACCCATGAAATCATAATCATGACCATTGCCAGTGTTATGTAAATGGCACTTGTGCCAGTGGAACATAAAAAGTGCCCATTACACTCTCAGAGTGATTGGCATTAGGAAGGGCATCCAGTTGTAGAAACCATGGCAAATCAGACTGGAACTTGGTGCAACCCTCCGGCTTACCAATTCCAGTCAAGCTGTCTAACCCACGCCTGCATGGAAAGCCGACTCTAAATGATGATATGATAAATTAAGTAAAATCCGGTTCTTTTAACTGATGCTGGTGTCACATAAAACAACCCATGCTAGTGCCACGTAGAAGACACCCAGTACACACTGTAAAGGGGTTAGTGTTAGGAAGGGCATCCAGCCACAGAAAGCACAGACAACTGAGGCTTGAGGAGCTCTCCAGCTGGCCAGCTCCCATCAAATCATTCAGCTTATGCCTGCATGGAAAACACACATTAAATGATGATAATGATCTGGGTGAAATTTGGCTGCTATTTCTAACAAACTCAACAGCCACATACAAGTTCACACACTGGCTTCTATTTATAAATGTAACCTCAAGCCTCAGTTGTCTGTTTTGGTATGCTTTCTATGGCTTTCTATTTGGCCATGTTAACTCTGAAACGTTACCAAAGGAGAAGCCACCTCTACTACCTCGTGCCTCATTTCATTAACTATTAGATCAGAAATACCATCACAGCCATTAACAAACATAAGAAAACAACAACAGCTTACCCTGAGTGCAATTACAAACATAGCCAGTCAAGTCAGCATTATTTGAACAGTTTCCCCTTCCACTACAGGTAGTATTCTCACAGAAATCTCTCTTAATTTCACATTCTTTGCCTTCAAAGCCTTGATCACATGAGCAGTTGAAAACTTCAAAAGTCTGGAGTAGAAGAAGAAAATAGATAAATAAATAAATCAATCAATCAAAGAAACTATTTTTAATGAGAAAGACATTTTCAAAATTCCCAAGTGAGCAAGAAGGTTTTATTCTTTTACTTGTTTCAGTCATTTGACTGTGGCCATGCTGGAGCACCGCCTTTAGTCGAGCAAATCGACCCCAGGACTTATTCTTTGTAAGCCTAGTACTTATTCTATCAGTCTCTTTTGCCGAACTGCTAAGTTATGGGGATGTAAACATACCAGCATTGGTTGTCAAGCGATGTTGGGGGGACAAACACTGACACAAATATATATATATGTATATATATACGACGGGCTTCTTCCAGTTTCCCTCTACTAAATCCACTCACAAGGCTTTGATCTGCCCGAAGCTATAGTAACAGACGCTTGCCCAAGATGTCACACAGTGGGACTGAACCCAGAACCATGTGGTTGGTAAGCAAGCTACTCACCACACAGCCACTCCTGTGCATATAGTAGGTAAACTAATGTAGCCATGTTGGTATTTATCCTTTTTTTTTTTTTTTACTAGTTTCATTCATTCGATTGCAGCCATGCTGGAGCACCGTCTTTAGTCAAATAATCGACCGCAGGACTTATTCTTTGTAAGCTCAGTACTTATTCTATTGGTCTATTTTGCTGAACCGCTAAGTTACAGTGACGTAAGCACACCAACATCGGTTGTCAAATGATGGTGGTGGGGAAAAACACACACATATATATAAAATGGGCTTGTTTCAATTTCCATCTACCAAATCCACTCACAAGGCTTTGGTCAGCCCAAGGTTATAGTAGAAGACACTTGCCCAAGGTGCCACACAATGGGACTGAACCTGGAGCCATATGGTTGGTAAGCAAGTTACTTACCAAACCACACTTGCACCTATTCATTTAAATGAAAAAAAAAATTTATAAGCTTTATCTTTACATTTTTGTCTTTTAGTCTTTTACTTGTTTCAATCATTGGACTGCAGCCATGCTGGGACATTGCTTTGAAAGGTTTTAGTCAAACCAATCAACCCAACCACACTTTCTTTCTGTTTTATTTTTTGCTTTTTTTTTTTGGTCCAAGCTTGGTACTTATTCAACAAGTCTCTTGTGCTGAGCCACTAAGTTACAGGAATGTAAACAAACCAACATGGGTTATCATGTGGTGGTAGGGGACACACACATCTGTATGTCTTCACTTACACACTGAGACATATGGTGGCAGTAGTGGCTGTATGGTAAGTAGCTTACTTACCAGCCACATGGTTCCAGGTTCAGTCCCACTGCGTGTCTTCTACTATAGCCTTGGGCCGACCAAAGCCTTGTGAGTGGATTTGGTAGACGGAAACTGAAAGAAGCCCGTCGTATATATGTATATATATATATATATATATATATGTGTGTGTGCATGTATGTTTGTGTGTCTGTGTGTGTCCCCCCAACATCGCTTGACAACCGATGCTGGTGTGTTTATGTCCCTGTAACTTAGTGGTTCGGCAAAAGAGACTGATAGAATAAGTACCAGGCTTACGAAGAATAAAACCTGTGGTCGATTTAGTTGACTAAAGGCGGTGCTCCAGCATGGCCACAGTCAAATGACTGAAAGAAGTAAAAGAGTAAAAGAGAGATATGTATAGTTCAAAATTGTACAAAAAGATTTTCTTTCTTCATTCTTTTTTGTAGAAGAACGTAGGCTCAAAGCATCAAGACTCTTCAGTTTTCCCTGAACATCAAACTAATACATCTTGTTTGTTGTTCCCTCACTTGTCTGTGCCTTCTGTTTTTTGCATATCATACATCATGCATGCATGTATAATGTATATATGAGGGGGTGCTGAAAAGTTCCTGGCTTTGGGTAAAAGAAAATACAGGAGGGTCAGTTAGCTATGGTTTAATTGAACATATTCCTCTCTCCGATTCACACACTTATTGCAGGAATCCTTCAACTTTTTTAAGACTTGTAGAAGAACTCAGGCCTCCAACAGGTCTTTTGTGATAACCTTAAAGCCAGGAACTTTTCAGCAGCCCCTCATCTGTATGTCTTCATTTACACACTGAGACATATGGTGGGTGCCATACAAATTGATCAAAAAGGGACTTAGATTCGGCTCAGATTGGTTCAGACTGTTTTCAAGTATGATGTGGATCAAATGCAGATTTGCTGTTAGCAACAGCATCAAAGCAAGGGTAACAGAGAGAAGAGAGCTTCATCTGACTCAATGCCAGTGCCACCAGACTGGCTCCTGTGCTGGTGGCACGTCAAAGGCACCATACGAGCGTGGTCGATGCCAGTGCCGCCTGACTGGTTCCTGTACTGGTGGCATGTAAAAAGCACCATTCAAGCATGGTCAACATCAGTGCACTGCTGTGCCAGTGACACATAAAAAGCATCTACTACATTCTCAGAGTGGTTGGCATTAGGAAGGCATCCAGCTGTAGAAACCTTGTTAGATCAGATTGGAGCCTGGTACAGCCTCCTGGCCTACCAGTCCTCAGTCAAACCATCTAACACATGCCAGCATGGAAAGTGGACATTAAACAATGATGATGATGCTGATGATGACGGAGGAACACATAATTGAGAGAAAAATGAGTTGGAGTGAAATATGGAAGTGAAGTCATGCCGGAGTTTTCTGATTTGTTCATCTTACAATACCTTGCTATCACCTACAAACCTAGCAAGAGAGAATGTAATAGAGAATGATAAATGCAGATACAGGAAGGTTGGAACACTGAAACATATTCTTTCCAACAGTTCACTGGCATTAGATAGATATACCTGGAATCACAATCTGGTCCTTAAGGTCCTCTTCAATGCTACAAAGAACCAAATTGCTCTCATCATCATCATCATCATTTAACGTCTGCTTTCCATGCTAGCATGGGTTGGACAATTTGACTGAGGACTAGCGAACCAGATGGCTGCACCAGGCTCCACTCTGATCTGGCAGAGTTTCTACAGCTGGATGTCCTTCCTAATGCCAACCACTCCGAGAGTGTAGTGTGTCCTTTTATATGCCACTGGCACGAAGGCCAGTCAGGCAGTACTGGCAACGGCCATGCTCAAATGGTGTTTTTTACATGCCACCTGCACAGGAGCCAGTCCAGAAGCACTGGCAATGACCTTGCTCGAATATTTTTTCAAGTGCCAGTAAGGTGGTGCTGGTAACGATCACGCTTGAATGATGCTTTTTACATGTCACCGGCACGGAAGCCAGTCAGCCGCTCTGGCAACGTTCACGAGGGTCATATCCAGAAAAAGATTTCTTTGCATGTGTTTAACTCCATAAAAACTAGAGATAAGTGTTGGTTTCTGAGTTATTTGTGGTTAGTGAAAGGAAATAGTTAAGTTAAATTTTTTTGGCTCAAAAAGCAAAAAGCAAGGGCATGTAGGGGGACATGGAGTTATGTACAGGGTGGTGTTCATGTAAAGAGTTCAGGCCACTTGAGGTCAAGAGAGACTTTGAACCGAGCGGTCGTCGGCAGCTTCACTATCTCGTCCGGCAGCTTATTCCACGGATCCACAACCCAGAAGGAGAAAGCCCCTCTCCTTCAATTGAGATGAAATCGTCGCAGATAGAGTTTTTCGGAGTGACCCCGCAGCCGACGCTCTGGAGTAGGAGTGGAGAACAGCTCTTTCGAGTGGTTACACTTTCCGCTTATGTTGTGAGTGAGAATGAGATCACCACAACGTCATCGTTTTTCTAGAGAATAAAGGTCGAGCGTCTTCAGCCTTTCTTCATAAGACAAATGCTTGAGACCAAGAACCAAATATTCCCAAAAAAACTGGAAACTGAAGTAGCAACAAAAACAACAAAAATACTAGGAACAAAACTTACCCTTCCAGAATTGTCTGTGTAATTAAGATAATTGCAAGTTCCATTTTTACAATTAGTTTTGGTGCATGTTTCATTGATCTGAAATGATGACAAAACAAAAATTTAATGTTTTAATAAATGAAAACAAAAATAATAATAAATAGATTTTAAAGTCAATTTGAAATTTATTTGTTCCTTGTTTTAAAACCAAAGTGGTTTTAAAACTACCGTGGTAGATTGAGCCCAAAGTTTGTGGTAAATTTTATGGTGTAAGAAAGACTACTCCTAGCAAGTGTATGGCTGGCTGTAAATTCCCGACAAATATCCATTCCAGTTATATTAATCACTAGTACTTCTGGATTAACTTAAAAGTCATTCAGTCCTTTTCTCTCTTTGCTTATAAATCTGAGTCTTAATGTCTGGCCTGTAGGAGATGAAATCTTTATGTATTGTTAACATCTCCAGGTTTATTGTAAAGTATTCATGGTTATAATACAAAGCTGTAACTGAGAATTAAAAGAAAGGTAAAGAAATGCTTATAATATACAATAAACAAGTAACTACAATACAAAGTAAAGATGTGAATTATTTTATCAGGTAATGAATAGAAATTGAAAACTGGTGGCTGTCGCTGGAAAGACATAGAAATGTTTGTGAACAAAAGTTTTCAGCAAAAGCATACACAGACATGGCTGTGTGGTAAGAAGCTTATTTCCCAACCACATGGTCCCAGGTTCAATCTCACAATGTGGCACTTTGGGTAAGTGTCTTCTACTATAGCCTTGGGTTGTGGATTTGGTAGACAGAAACTGAAAGGAGCTCATCATATGTATGTAGGTGTGTGTGTGTGTGTGTGTGTGTGTGTGCGTGTGTGTGTGTATGTATGTAATGAAGGCGTGTGACTTAGTGGTTAGGGCATTCAGCTCACAATTATAAGGTCATGAGTTCAATTCCTGGTGACCTGTTGTGTCCTTGAGCAAGGCATTTTATTTCACATTGCTCCAGTCCACTCAGCTGGCAAAAATGAATAGTACCTGTATTTCAAAGGGTCAGCCTAGTCACACTACGTGTCATGCTGAGTCTCTCTGAGAACTATGTTAAGGGTACATGTGTCTTTGGAGTGCTCAGCCACTTGCATGTTAATTTCATGAGCAAGCTGTTCTATTGACTGTATCAGCTGGGACTCATCGTAACCGACAGAGTGCTCCTGTGTATATGTATATATATATATATAGGTATGGCTGTGTGTTAAGAAGCTTACTTCCCAAACACATGGTTCCGGATTCAGTCCCACTGTGTGGTACCTTTGGCAAGTGTCTTCTACTATAGCCTTAGGCTGACCAAAGCCTTGTGAGATAATTTGGTAGATGGAAACTGAAAGAAGCCTGTCATATATGTGTGTGTGAGTGTGAGTGTGTGTGTGTGTCTCCCCACTACTGCTTGACAACCAGTATTGGTGTGTTTATGTCCCTGTAACTTAGCAATTTAGCAAAAGAGACCGACAGAATAAGTACCAGGCTTCAAAAAAAAAACACAAACAAAAAAATAGACTGGATAGGAGTGGCAGGGGACGATTCATTCAACAAAAAATTCAAGGTGGTGCCCCAGCATGGCCACAGTCAAATGACTGAAACATGTAAAAGATAAAAACCTTTAGAATAATAAAAAGAAAGAAGGGCCATAATCCAATCAACAAATGGAAATTACTACTGTGACCTCGTTATCAAGAATACAATGTTGGTATTAAGAAAAGATGGGATTACAAGTATATAAGAATGTCTATTAAATTCAATAAGTCTGAGTCCCTTAGATTACAGAATATCAGGGGTTGGCTACTAGATAACAATACTTGTATGGTTCACTATTATTATAAAACTAGATTCAGCAGGTAGTGAACAAAAGTTTTCAGCAAAAGCATACACAGATGCAGGCATGGCTGTGTGGTAAGAAGCTAACTTCCCAATCACATGGTCCCAGGTTCAATCCCACTATATGGCACCTTGGGCTGACCAAAGCCTTGTGAGTGGATTTGGTAGACAGAAACTGAAAGGAGCCCATCGTATGTATGTATGTAGTGAAGGCATGTGACTTAATGGTTAGGGCATTCAGCTCACAATCATGAGGTTGTGAGTTCAATTCCTGGCGACAATAGTCTTCTATGAAGCTATATGACTATATGAAGGAATGTGGCTTTGGGTCATAGAAAATATAGAAGGATCAGTTAATTATGATTTTATCCAAAATATTCCCCTCTCAGATTCACACATTCACTGCACCAGTCCTACGATTTTTCTAAGCCGAACTAAAAAATAATCAACAACTTCAGTGACTTTTATTGCACTTCTATATTTGCAACTATTTTCATAAATCAATAATTCTCCATAAACCATTTTTCTTTTGTTAATATTGAAATAAAAACAAAAAAAAAAGTTGTTTTTTTTTTAATTTTACAAATTTAAAATTTGACAGGTGCAGGGGTGGCTGTGTGGTAAGTAGCTTGCTAACCAACCACATGGTTCCGGGTTCAGTCCCACTGTGTGGCATCTTGGGCAAGTGTCTTCTGCTATAGCCCCGGGCCGACCAATGCCTTATGAGTGGATTTGGTAGACGGAAACTGAAAGAAGCCTGTCGTATATCTCTCTCTATATAAACGGCAGTTTGTCTGTGCGTGTTTCTGTGTGTCTGTTTGCTTGTACCTTCACCCTGACCACGGCTTTCAACCGATTCTGATGAAACTTGACACACACATAGCCCAATGTCATAATTCAAAACTAACGCAGCGAAAATTTTGAAAAGTTCCCCCAGTTCTGAAAAGAATCGATAAATTCGACATGGGATCGAGAATCAGAAACCCAAACTGTCTAGGGGACGCAACTCCACCTTTTTTAACTAAAAAAAAATTTACCATCATTTTTTTCCATTTTTTTTGCTATTTTTTGGCTATAACTCTCTAAAAATGCTTTATAGTTATTTCCCTTACAAACCTGAGCAACGCCGGGCGATACTGCTAGTATGTATATAGAAATATGTATGTGTGTGTTTGTGTTTGTCCCCCTAGCATTGCTTGACAACCGATGCTGGTGTGTTTACGTCCCCATCACTTAGCGGTTTGGAAAAAGAGAGCGATAGAATAAGTACTGGGTTTACAGAGAATAAGTCCCGGGGTCGATTTGCTTGACTAAAGGTGGTGCTCCAGCATGGCTGCAGTCAAAAATGACTGAAACAAGTAAAAGAGTAAGAGTAAAGAGTATATATGTATATATATGTGTGTGTGTGTGTATGATTGTGTGTGTGTTTGACACCACCCCCCCAACATCACTTGAGAACCGATGCTGCTTTGACAAAATGGTGGATGATTTGAGAGAAGAGGAAGTGGCTTTATACCAGGTACTGAAAGGCTGAAATATCATAGAAGGACCAAACAGAGCTCTGTGCTTTAAATTATTTAGATATTTTAGAGTTCTTATTAACCTTTTAACAATAAAATTAAAATCCATGGTTATTCAAGTAATGATTTTTTATATTCATGCGTCCTTTTCAAGCCTAGCCAGGCTCATGGGCCCGGTTTCCAGGTTTCTATGGCGTACGTGTCCCCCCCAGCTGGACGGGGCGCCAGTCCATCACAGCGTTACTCAAGAAAGAGGAAGAGAGAGTGAAAGAAAGTTGGGGCAAAAGAGTACAACAGGGGTAGCCACTACCCCCTGCCAGAGCCTCGTGGAACTTTAGGTGTTTTCACTCAAACACACACAACGCCCGGTCTGGGAATCGAAATCGCGATCCTCCGACCGCGTGTCTGCTGCCCTAACCACTGAGCCATTGCACCTCCACTCAAGTAATGATGCTGAATATTTTTTAAAAAATAGAAATAGTATTTTCTGCAAGTCAGGTTGCCTCAACTTGACATGTCTCAAAAAAAAAAAATATTTTCAAATGTGACATTCCACATTAAAAGATAATGAAAGTTCTGGGTGGATATATATGATTTGATGGACCTACATTTGAAAGAAACATCAGTAAGTCAGTCTTCCTACATACCTTTTTACAATAACAAATAGCAGGAAGTAGAAAATTAAAATAAATAAAATCACCTATCAAAATGCTCAACCAAATCTTGAAACTAAAGTTCAAATTACAAACCAAGTAAACAACTGTAAATGGTAAAAATCTTAAGTTTCAACGATATGTCACAATCAAGTGACTCACTTGAAAATTTCTTGATATTTTATCTACACATGAAGCTAGTAGGCTCCACCTGATGTGTAATATCAGTGTGCATAGACAGAGTGTAAGCGTCCTGAGAGAAAAGTTGGACATTAGAAGCATCAGTTGTGGTGTGCAAGAGAGACAATGGCACTGGTATGGCCATGTGATGCATATGGATGAGGACAGAGCTGGCAGAAACGTTAGCACGCCGGGCGAAATGCTTAGAGGCATTTCATCTGCCGCTACGTTCTGAGTTCAAATTCCGCCGAGGTCGACTTTGCCTTTCATCCTTTCGGGGGTCGATTAAATAAGTACCAGTTACGCACTGGGGTCGATATAATCGACTTAATCCGTTTGTCTGTCCTTGTTTGTCCCCTCTGTGTGTAGCCCCTTGTGGGCAGTAAAGAAATAAGTTGTGTGAAGAAGTGTCACACACTAACAGTGTAGGGAACCTGTGGAAGAGGTAGACCTAGGGAAGACATGGAACGAGGTGGTGAAGCACGACTTTCAAACGCTGTGCCTCACAGACAAGTGACTGAGGCCTTTGGGGATATGCCGTGCTTGAAAAGACCCAGCAAGCCAATAAGATTATAGTCATGGCCAATGCCAGTGTCACATAACTGGTCCATTTAAAAGCACCCTTCAATCGTTGGGCAATATACTGTGCTTGTGAAGATCTGCTGAACCGAGTGAAATCATAGTTGTGACTGATGCCAGTGCCACCTGACTTGCGCCTGTGCTGGTAGCATGTAAAATGCACCATTTGAGTGTGGCCAATGCCAGTGCCACTAGACTGACACTTAAAAAGCACCATTTGAGTGTGGCTGATGCCAGTACCACCTGACTGGAATCCATGCCAGTGGCACATAAAATGCACCATTTGAGTGTGGCTGATGCCAGTGCCACCTGACTGGCACCTGTGCCAGTGACATGTAAAAAGCACCATTTGAGTGTGGCCGATGCCAGTGCCGCTTGACTGGAATCCATGCCAGTGGCACATAAAATGCACCATTTGAGTGTGGCCAATGCCAGTGCCACTAGACTGACACTTAAAAAGCACCATTTGAGTGTGGCTGATGCCAGTACCACCTGACTGGAATCCATGCCAGTGGCACATAAAATGCACCATTTGAGTGTGGCTGATGCCAGTGCCACCTGACTGGAATCCATGCCAGTGGCACATAAAATGCACCATTTGAGTGTGGATGATGCCAGTGCCATTTGACTGGCACCCGTGCCAGTGACATGTAGAAAGCACCATTTGAGTGTGACCAATGCCAGTGCCGCCTGACTGAAATCCATGCCAGTGGCACATAAAAGGCATCGTTTGAGCACTGCTGATGCCAGTGCCACCTGACTGGCTCCCGTGTTGGTGGCACCTAAACTGGTATCCGTGCCAGTGACATGTAAAAAGCACCATTTGAGCATGGCCAACGCTAGTGCTGCCTGATGGCATGTAAAAGCATCCACTACACTCTCAGAGTAGTTGGCATAGGAAGGGTATCTAGCTGTAGAAACCTTGCCAAATCAGATTGGAGCCATGTGCAGCCTCCCAGCTGGCCAGTTCTCAGTCAAACTGTCCAACCCATGCCAGCATGGAAAGCAGACATTAAATGACAGTGATGATGATGATCACAGTGTACAACTTATGGATCAAACTACAGGTGCACTAGCATATTAGATGCTCGATGCAATTTCAGCAATACATATTCAGCAAATCAAGGTTGCAAGACAACGAAAATTTTAGGAAAATAAAAATAAAAATAAAAAAATAAGTGGAAATTTTACGGGTGAGTGTGTTACATTACAAGGCACAAAAAGAAAATGACTTCCCGCCCAGACACAACAGAATATGCTTCAACACACAAACTCATATGAAGAATCTTGCAAACGAAATCCAAAAATGAAATAACACTATATGTTTATAAGAGATACTTTCTCAAGATGAATACCGCAGTTTAGTAAGGCTTTCAATATAGACACACCTTTCAATATTTATACAGATTGCTAATTTAGAAAAAAAGTATTTAACATGTGAAAAAACAAAAATGCAGTGATGTAGTTTATTATGCAAAAATGTTTAATTAGATTTAGGAATGCTGTCAAACAAGAGTTTTGTGTTAGTGTTTAGGTATGTTGTAAGATGTTTCTAACGGAAGAAAACTTGCTTGTCAGACACCTGAGAAGGAGATCAACAGGAACTAAAGAATGTGGCTAATTGAGAAATAAATTAATTTATAATTAATTTGGGTGCATGTGTGGTCGTGTGGTAAGAAGTTTTCTACCCAGTGGGTTCAGTTCCACCGTGCAGCATCTTGGATGAGCATTTTCTGCTATAGTTCAAGGTTGATGAAAGCCTTATGAGTAGATTTGGTACTCAGAATCCCAATGTGTGTGTGTGTGTGTGTGTGTCTGTGTGTGTTAGTGTCAGCTTCACTTGACATCATGTGATAGTAGTAAGCGAGTGTCAGCATCATGCAAGTGTTACCTTTTGTTTCCAGTCTACAGTGGAAACATGTTTGGCTTTGGGGAAATATTACCTTACTTTGAAGCAGGTGAGAGTTGGCAACAAGAAGGGCATCAAGTTATAGAAAACCTATCTCACATAATTCCGTCCAACCCATGCTAGCATGGAAAAGTAGACGTTATGATGATGATGATGATGATGATGATGACAATGATGATCAATTCCAGTACTGGCTGAGACCCCCTTTGGTCATGACTGACCATGGGATTGCACCCAGAAAGTTACCCTCCCAGGCACAAGTCAGGTTGTTTATGGAAGACCAACAGTCGCCCATGCATCCCAGCCTCTCCTCTCCACACCACCAGTGTTATCCAAGGGAAAGGCAGTAGCCGATACAGCTTGGCACCTGTGACGTCACAACTTATTTCTACAGCTGAATGAACTGGAGTAACGCGAAATAAAGTGTCTTGCTCAAGAACACAACACGCAGCCTGGTCCAGGATTCGAACTCACAACCTCGATTGTAAGCTCGACGCTCTAACCACTGAGCCATGCGCCTTCACAATTCCAGTGCTTGACTGGTGTTTTATTTTATTTATTGACTATGAATGTATAAAAAGCAAAGCTGATCTGAATGGAATTTGAACTCAGGACAGAGAGCCAGAAGGAATACTAAATACTACAAAACATTTTCTGATACTCTAATGATTCAGCCAAAACATTTCTCTAATTATAACAGCAATAATGAAGATGATGTCACTAATATGAAAGTATTATTAATAAGTTATCTAAATAAGCTCACTGACAACTGCTTGAAGCAATAGACTGATATATAATGACAAACTGAAGCAGCTGTAGCTGATTATTAAGCTAATCACTAATGACCGTATCAATTAAAAAAAGAGAAATTCAAAACTTCTCTCTTTTTGAGCAGCTTATCCCTTTTTGACAACAATAGAAGTTTAGCTATCAAATTATCTCAGCAAAACAAAAGCAATAACCTAATTAAAAAGATTATATGGATTCTTAATTGAAAAGGAGACTTTTTCTTTTTTACCTGTCGAGAGACATTTATAGTATGCTAATTAAACAATTACCATGCCAACAAGACAACTGTTCGAAACAACAGTCTAAATTAAATTTTTTAATCCTTGCATTAATCTTTCTAATAACCAATTACCCTAACAGAAAGGGTGATGTCATTAAGGAGTACTTTGTACCCAGGTGGTCCAAGGTTCTGTACCGATACATGGGTTTAGTTAGGGGTGTCACTCAGCATAGGGTCAGGTTGACAAATATATTATGAGAGGAATTTGATAGGTGGAAACTGTGCAGAAGCTTATAATAGTCATGTGTATATCAATATCAAATTTCCATGCTGACAGGAGTTGAACAATTTGACAGGAGCCAGTAAAGCCAGAAGCCACAACAGGCTTTGTCTATTTTGCCATGGTTTTTACGGCTGGATGTCATTCCTAACACCAACCACTTTACAGAGTATACTGGGTGCTATATACGTGGCACCAGCATCTATATATATGTACCAGTGCTGTGTAAAAACACCAGTGCCAGTGCTATAGAAAAGCACCTGTGCTGGTGCCACCCAGTACACTCTGCAAAGTGGTTGGCATTAGGAAGGGCATCCAGCAATGGAAACCATGTCAAAACAGTACCAATTGGAGCCTGGTGCAGCTCTCCGGCTGGTCAGTTCCTGTCAAACCATCCAACCCATACCAGCATGGAGAACGGACATTAAAAGATGATGATGAGTGTCTATCTATCTATCTATCTATCTATATATATATATATACATATATATATATATAGTTAATCCAAACAAGAAAGCACAAAAAAAACACAACGTGAGGACGTGGAACAAATATAGTATTATTAGACGCTCAGGAAAGAAAGAGGGTTTAACGTTTCGAGCAGAGCTCTTCGTCGGAAACATAGGAGAAGGAAAGATCCAAAGAAGGGAAGACAGAGGAAAAAAAAAAAAATCGCCAACGGTACACACGAAGGTCACATTTTAAAATACATATATATATATACACACACACACACACATATATATATATACACAGAAGGCTGTACCAGGCTCCAATCTGATCTGGCAAGGTTTCTACAGCTGGATGCCCTTCCTAATGCCAACCACTCCAAGAGTTTAGTGGGTGCTTTTTACATGCTACTGGCATGAGGGCCAGTCAGGCAGTACTGGCATCAACCACACTTGAATGGTACTTTTTATGTACCACCGGCCCAGGAGTCAGTCAGACGGCACTGGCAACGACTACGCTTGAATGGTGCTTTGTACGTGCCACTGGCACGCACAGGAGCAGTCAGGTGGCACTGGCATCGACTATCATGATGAATAAGAGGGGGCCAAGGACTGATTCTTGGTGGATTCTTACCTCTACCCAGAATTCTTCACTGTACTCATTGCCAACCCTCACCTTACTGACAGCATCCCTGTACATGGCTTGTACAGCTCTCACTAACCACTCATCTATCTCTAGTTTCCACATTGACCACTAGATAAGGGATTGGGGGACCCTGTCAAAGGCCTTCTTCATGCCAATGAGGCTTATCTTTGGCTAGGTATTTCTTCTGAAGCTATCTGTAGAAATATAGCATCAGTGGTGCTTTTCCCTGGCACAAACCCAAACTGCATCTCATCAAACTAACTCTCTCCTTAATTAGTTGGGCTATGACCCTCTCTGCAACTTTCATTACTTGATCCAACAACTTGATACCTCTGTAATTATTCGTATCTAATGCGTCACCTTTACCTTTGTAGCAGTTGACTATAGTGCTGCTACACCAGTCACTTGGTATAAGTCCTTCATGTATCACTTGGTTGACTATACGGGTGACTAGTCTATAGCCGACACCGCCAGACATTTTAAGCATCTGCGGTGATTCCTGATGGGCCAGGAGCTTTCCTTGTGTTCATACCCTTAATTGCTTTATCTACCAAGGTCAATTCAGATAGCTGGTCCCTCTGTTGGGTTGACATTTGGCAGACTCTCTTTCTCCCATTCATTCTCCATTTAGCAATCTTTGCAGTCTCGTGTGTGTGTGTGTGTGTGTATATATATATATATATATATATATATATATATAAAGTGTGTGTGTGTATATATACATACACACACATGAAAGAGAGTAATGTGGAGCTGAGTCAAACTTGTTAAAAGCTTACAACACTAAATGTCATGAGTGCTATTTTTATTTATTTGTCTGTATAAATTTGCTTTTACGTCTATTTTTACATGTTAGCATGGGTTAGATGTTGTTTTTCCAACTAACGCCTCTCCTGTCACTAATCCTGCCCTGCTTCTCAAGAAAGGGATATCTTACTCTGCACATCTCCACATGTTCAATGCCAGCAAATGATTTGTTAACAGAAGAAATAACGATAATATCACAGCTTATCGTTGAGCAGTTTTCAGCAAAATGCAAATGTAAACAAACACACACACACACACACACACACACAAAGCCATATGTCCTTCCTGTCACTAGTACTCAACTGTTTCCAGGTAAGATACTGTTTTCTCAAAGAGTTTATTTAGATTATGTTTCCACTTGTTCAACACTTTATAACAAAATGAAATACAAAGATTAAGTAAGTACTTGTCAAAGTTTCAAAAGTAATATATATATAATAATAAAGAAATTATTGTATACAGTGCTCAAGTGCACCACAACTTGTCAGAAAGTGCATATAAAGTATATGCAGTAATGTACAGATGTCTGGAAAGCGAACAGTGTATATACACACACGTTTATATATTTGTTTTGCAAGATTCTTGATGTGAAATCGTGTATTGAAACAGATATTCTTGTATTTAGGAATGGTCATGTTGCCAGTTTAGCCAATAAAAACACACGCACTATATATTTGGTGTTAATTTGCTTCAGGTTTATTTATTTTTTACATTAATCTTAATCTTATTTCGGCCAGAGTTCTTTCGTCACACTTCTGTGACCTCATCAGTGGTCCTTTGCTTTCTTCTTCCTTATTTGTGTGTCTCTCCTTACTAACGATCAGCCATACACACACACACACACATATATATATATATATATATAAACAGACAAGAAAGTAATATTTCAAATGCAGTATAGCCATGAAAACAGCAGAAAGATTGAATATGTTATCCTTATATGAGAGAAAAAGTTGTCAGCATACAACCATGGGAGTCGAGCGGCACCTCCTAGATACCAGCTGAGTACTCTACCAATATAAGGGTACAATACCAAATCTATCTGCTGTTTTCATGGCTATACTGAATTGGAAGTATTACTTTCTCGTCTGTATATGATATGATACACATTCAATAAAAACAGAAACAACACAGATATTGTTTTGAGCTGAGTGAGAGTGCTAGATGCCCTTGTTCAAAAATATAAGGACATAGATCGTGTCATATAGCCAGCTGGAGACGATGTCTCCTGGGGCTAAATTATAGCAACATTCGTCCTAAACCAGGACTACCATGTTATGTTGTCAAATAATCTTTACTACCCAAAACAAGTTTGTTTACATATACATATATATATATATATATATATAATTGCGAAGATGATCCGGTTCTTGAGGGCTTCGAATGTCCCGTCCGTGTTTTTTGTGTCGTCTTCTAAATGTTTCACGTTCTTGTCCCAGTTTGTATATTTTTTTACTTTTACATATATATATATATATATATATATATATATATTATATTATAAGAAAAAAAATATATATATATATACACACACACACACACACACAAACATACATATATATAGCCTATGATCTAACAATATAACTTTAAGTGAAGATGATTCAGATCCTCAAGTGGGCTAATAAACTCCACATTAGTATAAACTAATAATTTAAAAGCCAAAACAGCTTCTCCTCAATCTCTTGACCTGCTAGTAGTAGCAGTCAAATTTGTCACAAATCACACCTTAATACTCTAATATATAAATATATCATCATCATCATCATCATCATCATCGTTTAGCGTCCGCTTTCCATGCTAGCATGGGTTGGACGGTTCAACTGGGGTCTGGGAAGCCAGAAGGCTGCACCAGGCCCAGTCTGATCTGGCAATGTTTCTACGGCTGGATGCCCTTCCTAACGCCAACCACTTCATGAGTGTAGTGGGTGCTTTTTATGTGCCACACGAGTCTGGCAAACGGCCATGATCGGATGGTGCTTTTTATGTGCCACTGGCACGGGGGCCAGGCAGAGACATATTTAGTGATACAGTCATTTGACTAAAACACTTCGGGGTAAACAACAATTTTGTTAAGTTCTTATAATATTCCTATGGTTACAGGAAATTTTTGATGAGATGTGTATAGGTATAATGGCCATCTTCCTTTGGAAATATTGCTTTCTTATTTCAAAATCATAAAAAAAAAAAAATGCTTCGTATCTCACAGTCTGTATTTTAAGGACGGTCTTTTATGATATAACCTGCAGAAAAGATAAAATATTTTATACCAGGAAAACTAATGACTTTGGTAGTTGCTTCTATATTTTTTTTTCTTCAGCCTTCAGTTAGCTGTCACTGAGTAGATTTAGACAATTCAGCTATAACCAGTCTGGTATTTGGGAGATATTGAAAAAGAAGGAGGGGGGAGAAGAAGAGGAGTATGAGGAAGAGGAGAAGTATGAGGAGGAGTATGAGGAGGCGCCACCGCCGGCATCACCACTACTACTACTATGTTGTTGTCATGTTCGTCGTCATTATCAATGTGTATACATCATATCCAAAATGTACTTTCTGCTCTTAGCCAGTAGGGTGTGATCTGAAAGACTTGGTTGCAATTTGTAGCAAATCAAGCAACCATGCAGAGGCTCCTTCATCGGCTTGCTGATAAATTTTATTATGATTGTGACATGGCTTGTTAAGATCATGACATCTATTTACAAATTGAACCAATTATCTGGCACTAGCGTCTAACTAGAATCAATTCATTTATATTATATTGCATAGGCATAGGAGTGGCTGTGTGGTCAGTAGCTTGCTTACCAACCACATAGCAAAGCAGATATAATAAAACATCTTATCTTAAAATAGCTAAATAATTAAGAATTCCTAAATAATTACTTCTAATTAAGTCAAAACTTGTAATAGGGTGTTGGATAAGATTGCAAACTTTTAGATTACATTTTATCTTTTTCTTGATTCAGTAATTTGACTGAAGCCATGCTGGAGCACTGCCTTGAAGGATATTTTAGTCCAGCAAATAAACCCTAGTACTTAGGCTTTTTTGTAAAGACAAGTACTAATTCAATCAGTCTCTTTTGCTGAACCACTAAGTTATGGGGACATCAACGAACCAAACTGATTGAATTATACATTAATCATTTTGTACTTGAGCACACTTTTTAAGGGCCTCCAATCCATACATCTCCACCTGTATGCATAAGCTTAGGCAAGGATTTTTGTGTGAAAGTCTAACAGTTGCCTATGTATGAGGATCTCCTATGCTCAGGCCACCAGTATTGTCCAAGGCTGATACAACTTACACCAGTATCATAATAGGTTTTGACATCAGAGTGCCACCACAAGTCTTTGCTTGTTTGATTGGCCCAGGGCTATAATAGAAGACACATGCTCAAGGCACCATGCAGTGGGACTGAACTCAAAACCAAGTGGCTGGCAAACAAACTTCTTGTCAGACAGCCATGCCTATATATAGATACAGTGGTATCTATATATAGCTAGGTAAACTGGGCCATTTAAGAAATAAATGGCCATAGAAACCCAGAGAAAAATAAACCATTCAAATCAACCAACCATTCAATTCAACCATCTGTAACTCTCCAATGAAAATATATATTTAATAGCAAAATTTAATACATATCATTTTTCAGAATAGCTTAACAGGTTTTGTGCTAACAGAACATTAGCTTAATAAATCTTCTGTTGCTCTATGTCAAACACAATCTCTTTCAAAGATAATTATATTCTGAAGGTCATTGTTCCTCATACGAATATTATTGACATTTGGTTCAGGCATGGTTGTGTAGTTAAGAAGTTTGCTTTCAAACCATGCAGTTTCAGGTTCAATCCTACCATGTGACATTATGGACACGCATCTTCTACTATAGCCCCAGATCAACCAAAGCTTTGTAAATGTATTTGCTAGATGGCAACTGAAAGAAGCCCATAGTGTCTGTCTGTCTGTCTGTCTGTTTCTCTCTCTCACACACACATACACACGCAGATAGATATATATTTCTTTACTACCCACAAGGGGCTAAACACAGAGGGGACAAACAAAGACAGACAATGGGATTAAGTCCATTACATCGACCCCAGTGAGTAACTGGTACTTAATTTATCAACCCCAAAATGATGAAAGGCAAAGTCGACCTCGGCGGAATTTGAACTCAGAACACGGCAGACGAAATACGGCCACGCATTTCGCCCGGCGTGCTACGTTTCTGCCAGCTCGACGCCTTTTATATAGATATAGCCTAGTGGTTAGGGTGTTGCACTTGCAATCTCACAATCGCAGTTTCAATTTCTTGATCGTGTGGTGTATTGTATTCTTGAACAAAACACTCCATCTCCTGTTGCTCTGCGATCACTTTGACACCTGTAACGTGGTGCATCTGTTCAGGCAATGTCAATTTGAGCAGGGAATGAGTTAATGTACGGCACATACATTTGATCACTATAAACAAATCAGTTGTGCAGGTTGTTCGGCAAAAGCTGAATGCTTATATATTGTCTTTGATGGGAGAGTTCATCATATATCATCATCATCATCATCATTTAACATCTCTCTCTTTTCTCTTTACTCTTTTATTTGTTTCAGTCATGTAACTATGGCCATGCTGGAGCACCACCTTTAGTCAAACAAATCGACCCCAAGACTTATTCTTTGTAAGCCTAGTACTTATTCTACTGATCAGATAATGATTCATACAAGAGCATTAGTGTGGGTGCTTGTCCAAGGTACCCACATAGGGGGTGAGTTTAAATAGGTGGTTGGTAGGTAGATAGACAGATAGATAAATGGATGGATTGATAGAGGGATAGATAGAAAGATGGATAGATACACAGATGGGGAGATAAACAGATGGATAGACACAGAAAGAAAGAGAAAATGTCAGTTAATTAAGGATAGACATAATATATTTTGTTTCATGAGTGTGTGTGTGTGTGTGTGTCCATGTTTGTTTGTATGTAAGTGTGTGTGTATGTGTCCATGTTTGTCTGTATGTAAGTGTAAGACAGAGAGAGATTACACAACCAATTATTTGTTTTATTGGCAGAGTGTTTTATTTTTTTAATATTTCTATTCACACAGTTTTGCATGATAAATCATGCCAAAATGCATAATGATTCTGACAATGATAATAATGGTGATGAAAATGAAGATAACAAGATAAAACTTGCTCAGCTGCCTGACTTTATCAAACGACAGCAGTGGAACAAGGACAGCGAACAAGGAAGACTGGAGATTTCCTCTATCATCACGTAACCACTGTCAAAGATCAACTCATAATTGCTAATGAAATTAAATGAATTTTTGCCGTGATATCTTTGCCAGTCACTTTGTAGATTGAACAGATCAGGTATTATATCTTGTGTGACAATTTCGGTTAGAACTTAACTTTTTATCAATATTTTTGCCATAGTCTTCTTATGTTTATTGTAATAGAATGTCCACGTTTAAGTGGGGATAAACATTAACTCTAAGTAAAAGAAAAATCAGTTTCTGTTTGATTAAAATAATGTGTAAATTTTTAACTGGGGGACGAGGACAAATGCTGAAAAGAGATCAAATGCTGAAAAGAGATCACACATTGAAAAGACGGGAGGAGGTGTCAAGTCATAAACCACAGAGAACCACCAATCAAAAGTCATGCCTAATGTATGTTGCTCTGTAAACTTGATATGTAATTGTCTTGTCACACCTTGCCAGCTCATAAGTAAAAAATTTTAATATATTTAAAAAAAGAAAGAGGTGAAATGAAAATGTGTTTAAAAGCTAGCTAGATTCAGGTTAAAGTCCTACTGTATGGTATCTTGGGCAAGTGTCTTCCACTACAGCCCCAGGCCAGCTAATGTTTTGCAAGTGAATCTGATAGATGGAAACTATGTGGAAACCCTTTGACTTTTTTCTATCCAAAGGGGTTTTATAACTCAGAATTTAAATATTTTTCCCCGAGCGTCAAACACTTGCTTGTTATTTCTATACCTGTCTTCGTCTTTTGTCTTTCTATATATTTCAACCAATATTTATATAGCTTTATGTGATGTGTCTCGAGAGCCAATATTCCCCCCCCCCAAAAAAGGACCATTTCATGTTCTCTCAAAAGCTTATAAATTCTTTTGACATCAATGTACATATATGTATACGTGTGTGTATTTATGTTTACCCCCACTACCATCACAACCACATAAGAACTAGAGCAAATTTTTTTACATCTCTGTAACCTAGTGGTTTGGCAAAAGAGATTGATAAAATCTTAGGATAAAATATTAGTACTGGGACTGATTTCTTTGATCAAATCAGTGGTTCTCAACCATTTTTAATCTATGGACCCTTTGTTTCCTCCTTAAACTTTTTTGATACCAACCTGCCTGAGACTGCCTCTGGTTCTGCAGTACAAATGTCTAGTTTTCAAAAGTTCTGAATTAAAATCTTCCACCAAACCTTAGTCACAATTTATGTTCCTAACACTAGCTTAGTGATAACTAAGTTATTTTACTAAATTCTTTGTTATATTTAAAATAATTGAAAGAAACACAGAGCATCTCAGCAGAAATATTGTAACAAAAGGGTTAATCTACTGGACCCCTATAACCATTTGATGTTTAAAAAAATCTTACATTTTCTTATAATACATGGCTGTGTAGTAAGTAGCTTGCTTATGAACCACATGGTTCTAGGTTCAGTTCCACTGCGTGGCACTTTGGGCAAGTGTCTTCTACTATAGCCTCGGCCAACCAAAGCCTTGTGAGTGAATTTGGTAGACAGAAACTGAAAGAAGCCCATTGTATATATGTATATGTATGTGTGTGTATATATATATATAAATCAAATCAAAACAAATCAAAATAGATGAACATCAATGGAATTTGTATCTTTGTGGTACCAGTGCCGGTGGCACACAAGAAAACCATCCGAACGTGGCCGTAGCCAGTACCGCATCAACTGGCCTCCTTGCTGTGGGCACGTAACAAACACCATCCGATCGTGGCCGTTCGCCAGCCTCATCTGGCACCTGTGTCGGTGGCACATAAAAACACCATCCGAGCGTGGCCATCTGCTAGCCTCGTCTGGCACCTGTGTCGGTGGCACATAAAAAACACCATCCGAGCATGGCCGTTCGCCAGCCTCGTCTGGCACCTGTGTCGGTGGCACATAAAATCACCCACTACACTCTCGGAGTGGTTGGCGTTAGGAAGGGCATCCAGCTGTAGAAACACTGCCAGATCTGACTGGCCTGGTGCAGCCTTCGGGCTCCCCAGACCCCAGTTGAACCGTCCAACCCATGCTAGCATGGAAAGCGGATGTTAAATGATGATGATGATGATATATATGCATATATATATATAACGGGAAGCTTTATGAAAATAAACAAAAGACGAAGGCAGGTGGAAGACAAACGAACAATTGTATTAGTATGGCGCTCAGGAAATATAAATAAAACAAGTCTTTAACGTTTCGAGCCTACGCTCTTCAACAGAAAGATACACAGAGAGAGAAAAACACAGAAAGAAGGAGAGAAAAAAAATGCGTGCAGTAGCTAACGAATCAACATGGCGATCTGATTTCGGCCAGAGGTCAAAGATCAAACACGAGACGCGAGAGCGAAATAAGGGGAGATAATAGGGTTGATAAAAGGGTTGAGTGACCATATGTATATATGTATGTGTGCGTGTTTGTCCCCCCCAACATCGCTTGACAACCAATGCTGGTGTGTTTATGTCCCCATAACTTAACGGTTCGGCAAAAGAGACCAAAAGAATAAGTACTAGGCTTACAAAGAATAAGTCCAGAGGTTGATTTGCTTGACTAAAGGTGGTGCTCCAGCATGGCCACAGTCAAATGACTGAAACAAGTAAAGGAGTACAATATTATTAGGAATTGTATTAAAAAATTGTTAAAATATTTTGTATATTGTAAGGAATATAACCAATTTTTTGCACACAAACTTTAACAGCAAAATCTGATATGGACAAAATGGACCCCAGTTGAGAACCACTGGATTAAACCTTTCAAGGTGGTACCCCAGTATAGCTGCAGTCCAACGACTGGAACAAGATATAAGATACCACTATAGAGTGTAGGCAACAAGGAGCAACAGAAACCACGAAAGCAGTAACAGATTAAACCGATCGCAAATGTTCTGGTCTATTTCATCTGTTGAATAAAGATAATGATTCATAAAAACATCCTTATTTTGTCTATTAATACAAATATTTAATGATTCATAACTGTCTTTTGAATGAACTGCTTTTAATAATAATATCTTCTCCATGCTTTGTATGTAGGTGTATGCATGTGTGTGTATGCAAACCTAATCTTTATCATATTCTTGAATATCCTGGTTTATGTGGAGCCACAGGTGTGGTTGTACGGTTAAGAAGTTTGCCTCCCAATCATGTGGTCTTGGTTTCAATCCCACCGCCCAGCACCATGAGCAAGCATTTTCTACTATAGACCCAGGCTGACCAAAGCCTTCAGAGTAGATTCAGTTGACAGATACTGAACACACTATCACACACAGACACACACACATCACCATCATTTAACGTCCGTTTTCCGCGCTAGCATGGGTTGGATGGTTCAACCAGGGTCTGGGAAGCCAGGAGGCTGCACCAGGCTCCAGTCTTATCTGGCAGTGTTTCTACAGCTGGATGCCCTTCCTAATGCCAACCACTCCGCGAGTGTAGTGAGTGCTTTTTACGTGCCACTGGCACAGGTGCCAGGGGAGTCTGGCAGCAGCCACGAACGCTTGGAGCTTTTTACGTGCCACCGGCACGGTATGCATATATATATATATATATATATATATATATATATATATATATATGTGTGTGTGTGTGTGTGTGCATGCATGTCTTTGTGTATGTCCCCCTGCTACTGCTTGACAACTGCTGTTGGTGTTTACGTCTCCGTAACTTAGCAGTTCAGCAAAAATAGACTGATAGAATAAGTACCAGCTTTTACAAAAACAATAAGTACTGGGGTTGATTCATTTGACTAAGTTTCTTTAAGGTGAAACCCCAGCATGACCACAGTCTCCGACGTCTGGCAGCTGACTTGGCAGACACCCAAAAAATTATTAACCATCTTACAAACAATAACTCTGAGCACCTTTTCAAACTCCACCTGTCTAACACCCATGGACATGTTTACAAAGTCAGAAAACAGCACAGCTCCCATGATTTTCGGAAACATTTTTTCACTTCAAGAGTTGCTGAAGTATGGAACAAACTGCCAGCATCAGTTGTTAGTTGTCGGAGCACTGCATCCTTCAAAACTTCCATGCTTCCCGAGATTCGCCAACACTACACCTGATTTTTTCCCCTCTATACACACACAAGCATGTATCTGACTCATACACTGTTCATTTCCCAGACATTTGTACATTACTGCATATGCTTTATATGCACTTTTGACAAGTTGTAGTGCACCTGAGCACTGTATACAATAATTTCATTATTATTATTATTACTATGGCTAAAACAAGTAAAGAATAAAAGATATATATATATATATATATAGATAAGAGGGTATTGTAGTTCACTGGCAGCATTGTGTATTGTTTGTGAAATGTAACATGTCTGGAATGGAAGAACAATACAGAGTGGACTATAATAACTGTTACAAATAATTTAATTATTCATAGTCTAATATTTTTCGGAATATAAAAATTCCTTCTTCAGATATTGCTAGGAATTAAATGGAAGCACTGTTATAGTTGGTTTTCCAACAGTTACTGGAATTTGTTGCAAGCATCCCTGCAGTGGCCTCACAAAGCTCCTTCCAGAATTCATCATGAGAAGTGCATGAGGGCAGTCATGTCTCAAACACGTGTGTGTTGGCATATTCGCAGCTTCCAAGTTATGCATTATACATGCATTTATAATAATAAAAAAAAAATAGATGCATGTATGCGGATATGCCAACACACACGAGCTCAAGTTATGACAGCCCTCATGCAATGTCATAACTTCTGGAAGGGGCTTCATGAGACCACTGCAGGGATACTTCAACAAATTTCAGTAACCATTGGAAAATTGACTATAACAGTGACTCCATTAATTCCTAGCTATATCTGAAGAAGGAATTTTTATACTCTGAAATATTATATTACACTATGAATAATTAAATTATAACTTATTATAGGCCACTCTGTGTTGTTATGCCATTCCGTGTACATGTTAATGTGGTGACTGTAAACAACAAGAATTTGTTGTACAAGGAGTGTTATTTACTTCTGGTCTTTCAGGAAAAACATGTCTGGCCATGGGAAATATTATCTCCTTTGGAAATAGGTGAAGTTGGGAACAGGAAAGACACCAAACTGTAGAAAATTTGCCTCAACAAATTAACCCTTTCGTTACTGTATTTATTTTGAGATGCTCTGTGTTTCTTTCAATTACTTTAAATATAACAAAGAATTTAGTAAAATAACTTAGTTATCATTCAGCTAGTGTTAGGAACATAAATTGTGACTAAGGTTTGGTGGAAGATTTTAATTCAAAACTTATGAAAAACAAGACATTTGTATTCAGAGCCAAGGCCGGTTTCAGCTGGGTTGGTAACGAAAGGGTTAACAAAGTCCATCTGACCGATGTAAGCATGAACATTAAAAACAATGATATATACAAGTTGTGGAATCCAAACTGTGGACCTCTGGTTCACAAGTGTGCCATATCCTCTCCCTTTTCCCACTGTTCCTATGATAGGCCCTGCTCCTTGGAGCTGGCTAGTCTTGTACTTCCACCACTCGGATACACCAACCCACTTATCTTTCCACCTCTCATCGACCTTGTTGTATTAAACCCCACTTGGCTCCCACACTAACCACTATTTCCAGTCCTTTCTTTCCTGAACATTGGGCCTCCTGGAATATTTTCTCTGCTCTTGTCTTTCCAGCAGCTGCTGAAGGCAAACACACACACACACACACACACACACAGAAATATATATAATATATAGAGTGAGAGAGAGAGAGCAGGATAGAGAATGAGGGATAGAATGAGAGAAATATTAAAATGTCTGATGTCAAATAAATCAGAGTCAAATCAGCAGAACCAAAACAGCTGCACCAAAAGGTCTCATACACCATAAAAGATATGCCTACAACTGGATTTCCTTCTATCTTAAATTTCAATAATCATAGAGACCAGATCTTAATTAATGACCTTTTGTTCTTTCTCTACCAATTACATACATAGTCACTGATCATAAGACCTAAACAAACCATATACCTATTTCTTAAAAGCTATTTATTTTGTGTGTGTGTGTACATATATATATATATATATATATACATCTATATCACGTGATCACATGACTGACCAGGCTATCAGATGTTGCTACACATCGCTGGTCACAAGGCGCTTTCACATTGTTTTAGCCTTCAAATGACACCACCCAGCTTGGCTAAGCGAGCAAGCCAACAGAAGAAAGAGTGAGAGAAAGTTGCAGCGAAAGAGTACAGCGGGGATCGCCACCACCTCCTGCTAGAGCCTCGTGAAGCTTTAGGTGTTTCCGCTCAATAAACACTCACAACGCCTGGTTTGGGAATTGAAACCACGATCCTATGACCACGAGTCCACTGCCCTAACCACTGAGCCATTGGGCCCCCTGGAATATTTTCTCAGGTGCTGAAGGCAAACAGACACACACACACAGTGCCCTAACCATTGAGCCATTGTGCTTACACACACACACACACACACGCACACACATATATATATATATATATGTATATATATATATATATATATATAATGGCGGTGCCCCAGCATGGCCACAGCTCATTAGCTGAAACTGGAAAAATCAAATCAATATATCATTGCTGCTATCATGCAAAGTGTTGCAAGCCCAAAATATTGCTTTTTCAGAAAATGAAAAAATAGTTTCACCATTCCATAGCAAAATCGTTGAACTACAGTTTGACAACATTTGATATCTTGGCATCTGAAAAAGCTGGAGATACAATAGTTTGACCACAAGAAACTGCTATTGCAAGCAAAAATAAATATTGAAAAAAACACCTTTGGCTAAATTTGGGCATACAACAGTTTAACATAATAGCAACAAGACATACATAAAGAGATATATATATATATATATATACACACACACACAGGCATGTTTATGGGGTGTGCTTGTTCTTTTATTTTCTTCTGTCATTACCAGTTCATGAAATTACAAAAGAGTGAAGGTGTGTTTTTTATCAATTAATTTTCTTTTATGTAACTTAGTCACCAGAAGAATGACGGTAGCCATGACCTTTCACAGAACCTCCAGAGTGGTACATGAGCGAGTGAGATAAGATAGATAAAGAGAGAGGGAAAATGAGGGGAAGAGAGAGTGAAAGAGAGACAGGAAATGCTTGTAGTGAGAGAGGGGGAGGGCCAAAGAGGAGGAGGAGGGACAAAGAGGAAGTAGTGTATGAAAGAGAGAATGCAACACATTGGTTGCTTCAGAAGGAAGTTATCAGAGACAGAAAGCACAATTATACCCGAAGGGGAGACTTGCTATGGTTTCATTTCTACAGTAGCCCTTATGCATCAGGGCAATGAAAAAAATAAGAGATGGCTTCATTGGCATACAATTTGCTCTTCGTTAAATATACTAAATATTCTTCATTTCTATCACATAAATATCTTAAAATACAGAATTCCAGCTTAAAATATTTTTAGTTCATTTTACAATTTTACTTGTTTCAGTCATTTGACTGTGGCCATGCTGGAGCACCACCTTTTTAGTCGAGCAAATCAACCCCAGGACTTATTCATTGGAAGCCTAGTACTTATTCTATCGGTCACTTTTGTTGAACTGCTAAGTTACGGGGACGTAAACACACCAGCATCGGTTGTCAAGCGATGTTGGGGGGACAAACACAGACACACAAACATATACACACACATACACATATATATATGCATGTATATGACAGGCTTCTTTCAGTTTCCGTCTACCAAATCCACTCACAAGGATTTGGTCGGCCCGAGGCTATAGTAGAAGACACTTGCCCTAGGTGCCACGCAGTGGGACTGAACCCAGAACCATGTGGTTGGTAACAAAGCTACTTACCACACAGCCACTCCTGTGAAAATTCAAAGTAAAATGTTAATTTTTTGAGGTTGCAGTCATACAACAATAAGGCAAGTGTCACAGTTAATTAGACTAAATCTGCATATCCTACAATGACTTGATGAGCTGACTCACGCACAAAATGTATCTAATTTCAATATGCAATTCTGATCAACCTGAAATAGTTTCATGTTCTAGGTTTTGTAGAGATAAAAATGGTTGTCAGCCAATGAACATGTGACTTGAATAAGACGATTCAAGTATGTTTGTAATAGCATTTTTTAAAACGAAATCATTGATGAGTAATAATGCATTATATCAGTACATAAAGCTTTCATAATGGTTTCAGAGTGTTTATGTCCACCGTGAGCTATGCATTTTTCTCTTAGTCAACTATAGTATTTTTATTGCGTGATTGTAATTCCTACACACCTTTTCATTTTTGTTTTGTTCTTTATTTGACAATTGGAAATTCTAAACTAAAAAAGTTTTCTATAAACTGAAACGGACAACAAAAACTTATTTTAACCAATGAAATCTGAATTAATTAGGCGTAGGAGTGGCTGTGTGGTAAGTAGTTTGCTTACGAACCACATGGTTCCGGGTCCAGTCCCACTGCGTGGCACCTTGGGCTGACCAAAGCCTTGTGAGTGGATTTGGTAGACGGAAACTGAAAGAAGCCCATCATATATATGTATGTATGTGTGTGTATGTATGTATATATATATATATTATATATATATATATATATATATATATATATATATGTGTGTGTGTGAAACAAGGTGGAAAAAAGAGTACTTAAATACCAAGGGTAGAGTAATATGGTTTATTTAAAAGCAGCAGAAATTCAACAAAACCTGTTACTCCGAGTAACAGATTTTATTGAATTTCTGCTGCTTTTAAATAAAGTATATATATATATATATATATATATATATATATATACATATATATATGTATGTATGTGTGTGTGTGTCTGTGTTTGTCACCCTGAAATCGCTTGACAGCCGATGCTGGTGTGTTTACATCCCTATAACTTAGCGGTTCAGCAAAAAAACACCGATAGAATAAGTACTAGGCTTACAAAGAATAAGTTCTGGGGTCAATTTGCTCAACTAAAGGCGGTGCTCCAGCATGGCCATGGTCAAATGACTGAAACAAGTAAAAGAGTAAAGAGTAATAAAAATACTAGTTTTTAAAAACTGAATTGAAGTTTTGAAAGCTGGAAATGACTGAAAGTGATAAACGTTTGAAATTTACATAAAAACTGATATCAAATCTGAAATCAATTTTTTTTCTCTTTTACAAAATCCAAATTTAATTTGAAACTGAAATTTCAAATAATCATGTCAACATGACATCGTGACCCCATAATAATCAGACTAAATATTTTTAGTACGTTCATACAAGTTTTGGGTGGCAGGAAGAAACCTGAAGGAAATTTTGCTTCTATTTCTAGTAAGTCAAGCTTACAGAGACTCAATCTGTATACTACACAAAAACAGAATTTGACGAAACAAATTAGAGCATGGAATATATCCAGATTGTTTATACAATTTACCAATGCTTTTGGAAAATGCAGGATAGTGATCATGGCTGTGTGGTAAGAAGTTGGCTTCCCAACACCAAGGTTCCAGGTTCAGTCCTTATGAGTGGATTTGGTAGAAAGAAACTGAAAGAAGCTTGTTGTATATGTATATATATTTGTGCATCTATGTCTTTGTGTTTGTCTCCCATCACTGCTTGACAACCAGTGTCGGTGTATTTACATCCCTGTAACTTAGTGGCTCAGCAAAAGAGACCAATAGAATAAGTACAGGGCTTTTAAAAAAGGTTGGTTCGTTCACCTAAAAATATTTCAAGGTGGTGCTCCAGAATGGCCACAGTCTAAGACTTGGTTGCTACTTTTAGCAAACTGAATAACCATGTAAAGGCTCGTTTGCCAGCTCATGTGAAAATATGTATATATAAAGGTTTGTTCAAATATAACTTTACATCAACAATCCACATGCAACATTAATGTTCAAATCATACTTGCTTTTCAGATTCAAGTTGTTGAATCTACAAGTTTTATATAGTTCAGGCTTTATCTAAAGCAAGCTCACCCTTTCATAAGTCCCATTTTGTTAAGGAGTACTAAGTGCAACTTAGAGAGGAAGTATGCTTCAAATGTGGGACATATGTGATGTTTAATGAAGCAGTCAGGTTAATCAAGGCCTCAAGTAAAATCAAAAGTTATTCTATGAACCAGGCAGTGGCGGCTCATGTATAGGCACTGCAGAACCTCCTATTTCCATTCAATATAATGAGTCCTTTTTTCTATAATTCTTTCTCTATACTTATACATTATATAATCCTTAAGCTTAATATCAAAAGCCATCCCCTAGTCTATAAAAAAAATATACAAAATTCCTTGTATAGAACTGTGCGCTTCACAGTTCCAGCGACGCAGTGGTTGGCTGTTGTGTGCATGCTCACATGTTCAAGATAGGAAGCTTCTCACTAGGGAGAGAGAGCACTGTATGAACGACAGTGCTGACTCCAGTGTTCCAGTGAAAAATAGAGTTTCTTTTTGACTCCATGTGTGTTGTGCTTAAAAACATGCTTATATTCTTGAATGTGATAAAGTGTAGAATTAGATTATTATCCTTCTTCCAGCTTCAGTGTTGCTGCTAGGATTTGAAAAATAGGGCACATTTTCCCCGCTTATTTTGTGATTTAGAGTAGATTTTTGAAAAACAAGGGGGAATTCACAGCAAGCATAGAATATATCCAGATTATTGTCCATACAATTTACCAATGCTTGTTGGAAAATGCAGGATAGAGATCATGGCTGTGTGGCAAGATGTTTGCTTCCCAACCACAAAGTTCCAGGTTCAGCCCTAGTGAGTGGATTTGGTAGAGAGAAACTGAAAGAAGCTTGTTGTATCAGTATATATATTTGTGTGTCTATGTCTTTGTGTTTCTCCCCTAGCACTGCTTGACAACCAGTGTTGGTGTGTTTACATCCCTGCAACTTAGTGGCTCAGCAAAAGAGACCAATAGAATACATTCAGGGTTTAAAAAAAAGTAATTAGGTCGATTCGTTCACCTAAAAATGTTTCAAGGAGGTGCCCCAGAAATACCACCAAATGATAAGAAAAAGAACCCTACAAGACAGTGTGCAAAATGCACAGAGAAGAGAGACGCTAAAGGAAAGAAGATTCGAAGAGAAAGCAGATACATGAGTGATGTCTGCAAGATAACTTTGTGTGTAACTCCTTGTTTTAAAAATTATCATTCTAAATAAACTGTCCATCTCATTTAAAAAAAATTTTCCATTGATTTAAAAGCAATACATCTTATAAAAAATCGAAGATAGTTAAGTTATATGTATTTTTTTCAATGTCCGAGTTAACTCGTTTAAATCCAAATGAGTAAAAGTTCATTTTAATTTCTATAATAAAAAATAAAGGAAACAAGATAAAAAAAGCTTTTTTTTTTGTAATTAACACAGTGTATATAATTAAAAAAAGAAATTAAAAAGAATGCTCTGAAATGAAACGCCATGTCAAAATAAATGATCCATTAAGGGGTTAATTAATTTCATAATTAAAATTTATAAATTTGAGTTTTAACAGTTTAAGATTACTTTATGAAGCAAAATGGCCCTAGACTTAAAATACTGGCTGACTTATCCCAATTTGCATAACCAAACAAAGAAACAGGTTTCACTATAACCAGAAGTAGCAGCCAAAATTCTCCTAGATCACACCTCATTGCCTTCTAGAATTACATGAATAATGCTGATCTGGAAAATATGCTTGTTGTAAATGGGATGGTCAAGACTGAAATAACTTCCATCTTAGGTCATGTTCTATCAAGGCTGACCTAGGGTTAAACAACAAGTCATAAGATGACAGCATTAATGGATATGAGTGATGTATTGCCCTATACAAGTGATATTATAGATAGTAATAAAACAGGTGATGTCATCATATACAATAATAAAAGCAAGGTATGAAACAAAACTAAGCAAGTAATAATTTATTATAGTACAGTATGGGGGAGGGGTAGGAGGAGAAAGAAAGAAATTATGTACAAAATGGACCGACTCATACATTCAGAAAATCTTTAGAATTGCTCACTTTGACTCCAGTATAGAAATCTTAATATCTTTGACTCAGGTACACTGGTTGGTCAGTGGATCTCAGTCGTTTGAAGTAGGACCCTCTTAGAAGCATTATAGGCTTCTGGGCAAATCAATCCACTGCTCCCTATAGTATTTATTTATTACCAACATTCAACAGCATACATATCAAAATTAGGCTCCTAGACTTCTGAGGCCCCTGGGCAACTGCCAGTTGTACCCATACCTTATGGCAGTATTCATATGAAGATGTACAATTAGTTCAGAGCTGTAATTTGCTACTTACTCTATAGAGACATAAATAATTGCACATGCAAAATTTCAGCTAGATCAAACAACTGCAAGTGGGTCAGGGACATTACTTATTGAACGCCCTTCATAGATTCAGTTGTTTCAACAACTGAATTACCTGCTCCTGAATCAATGCATAAGTGGTTGAGTATTCCAAAAGTACAGATATATAAACACACATATATATATATGCATGCACACACACGCATGTATACAGGATAGCCCAGAAGTCACAAAGGTGTTAATAATTCATTTATGTTCTGTTTTTAATTTATAATATCTTAACATAATACGTGGTCTGATCAATAAGTATCCAGATTGTTGCCATAATAACAAAGCTAAAACATGCGGAATGAAGCCGCTTGGCACAGATTGACCTTGAACTCTGCTGTGCATGCACATTAAATTTTAACGTTTTAGCTCACTTCCACTGTTTACAGCAGTGCTTGGAAGGAACATGTGTAGCATGTGATCATTGCATTGACCATAACAGAGAAAGGTGAGAAGAGAATTTTTCATTTGGCAATACCTGCTCAGAAGCCTACGCAAGTTTTCAAGAAGATTTCATCATTCTTGACACAATCAAGGAGATCTTGTGCAACTGAAACCCAAATGGTTTCTTGTTCAGCTGAAGCAATTTTGGCACAAACTTGGCAGACGTGCATCTCATACCCAAATCTTCAGTGATAATGGACTGAACTGAGCCGTAACTAATCTACACATCCTCTGATAACTCATGGATGGTGATTCAATGATTGCATGCACATCTGCAATGTTTTTCTCAGTTCTGCTTGTTGCAGGTCTCCAAGAATGTTTGTCAATATTGACATTTTTTTTTACCATTTTGGAAATGTTTGAAACACTCATACACTTGTGTGCAGCTCATACACTCCTCACTATACACTTTCTGCAGGCCTCTGAGCAGGTAACGTTATGACAACGTCCTCTGTCAATGCAACGATCACATGCTACACATCTTCCTTCCAAGGTCAATTTTTGACAAGTAGCTTCACTCTACTCTGTGTGCTTTAGCTCCATTACTATGGCAACAGTCTGGTTACTTATTGATCAGACCTCATATGTAGTGTATATGTATATATATATATATATATACACACACACACACACATACATACATATACACACACACACTAAAATGATGATGATGGATATGTTTACATAGAAGATGGGAAACAAACAACATTTGTATGGTTGTGACATCCATTTACAACTATCACAAGACAAAGCAAGCACACTCACATGCACACAAGTGCACGCAGGCACACACACACATGATGAGCTTCTTTCAGTTTTCACCAAACAATTCCAGGTCTATAGAAGAAGACACTTTCCCAAGGTGTCGTGCAGTGCGACTGAACCCAAAACCATATAGTTGGGAAGCAAGCTTCTCAATCACATACAGATACACTCAATGGGGTTTTTTCAGTTTTTGTCAACAAGCTGACCTCCGTGCCGGTGGCACATTAAAAACATCATTTGAGAGTGATCATTACCTGTATCGCCTTACTAGCACTTGTGCTGGTGGCACGTGAAAAAAACATTCGAGCGAGGTCGTTGCCAGTGCCGCTGGACTGGCCCTCATGGCGGTGGCATGTAAAAGCATCCACTACACTCTCAGAGTGGTTGGTGTTAAGAAGGGCATCCAGCTGTAGAAACTCTGCCAGATCAGATTGGAGCCTGGTGCAGCCATCTGGTTCACCAGACTTCAGTCAAATCGTCCAACCCATGCTAGCATGGAAAGCGGACATTAAACGATGATGATGATGATGATGAGATGCTCTCATAAGGCTTTAGTAGATCCAAAGCCATAGAAGAAGACACTTACTCAAGGAGCCAAACAGTGGGCTTGAAACTAGAACCACATGGTTGTGAAGCGGAATTTTAAACTACACAGCTATGCCTGTGCAAGTATATCATAAAATTAGCTTTTGATGCATTCAAAGATTCCTTGAAGCTATACTCTCATGTATGAAAGCTGACAAAAGAGAAATGCCCACACCTTACATATAAAGACATTTGAACAGAGCAGAAAAGAACCATCACCAAATGGACATTAAAATCTTAGCCTTGATTTACAAGGTTCAGTATTTCCACAATTAGGTTATTCATCAAAATATTTGCTCATAATAGAACACAAACTCTGGTAGTACAAGAACCCTTCTAATGGCAATTAATTAATTGCAATATGAATGCACCAATGTGAATTACATACAGGAAAATGAAAGCATATAACAAAACAATTCAGTGTTTGTAGCATTCAAGACAATTCTAAAGAAAAACTAATAGGAAAAGACAATGGCTTTAATTCAAGATTCAGATTGACAGACAATACATGTCACTGGTTTCTTGTATAAAGAGAGAAATAGTAATGATTCTATCCCAAGTAATCTAGATGGCAGAAGAAGGTTAGAATGACTGTGTGGTTAAATAGTTTGTTGACGACAGAGGGCATGACCCAGCCAAAGCAGACATCTCGTTAGGATGACTTGTCGGAGGGAGGTGATTTTGCACTGGTGTTGCACCGAATTGTTGGAGACAAAGTGATGCCATCGGACATGAAGGATGCGGTGCAGACAGAGGTGATCAAAGGACTCTAGTCGCTTAATATCTTCCACCCTACAAACTCCTTTGAGTTCTATTTTACTCAGATGGACCCCAATAGCTATTTAATATTTAAAAAATATTTCTATAATTAAATATTATTAGGGACATATAAAAAGAAATTGTCAAAATATTTTGAGTAATTTACTGAACATAATTTTTAACAGCAAAATCTTATATTGCCCTCCAGATGGGCCCTGATTGAGAGCCACTGCTTTACATGATCACTTGGTCCAACGGAAATAGCAACCAAATTTTCATCTCGTACCCTACTAACTAAAAAAAGAGAAGGATATATCAGTCCTCCATACACTATGCCTGAAAAAGAGATTGGATGGCCACAGCTGGAATTCTTTTGATTATAGATCTGCTTGCTTAGGTTTGACCTAATGAACAACAACACTTTACTAAAGAAAACAGACGAAAAATAAATCAACAGCCAAGTAAAGTAAAGACTAAAAATGCTACTTGAACTATTTTGTATGTTGACATCATTAGATAAGGATATTGAATATAAATGAAAAGCACATATCTACGACAGGATCATAAGTTGATATCTTATAAAAACAAGTTTACCCAAGAGGTACAGCATTGAAAATTATGAATTCATGTTAACTTATGCAGAAAGTGTTAGATTATGGCTGTGTGATTATGAAATGCACTCCCCAAACACATAGTTTCAAGTTTAGTCCCACTGTATAGCATTATGGGAACTGGGTCGGAAAATACCAAAATATTTAGAAAACTTTAGTGTTTTCAAAGTACTGTACTGTTATGGGTGAATTCCTCTGAGGTGAAATGATGATAGCTTTATTTATATATATATATATATATATATATATATATATATAATAATAATAATAATAATAATAATCTTTTATTTGTTTCAGTCATTTGGCTGTGGCCATGCTGGAGCACCGCCTTTAGTCGAGCAAATCGACCCCAGGACTTATTCTTGGGAAGCCTAGTACTTATTCTATCAGTCTCTTTTGCTGAACTGCTAAGTTACGGGGACATAAACACACCAGCATCAGTTGTCAAGCGATGTTAGGGGGAACAAACACAGACAAACAAACATATACACACATGCATATATATATATATATATATATATATATATATATATACATACATATATACGATGGGCTTCTTTCAGTTTCCATCTACCAAATCCACTCACAAGGCTTTGGTTGGCCCGAGGCTATAGTAGAAGACACTTGCCCAAGGTGCCATGCAGTAGGACTGAACCCAGAACCATGTGGTTGGTAAGCAAGCTACTTACCATACAGCCATTCCTGTGCCTAATAATAGTAATATTAATAAAAGCGAAATTCTGTCTGTCTGGGACCCCTCTATCTCAGTCTACATTTGTTCTACATAGACATATTATACCTTTTTGGAATCAGGATGGTGCCAGGATTGAAAATCTGTCCTTCATTTGGTTCTTGAACATCCACCATTGGGATCTGATTTTACCGGCACGGAAACCAGTTTGCTGCTCTGGCAACGATCACACTCGGATGGTGCTATGTATATATATATATATATATATATATTTGTTTTTATGTTGAATAAAAACAAGGTTACTCAATACATTTGGTAAAGTGCAAATTTATCATTCCTCAATGATAATAGTATTGACAGTAACTTCAAAGTCTCAGCAAGCTTACACACACACACACACACACACACACACACACAACCTCTTTCACAAGTTTATTTCCTGTCTACAGACATGTGCAAAGTTCTGTTTTTGTGCAAGACTAATAAGTTACATATGCAAGCCTCCTCTCCTCTTCCTAAGCCAATAACAATGTCTAAGGGACAGGCATCAGTGCCATTACCTATGAACTTCGAACATAAAGAGTCGGAAAAACAGAAGG